>NC_090933.1:570885151-571188848 GCF_040938575.1 Ambystoma mexicanum | reverse complement strand
GGAAAGAGGACATGCCAACATCTCTTAGAAAGGCACAAACAGCCTTATTAACATTCCGCCTTGCTTTCTCCATTTGTGGACCAAATGAAGAAGAATGCAGCCACATTTGTCTCTGCGCAATACGAGAAAATATTACTTGGGAATTTGGAAAGATGTCCATGACCTTCCCAAGTCCTTCTTTCATCGCAAATTGCAAAGAAATTCCTGACACATGTCCTAAACTGTCCCCTCCACAATGAATTATAATTATGTCTGGATGAAGCTCTGTCTCCAAACTAGCACAGAGAGGTACCAAGTCCCGCCACTTCGTTCCACGGACTCCATGCCAGTGCACTTCCACATGAGGGAATCCAAGATCTGCAGTTACTCCACAGCGTTCTGCATGCACCTCCAACCAATGTATCCATGAGTCTCCCAAAATCCAGACAATCTGTTTTCTGAAACACACAGCCATAGCTAACTGTTCTTCTCTCAGGAAAAAGACTTTCTGACAAACTCTCTCCTTACACAACATACCCACTAAACTTTACTGACCAATCAGTTGCTCTGCTCATTCTCATTTGCATACCTCTCCACCCCAAAATCCTGGTATGTAATACGTGATGTCCGCGGACTACCGCCATGTCCGCGGACATAGCGGAACTTGGACAGCCCTTCTACCATTTCCACTTCACTCTCTGTGCCATTCCCTCATTGGATACAGCTAACCAGTCACACAACCATCCACCAATCACATCCAAGACCTCTACATCTAACTCCATTATCAGAGTTCAGCACTTCAAATGTACTGTTGCTCATTCTGAGTACAAGTCTCATATCATTGGAAAGCACCTACTACAAAAACGACTCTACAAGTCTCCAGGATTTCTACTTGCAGCTGCATGCATATCCACATGCATTAATACAAACTACAGGTATGCATATTTTCTGCACATTACATGTACAACTCTTATAAATGCATATAAACAGAGTAACTGCCATTTAACCTGTATAGCCTAAAAAATGAGGCCATGCACCCAAGACTCTAGGCCCTGGTCACAACCACCGCAGCATATCACACCCATAGATCACACCCATAGAATCAAACATTTTAACTATGCCATATGGGCATTTTTTATGTCCGCGGACACCATGTGTGTTCTTAGAACAGTTTCAACTTGCCTGCGAACAGTACGGACAGGTATAGTGTCCTTAGGACACCTCCATTTTGGTTAATTGCGGACAACCTGGACACCGTGCCTGTTCTTTCAACAGTTTCAACTTGCCTGCGAACAGTACGGATAGGTATAGTGTCCTCAGGACACCCCCATTTTTATTTGATTGTGGACATCTTGGACACTGCGCGTGTTCTTAGAACAGTTTCAACTTGCCTGCAGACAGTACGGACAGGTATAGTGTCCTTAGGACACCCCCATTTTTGTTTGATTGCGGACATCCCGGACACCGTGCTTGTTCTTAGAACTGTTCCAACTTGCCTGCGGACAACACAGACAGATACCGTATCCTTAGGACACCCCCATTTTGATTGATACGGACATCAAGGACAGCGTGGCTTTCCGCGGACACAACAAACACAAGAGGGGTGCTTGCCACCTAAATAAATACAACATTTGACCCATCTCTTATTCCCCCACCCTCCCCAAACAGTCTTACACGCCAACACACTTGCCAAAATTGTCTTTCTCCACCATTTGTCACCGCGGTGTCTGCGGATGTCCCCGGATCCAAGATGACGGGCGCATCGAAACAATCTGACGCCCTTCACACTCCTTACCATCCAATCAGCAAACACGTTGCATGTACGCGGACATAACGCAAGCCGATTAGCCAATCAGGACACTGTCCGCGGAGCGAACAGGGAAAGTTGTCCGCAGACCAGACATAGATATCACTAATTTTTTGTGACCTACTTCTTGGTCATCTTTTTTAAAAACTACTGGATGGATTTTCACCAAATTTACAAAAGCATGCTTCCGGGACCAAGCCACTGCTCCTGCCGCAAATTTAGTGAAAATCCATCCAGCGGTTTGGGCTGTAGACGTGACCAAACATTTTTCCCCATTCAGTCAATGGGAAAAAAATACATTTTGGGACCCCTCCTATAACTTTACCCCCTCTGGACCAAACCTCACCAAACTTTGCAAAAATATTCAGAATGTGTCATATACTTTTTTGCAAGGTTTGGTGAGGATTCGTCCAGGGAGAGCAAAGTTATAAGCTGCCCAAAAAGTGCTCTTCCTATGGGATTAGCAACTTAACCATAACTACACGGCCACTAACGTTGCCGTGTAATATATATTATATATATATATAGTATTACAGAACCATAGCACCACTGCAAATGCAATTAGCACTAGGGTAAACATTGCTTTAGTGCACTCAACGTGCCGGTTTTATTTGGTTATTTATCCACCCATTGACAGCCCATGGCCATGCTTATCACTATGGTTCTCCTTGCCTACTACCTGCCCCTCCCTACACAAAACACATTCTCCTGGATCTCTTTGAGCTATCACTGTGCAGTAGTAACATCAAACATTGGCCTGCTAGTGTTATATAGTATACTGAGAGGTAACAGAGTAATTGCATCTGTTAAACAAGCATGACTTGATTTATTTCTGTTATTTGCACCAAAGTCCTTTCAAACAACAATCATGCACAAAGCCAACAGTTGTGGGTTGCGCATAGGTGTTAGGAGAGTTCAAGTGATTTAATATATCCAAGTAATGACGCCATTTGGAGCTGCAGCCATATTATGGCCTGGTAGTGCCATTATGGCAGTGACTTGCAAAGGCCTATTCCATGCCTACATACAAGCCAACACTGCTGTTTTTGTCAATGTTTATTTTACTAGCTGGATATTTTCTGAATGAAGCCATACTCAATGGAAAAACGTGCCAACATTGAACCTGAAAAATTGACACGAGCACAGAAACAACATTGCTGTGTGATGTTTGCCAATTTATTTTTTGACATACCTATGAAATACAATTTTCTCCTGAAGAGCTACTAAGCAAAGTATTGTAGAGGATGTGATGTGGGGGGCAAACGATTTGTGTAATGCTACTTGATACGGGAAGGGGTGGACTGGCCTATCGAGAACTTTGGATATTTCCCGGTAGGACTCTGCTGCATGGGCCTTTTTTGTGTGGTAATCTATTTTATTTCCAAATTTTGTAAAATGAAAAGGGTTGGGCTTACTGATAATATGTAATATGGAGGCACTTCGAAACAAATATCCAGGGCCTCTTTTGTTTCCCAGTCCATCACTGGATACAGGCAAAGCTGAACTCTGTGGAGAGCATTGGGGACAATATATTTCACTAAATGGGTATTATATTTAAAGCATTAATACAGCCTTAGTCGGGTCACTCAACAAGTTGGAAGTTTATTAACAGGTACTAGATATCGAGCATCAGATATGTGTTAGAACCCCTAATCATTAGGACCTAGGGTTCCAAAGATATATGTTTAAAGCCCCAATCTTAAATTCCATGAACCATAAAAAATACTGACTATGCAGTGGGCATTGGTCTTGGAGGCCCATGGCAGAGAACGTCAAAATCACATATTTAAAAACCTGATTTACTTTTTGGAAGGAAAGCTGTGTGCGGTGGGAATATGTATCTCTAGAGACAGGGCTATTATGTGAAATTGTGATATTTTATACATAAAAATAAAACTGCAAAAAAGAACGCACAATAGTAGACATTCTTTAGAGACATGCTGCATAAAAAGATGCTTCTGTAAGTAACAGATAACATAAGATAAAGAATGCAAAAATTCGGAATAGCAAATGAAGAGCTTATAGAATATTCATGTTCCAGATATGGAAATGCACATTATATAGAGAGAAAAATCAGAATGCATTACCATCAAAATGCTGTGGCAACTTGCAAACCTTCTTAGCATATTTCTTGGAATCTGACACATGTCAGTGTTTGACTAGCCCTGTCTTTTTGCTCCCGTCAATGTTCTAGGGACAGAGGTCCATTATTGCCTCTTATAAATAATTCTGCAAAAGTTAGTAGATGCTGTGACAGAATGGCATTCGACATCATATGGTTATACACATGTGGAAGATGCTTGATTTCTTTGATATTTAAAACTAAAAAGACCGACTGATATAGAATCAGAGACACATAAAGGAAACCCTAAGAATGTGACTCGTAGGATTGGCTCATGATGTTTCAAGGCTATACCTAGTCTTGCAAAACTATTGGCATGAGGCTGTAGACAGCAGAAAGTGGGGTACGCTGGAAACACAGCATCCAGTTGTTTGGCTATAGTAAACAGAGAAGCTATACTGGAATGGAGACTTTCTCAATCTAACCTATTTGGTGCATTTTTATCGTGAAGCAAATAATGTAAAATGTCATTTGTTTTGTCAAAATAATTACAATGGGCCTCATCACAACCCCGGTGGTAAGGCTTAAAAGGCGTAAAAGTCACTTAAACAGATTTTCTGCTGCAAATACTGCTTGGCCGGTTCGTGATCCGCAGCAAATACTGCAGACTGCTATTACAGCCGGCGCAATTACAGCTGGCGGAATCTGCACCAACACAAAGAAGCACAATTACTGCTGCAACACAAGTACCCAAATGGCAGTACTAGCACCGGAATAATGCCTGAATACCACCGTAAACATGGTGCAATTACTCCACGCATCCAGGTGGAGGAAAATGCAAACAGGTGGCACAAATGAAGCCACAGGTGAACTCAATCCACTCAAGAGGGCTCCATAAGGCACAAAATACAAAATGTAAGAGCAGAGAGAACAATCATCTGCACCAGACTAATATCACAATATATAAATGTTATTAATAATCTTCAAAAAACATCATAAAAAACATACAGATGCTTAAACCTAATAAAATATAAAGTGCAAGTGACACCAAGCGAAATGCTCACAATTAAATTTTAACAGTTCATCACTAGTCTTTCCCTAGACTAGAGCACAACTTCTAATTACACCTTAGACCCAAATACACAGACCAGTAGATCTAATCACTGGTGTTATGCCTTGACATTTTTTAGTTCGTATTTTTTCTTTAGAACTTTCTTCAGGAGGAAGTTTTTGATCTGTCACTTTCTTTTTAACATTCAATGTGGCACTTCAACATTATAAAGTGCTCAAACCAAGTTGGTTCTTTTCTCCATAAGGCACAAACCTTCCCCCAACACATTTCCTAACACCATGCTGCCAGCATTTTTTGAAGTGTTAGTCCAGGTGCTGGATGCCCACCTGCAGCATGTCTCAAGCTACATCTCACTGCCCACCACCCCAGCAAATGTGGATGCCATGAAGGGACAGTTCCATGCTGTTACACAAATGCCAAATGTCATCGCAGTCTTGGACTGCACCATGTGGCATTGATGGCCCCCAAGGCCCACGAAGCAGTGTATCACAACGGGAAGCACTGCCACTCAATGAACATGCAGGTGACCTGTGATCCCAACCTATGCATCACACACTGTTGTGCCCACCACCCTAGATCCAGCCATGGCACCATGGTCCTAAGGAATAAGTGCCTGGATACATGGAGAGGCACAGAATACATTGCACATGGATAGTGGATGAGTAAATGCAGAGAGGTGTTGCAATGCATCCAACCACATGGGGGTGTATATGCACTACTGCTCAATGCATGCCATGACAAGACAATGTACAATTTGGACGTGGCCACTTCCCACACCAATGTCACAGTATAACCCGCTGAACGTGTACATGTCAGACATACCTGAATGGATACACTGATGCACACACACAGTAGTGACTAACAACACACTCATGAATAGAGGTACCACAATGCAACATGTTTGATCCATAATCAATGTCACACAAAGTGTCACGTCACATCCCACAACAATAACCTTGCCAGTACCACAGCCAAGCTCCTATGTACACTCAGCCTTCAATGAAGCGTTGCTGCCCCCAGAAGCCTATGGAGGGCTGAGAGTTAATCCATCAGCCCACATGCACAAGAGTAATACACTGGCACAAGACAGCTACCATGTCAGCTTGACATGGCAACGACAAACACATGATAATACATCAGTGATTCTGGATACCCACAGCTGCCCTGGCTCATGACAACTCTGCGGAATCCGAAGACAACACAAGAGTTGGCCTAAAATCATGTTCACTGTAGGACCTGTGTCTGTATAGAGCGTACCTTTGGCCTCCTGAAGGCCGGTTTCCACTGCATTGACCGAACATACTGCCTGCTCTAATGTATAAACCAGGAACAGTGGGTGAAATTGTGCTGTGTGTGCCATTCTGCACAGTATCTGCCTCCAGAGGAATGCCCCTATGTCCCTTGATGTGGACATGCCACCCCCACAGGATGAGGATGCTGTGGCAGAGGCCCCTGCACCCATTGCCAGAGACAACATCAGGGATGGACGAGTGGCTCACCAGGAGCTGATGGACAATTTTTTCCAACACATGCACCACTGTGTCCAACACACAATAATGAATAAACAGATTGACAAAATGACAAATTTCCTTGCATTGATTAAGTTTAGCTATATATTATTTTGCAGTGCACAAACTATCCCCCAACCCTTGACACCATCCCAACAAACTATGCCCCGACACACCACCCCCCAACACCACCCCAATGCTCCCACCCTCCAAAACCATTCCCCAACACGCTCACTGTGGGAAACAAGTGGGACACTGTCACCTGCAAGTCTTCTTCTCCCTCACGACTACCCCAAGTGACTTTAGGCCCAGATGGCACTCAGACTGGCGCCTTGGTGTGCTGGGCAACGGCACCTCAGTAGGTGTGGCCGAACGTGAGGTTATGGACACTGAACCCTGGGTGTGTTGCAGAGTCAGTTCCATACTCTGCTGCATGGAGTCTGCAAATGCAGAGCTACCCTTGGTCAGCTCCCTGACACACTGCCCATACATCATCAGTGCACCACAGGCTTTGGATGAATTTTGATCACCCTGTGACTGTTGGCTGGGTTCCTCCTGGGTGCCATCGGTACCCCTGCCAGCAGGTGTGTCTTTGATCATGTCTTTGATCACAGCTACTGCAGCTGGCTGTGTGGGTGCACTTGGTGTACAGGTGCTCCCGGTGGCATGTGGAGTTGGTGGAGGGCATGCGCTGCCAACTGCAGGCTTGGACTTGCTGGAGCCAGATGTGGCATGCTGGTGCTTTGGGTTTACATGTGGCCAGCCTTCAGGGGTGGTAGTGGAGGTTGAAGGCGCAATCACCAATGGGCCCTCCCCCTATTCCTCCCCAGCCTCTTCCTGTGCTGGGTGAGTGCCTGTAGGGGACAAATGACATGCGGTCAGGAATGCTGTATACACGTGTGTTGACATGCAAGGCACACATGCTATTCATCAGAGTGACATGCCTCCCAAATGGCTAGATGGGAATGGCTGATCAGGTACCATTGCATGAGCCCACTGCATTGAGGGAATAGTCACAGATATGTGTATGCGACCCATGGCTAGGTGAACTTTGGCCAGTGTGCAGAGAAGGTGGTCTGTCCATGCAGGGGCAGCTGACTGGGAATAGCATAAATGCATGAGCCCCTGCAGGGTTGTGGCATGCTCTCATGTTCATCTGATGGCATTCAGGCACAGCCTTTGTTTTGGCAGCACATGGGATGGTTGTGTGTGTTCATGCCATCACAGCCCCTCATCTGGCGATGCACACCTTGTGAGAGTGGGTATAGCGGCTTAATCTATGGCACTGCCATGGTTCAATGGGATGCTGCTGTGCAGCTAGCAGCAGTGCTCTGTCTTGTTTTGTGTTTCGCTTGCTGCACCATGGGGCTCATCTGCCATGACAGCATGGGGCTGGCCAACTGGGCTGCATCATGTTGGTGTGGCAAATGTGCGGTGTTGTGAATACTCACACACCACAATCCTGCTGGCACGCAGAGTGCCAGCAGCGGAGTGGGGTGCATTGCACTTGGATTTACCAGTTGCAACACCTTCACACTCCACAACTGCTCAGGGGTGCACTTGGTGCCCTTCCCCCAGGCTGCTGTGGAGGGGGGCTGATGTGGCACCCCATCAGTTCACCATGATTGCGCGGGTCAGCTGCTGGGCCTGCTGACCTGTGTCCCTGTCCATTACAGCATTTTATGCTAAAACTAACATTTATGGATGGTCATTAGCTGTGTGAGTTGGGGGTGGGGGGTCCCTCACCTCCTGCCTCCTGGCTGCTGGCACATGCCTCCGCTCTGCTGACTCCCTCAACACCCTCCATATCGAGGGCACTGCTGCACTTCTCCTCCCATGGTGTGAGGATTTGGGACTTGGTGGTTCCACCTCCTATTGCCATGGCCTCCCTTGTTGGGAGATGAGTCCCTGCACCCTGACCTTTAGGTTATTCAATCTTTTGGGGCAGTCTTCTGCGTCATGAGGGACACTAGCTCCCACAGTTAACTTTGGGCTTATTACAAGCCAGATGGCTGTTTTACACTGACCAGAGGTGTTGCGCTGCCTGCCTCCATACAGCTCCTCGCAGTGTCC
The DNA here is from genome assembly GCF_040938575.1 of Ambystoma mexicanum. Classification (NCBI taxonomy): domain Eukaryota; kingdom Metazoa; phylum Chordata; class Amphibia; order Caudata; family Ambystomatidae; genus Ambystoma; species Ambystoma mexicanum. The sequence continues at coordinate 571,180,347 of NC_090933.1, read as the reverse complement.
AAACACATCATCTGTGAGGACTATTAGTTCCCCGTCACTAAATGTCGGCTTCCACAGCAGGTTTTTCGGCACCTTCCCTTGGGTACACTACTTTGACATGTTACCAGTGCCTTTTGGGACTGGATGGCTGCAGGAAGTTGGGGATTCAGGGTGGATTCTGTTTTTAAAAATGTCCACCGCCATGCTTCCCATTCCGTCATTGACACTATGTCCGCTGGCGCTATTAGCACAGGTGGAGGGCCAGCAGTAGTGCTATTTGCGTCAGGGTTTCGACAGAGTGTCATGGTTTGGCGCTAATACAGCCGAACAAAATTAGCATTACCAGTGGTGGGCACGTTCCCGTCAGGTTGTTATGCTGTGCTAATTGCACTGCTTATCCCAGTTGTAATGCTAATTTCGCTCAGCGAAAAAATTTCAGTCGGGATACCCCAAACTCCTGAAGAGGCCCAATGTATGTTATTGATTCTAACATAGATTTCAGTTGCTGCATCTACACACAAAGAGATACAAATTGCCTCCAGCAATGTACACATAGAAGCACACAAAGATTGCCTTTAGTAGTGCAGACACCAATAGCACTAAAACCAGACATGACCACTGGCACAACACACACTCTCTGCCCCTAGCAATAACAATGCACAAACACACTGACCAAAGCACCACATTGTACATACTGTGAGGGGTCAGAAATGTGAGGCGGACAACTTTCAGAGGATTTTTCAAACAATGCCATTTTATTAAATCAAAAGTGTCAAACCAACGTCTCACTTGCCCTACTCTAACAGGTATTTCCCGCCTAAATGAACTAAGGAAAACACTCTAACATAAAATGTCTGGCCCTCACACTTATACATAAACATAAAAAGGAAATTATATGGTAATTCACAATGTCAATACTTGTATTTGCAACACCTTCAACGTCTTTGATTGTAAACTGAGCGAACTCCCCTTCCCCAGGTTTGAGGTCAAAGTCAGTTCCATTCAATAACACAAAACAACAAGAAAATCCAGGGTTGAAACAAAGTTCCAACACAGTTCTTGACAAAGCCAGATTGTTAAGAAAACTTCCAACACTCCACAATTCAACACAGAAAGGATCCCTCTTCTCCAGGAAATGTGTAGTTTAAAGTTCCTCAAACAGTGCCAAATGGATAATTCTTCAGGATGATATCTATTGCAATTTATATAATTCACAAAACACAAATAGGCTGAAATTGACTTCTCTTCATAGTGCTTCTCTTTCAGTACCATGAAACACAACAACTTCTTTGTCAAGGAAATGCCACAGTACGTCTTTCTTACAACAGTAAATCCCAATGGCTCTCTTCACAGTGCTTCCCTCATAGCACCATGAAACATAAAAACGTCTTCTGCGGCTCTCTTCGCAGTGCTTTACTCTTGGCACCATAAAACACAACACCTTCTTCTGCAGCTCTCTTCACAGTGCTTTCCACTTTGCACCATGAAACACAACTTCTACCAGGGTTCTCTTCACAGTGCTTTCCTCTTGGCACCATGAAACCCGACTTCTATCAAGGTTCTCTTCACAGTGCTTTCCTCTTGGCACCATGAAACACAACAACTTCTACCTGAATAATTAACTCCAAGTCTTCTACTTCCACTTCTGTCTGGTCCAATATCCTGCCAGACCTTACTCTTTCAAAGATATACCATGCAGTATTGCTTATCAGCTTCATAGTGTTCCATTTGTACTGCTTCTGAAGTTTCATTTTCAGTGACACTTCCAAAGTTTAACACTTCCTCTTTAAACAGCCTCATGAACAACTCTTCACAACTTGGTAGCAAAGACAAGATGTATACCAATGCCCTTTTAACTCTGCTATACAAGCAATGTATTTTCTTCTTCTTAACATCAAGGTACTTCTAGGGCTGCTTTTCAACCACACTTGTCTTTTATCAAGCCACCAACCAAGTACTTTCAATTTAACATATATTGGTTTTCATTACTAATTGCTGTTCCTTCCAAACCATAGTCATTCATGTACAAGCTCTACCTTTAGTGATGTTATAGAGCCCCCTTTCCTATGGTATGAATGATTATTTCCAAATAAACCTTTACTTTAGTCTCTTTTGACTGAGCGCCATGCTTGTTCAACTCTGGGCTCAAGGTAATGTTTGTTTCCTTCGGTTCACAATATTGAGGTTTAACACTTGGTTTTGCAGGATACAATGTTATTGTGGCTTTACTTACGCTTTGTCTTCGAGTTAGAATCGCTCTTAAGTACACGCAATCATTACTGATGTTGTTAAAACTATTTTTATAATGTATAATGTTTCGAAACCTTCTTCCACAGCATATTTATCTATACACAAGTGCTACAGCTGTTGCACTCAGATGTCTAACACACTCCCGTCAGTTTCATTCCCTTGCGAGTGAAAATCCACTAGTTACAGTTGCCCGACTGCTATACTTGAAGGCTTGAGAATGCACAGAAACACTGACTGGCTACGTGGCCACTGTCACAGGGTGCAGGACTTCTACTATGTGTGTTTTCTTGACGAGCACACTTTTATCAGCAAGCTGCATCTGGTCCTAACATATAGGCACAGAGTTCAGTTCACCACGACCCCCTGGAGCACACGTTGTGAAAGCCCTGCAATCAGGTTCACCTGGGGGAAAGCTTTCAACTTGCATGCTTCCCACTGCACAACCTCGGCAATCCATACTTTGGGGCAAAGGACCAACTCAGGACTGGTAACTGGAATAAGGTGATGGAAAATCCTGGCGTCCTTTCTTTCCTCCCACTTCTGTGGATTCTGCCAGCAACATGCTTTGCTATGCCACGTGTTCCTGCCCCAGCAACTACTGCTGCTACAACTGCGAATGCTCTTCCAACCACGACCACATCTAATAGCCAGCACCTGAGGGAGCTTTTTAAGCCTCTCAGCACCCCTCAGGTGTTGGCTGTAAAGCCTAATTGCCTGACCTGCAGGCCTCCATTGCTCTTCAGGCCAATTCTTTGTCTCAGTACTCTTGGGATTATGGGATTTCTTTCTTCAAATACTAATGTCTAATGTTGGCGTGTCAAGAGCTTTCAGTTTTGCGATCTTATGAGACACAGTGAACTTCCGTCCATCAGTTGCACTTGCATTAAATTTGTGTTTTCTACAATTCGCGCCCTCTTGCCATTGTTTGTATTTTCTTGACGGTCTACAATATGGTGACCCCTGATGTGAACTCCAGCACCTCCTGGTCCCCCACTGCATGTCCAAAGCTTCAGGGCCTGCCTCCTGTAATCAGGTTGGGCACACCCCAAACGAAGAGGTGATCAGATGCTGTGGTTCTCTAAAGGGCTGCCTGGTTTCTGGCTTGGAGCACTGAGTGGGCTGTTCAGGTAGTCGGGGGACTTAGAGGACACATATTAGGTTGTGCACACGTTTTGCATAAGATAGAGTGTTCTTCACGTTTTATCATTGCTTGTGAATTCCTATTGCTTTTGAATTGAAGTATTGTGGGGAAACTCCTCCTTACGAGGAAAGACAAAGTCGTACAATATTGCATGTCTATTGATGAGTTATTGAGGTGAATCTCCACCTTAAAAGGGAAAAACAACATTGTATAGTGACAAAGTAGTGTGGAGAATCTCCCCTTTAGTGGGGAAAGACAGCGTTGTGTAGTGAATTATTGTGTTGAGGCTCCCCTCGGCAGGGAAAGACAACACTGTGTGGGATATCTCTCAGTTCCAGAGAAGAGAATATGAGGAGGTGTGAATGCCCTCATCTTTAAGTAAGGGGACAGAGGAAGGATCTACATCATTCTGTAAATATATGTTTTTTACTACAGATATTATTGACCATTTTGTAAACACTGTGTTTTGTGAGGTATTGATTGCAATAGGATATATAAAAGGAGGTTGTTGTTAAGTATTGTTAGCAGCTGTTTAGAGGGAGGTATTTGGAGCAATTGTGTTTAGGATGGTGTTTTTTGTTAAATGATGTTCGTAGTTGTTTGAAAAAGCAGCTCTGCTATTCCGATTGTGAGTTTTAAAAAATAGGAGCATCTGGCCTTTTTGTTGAGGGAGTTGCTGGTGTAAGCAGACTTTCTTTTTTGCTCGGTTAGAGCATTTGTGACAGTATGGATAAGCCATTGTAGTGTTTGTACAAAGGGCTTCAGCAATATAAGGAAAAGATTCTGAAGTATAATAAGGAATGGGTTCAGGGAACTGTGGGCAAATTGTTTAAACCATGGCCCGAAGAGGGCAAGAATCATAAAACTGTTTTAGAACATATCCACACATATTTATTGTCACCCTATAAGGGGAAATAGTTGAAAAATAGGCAGAGCATACTGGATGTATGGAAAAGGGGGCTTTTGATTAAGGTGGAAAGGGGTCCACCTGGTGAGCAAAATAACTACTGTACCTCCACCCCATATTGGTTCTATCCTTTACAGCCCCCCCGCACCCACCAATGGAAGAGGGGAAAGAGACATTAAGGAAGTTTGAGGACACCACCAAGCATCCAACAACATTTAGCCATTGAGAACAGGACTTGCAAGCAGGTGGAGGGGGCATTACAAAAAGTAGAGCAGATGCAGACACGAGTCTTGCAGAGCCAGATCAGACAGCAGGGGTAAGGGTAGGGGCAGAGCATGCCTATAGGTACAGATGTATGGAGAGCAGAACAGATCCTCTTTAAGATAGATGGCAAAGTTGTCAATGATCCCCATATCTCGGTAGCTCAGACCATCAGCGGGGAGACCACACCATGGGGTGCAAGTAAGGAATCACAATTCATGGGGGAGTACAGAGGTATGATGGACAGAGATTTATTAAGTGCAGGGGAAACCCAGGGGGAGGACAGCGACAAGTGGGAGCCAGAGGCCTCACAGGACGTATCACCCTGGACCCACAGGCATCCATCATGGCCCAGCCCAATGGCCCTTGCCAAAAGTAAAAAGCGAGTGAAGTCCTTCCAGCTTAAACAGCGAGAACCCAGTTTCTATTGTTACAGAAGGGAATTTAATGCACACCATGCGCTCCCTTACTGCAGGAGCTGACAATTACATGTACGCCCTTGAGAAGCATACAGCAGGCCTCACCCTAGCCATGGGGGATATAAAGAGCTTCTTCATTTCCCTGCTAGGGGAGGAGGCAGACAACATATGGAGTAAGGCTGGGTACCAGGGGGCAACATTGAATAGTACCACCCACAATGGCACCCCGTTTATTAACTGTCAAGCACAGGTATTGAAGGTTTTGAGGAACATGTATCCGTACAGACATGATATGAATTCTATCATTGCCCTCACAAAGAGACAAAGAGAGCAGATGAAAACCCTGCTCTTTACATATTCCAAATTCAGGAGATGTGGAGGTTAGAGACAGTGGTTGCTTGGGACAAAAACATTGTTGGTTCTTATCACTTTTATGCCAGGGACTCCCTCTGGAAGTACAGTCAGACTTAAATGAGGTGGTTGGGATGGAGGCCAAATCATGGCCCAAGACACAAGTGCACATAACACACTATTGTTCTTAGAGACAGGAGAAGGATAAGGATTGGGCAGAACAAACACAGAAGACAGTAGCAACACTGCTACAGAAGAAACAGGCAAAGCTGCGCATGGAAGGTGTGTTAATAACTAACACCACAGAAGGGCAGCCTGAACACAGACCTGCACAGGGGTTGATAGAAGGGCATAGAGAGAGGGGAGCAGTATGTTTTCAGTGAGGAAGAGTATGTTTCTATAGGGGGAGCGGGGAGGTATGGGGAAAATGTGGCCCTGATTGGTTGTTCTTCCAGGAAGATGGGTCAATTTGCACAAGACTGCAGGAGCAGGCTGACTCTGCCATTCAATTTTAACATCCCAGCCTAGTGTCCAGCCTTTAATCCACAGCCCCAATTAACACTGCATTCCCCAGGTCCCATACAACTGCAAGAACTCCGTCCACAGGTATCAAATTTTACCCAGTCCTCTGCTCAACCTTGGGATAAGAACTCCCTGCACAAGGCACAATAACTAACTACACGGAGTGGGCATGTTATGGGGAAATCCTTTCCCACACCCAGGATCAAACGTTTACCCTCAATAGGACAGCCCACAGGTAGCATTGACATGCCCAGTACTGTCAGTAACAACCAAACCAGAAACGGAACCCAGAGTAGGAGTGAAGAACATTTTCTTTTTTGGTGAACACTGGAGCTACCAAATCCTGTATTAAAGAGGGAACGTTCGCCATGCCGCACAAAATAATGGACATGCATGGGTTATCTGGGACTGTCAAATATGTTCCTTTCACTGTAGACTTACTTATTAGCATAGGCACGCAGAGATTTTCAGCCCCTTTATTGTATTCACGGGACAACCCAGTTAATCTCCTGGGAGGGGATTACATGAGCAAGTTCAACATGACCATTTCATTCGACGAGGGGGTATAGTGTGTTCCACCCCAAGCACATACCACGCTAGGGCTGCCGCAGTAATACAAGCACTCAGTGGTCAAGGAGTACCTCTCCATCAAGATTTGTTTCTCTATGGAGTAACAATCGTGTAAGTTTGGGTACTTGGAATTAAGGACAACATTTTGTGTGTACCTGCAGAGTTCCTATTACGACCAACTCTCCAGCAGGAATGGGTGCCAGGCACGATTATCAAGTTATATTTGGAATCAATAATCACCAAGGCAGACATAATAATTCTGTCCAGTCTGCACAAGGAGGATCTTAAATGGTGTACAGATTGATGAATTGACCCAACAGAGAGATTGAGGGAAGTGTCCGACCAACAGCTGTTCGAAGACAAGGGGGAGAAGGTATTTGAATTCTCCATACCCTGCCCGGTAGTAGTGAAAAACAGAAAACTGCCACACACCCTGCTCCTGGCCAACACATTATTTTCACACTTACAGGAAGATCTACATAGGGTGCCTAGTCAATTGTGGACCAGTGGCCTACACATTATAGGCCTTCTAGAAAGCCTAGGGGCAGTTTGCATTAAACTGAAACCAGGAGCAGTTTTTCCCAGAGTAAAACAGTTCCCCATGTCAAGGAAGGTATTTACTCCACCTCAGAGGCTCTATGGCAGCAGGGCATAAAACATCCAGATAATCCCCATGTAACACAGCTAATTATTCTGTAATAAAAGCAAAAGGGTCAACGGTTGAACAATATTGTTAAAGCAGAATTCCCAGTGGTTCCTAATCCTTCCACCATCTTCTGCAACATCACCACAGAAGCTTCCTATCTTACTGTCAAAGATCTCAAGAATGCATTTTTCTCCATCCCATTACACCCATAGCCCCAGTTTTTTCCAACCACTTTTGACACATATTAACTGGGTTGACAACTGTTCACTGTTTTATATGGAGGTACCTGAGCAGTTATGCTGTGGACACTAAAGAATTTCCTTACCATTTTTAGACAGTAGGATTTTTCTTTACTGAGAACCCTCTGCTGTGCAACATGTGACTGAAAGGCAAGAGAGAAGACTAAAGAAGTGTACACGAAAATCCACATACAATCTTGCACAATTTGGGTGTTAATTATGTACAGATTTGGTAACAGTCTACCATATGCTGAAAACAATTTTGGACTATAAATGTGCCCTACAAACCTTTCAAAACTGCCCCTGAAGAATGTTCTCAATGACTATGGACAGAAACATGTTGGGCATAAATGACTGTAGACAACAAGATATCCGTAGTTTGAAGAAAGGAACTCAATAATCTATTTACAAGGATACAAATAGCTGTGGGTAATATAATATACACAGCTGTTGCATATAACAGTATAATTTGGTATGAACAGCAAATGCAAGAGTGGCCATAAGATTTGTTTGTATAATGGCATCATTTGTTTTTATATAAATATGTATTGTTGCAGGCAAAGCTGCGCATGGAAGGTGTGTTAATAACTAACACCACAGAAGGACAGCCTGAACACAGACCTGCACAGGGGTTGATAGAAGGGCATAGAGAGAGGGGAGCAGTATGTTTTCAGTGAGGAAGAGTATGTTTCTATAGGGGGAGCGGGGAGGTATGGGGAAAATGTGGCCCTGATTGGTTGTTCTTCCAGGAAGATGGGTCAATTTGCACAAGACTGCAGGAGCAGGCTGACTCTGCCATTCAATTTTAACATCCCAGCCTAGTGTCCAGCCTTTAATCCACAGCCCCAATTAACACTGCATTCCCCAGGTCCCATACAACTGCAAGAACTCCGTCCACAGGTATCAAATTTTACCCAGTCCTCTGCTCAACCTTGGGATAAGAACTCCCTGCACAAGGCACAATAACTAACTACACGGAGTGGGCATGTTATGGGGAAATCCTTTCCCACACCCAGGATCAAACGTTTACCCTCAATAGGACAGCCCACAGGTAGCATTGACATGCCCAGTACTGTCAGTAACAACCAAACCAGAAACGGAACCCAGAGTAGGAGTGAAGAACATTTTCTTTTTTGGTGAACACTGGAGCTACCAAATCCTGTATTAAAGAGGGAACGTTCGCCATGCCGCACAAAATAATGGACATGCATGGGTTATCTGGGACTGTCAAATATGTTCCTTTCACTGTAGACTTACTTATTAGCATAGGCACGCAGAGATTTTCAGCCCCTTTATTGTATTCACGGGACAACCCAGTTAATCTCCTGGGAGGGGATTACATGAGCAAGTTCAACATGACCATTTCATTCGACGAGGGGGTATAGTGTGTTCCACCCCAAGCACATACCACGCTAGGGCTGCCGCAGTAATACAAGCACTCAGTGGTCAAGGAGTACCTCTCCATCAAGATTTGTTTCTCTATGGAGTAACAATCGTGTAAGTTTGGGTACTTGGAATTAAGGACAACATTTTGTGTGTACCTGCAGAGTTCCTATTACGACCAACTCTCCAGCAGGAATGGGTGCCAGGCACGATTATCAAGTTATATTTGGAATCAATAATCACCAAGGCAGACATAATAATTCTGTCCAGTCTGCACAAGGAGGATCTTAAATGGTGTACAGATTGATGAATTGACCCAACAGAGAGATTGAGGGAAGTGTCCGACCAACAGCTGTTCGAAGACAAGGGGGAGAAGGTATTTGAATTCTCCATACCCTGCCCGGTAGTAGTGAAAAACAGAAAACTGCCACACACCCTGCTCCTGGCCAACACATTATTTTCACACTTACAGGAAGATCTACATAGGGTGCCTAGTCAATTGTGGACCAGTGGCCTACACATTATAGGCCTTCTAAAAAGCCTAGGGGCAGTTTGCATTAAACTGAAACCAGGAGCAGTTTTTCCCAGAGTAAAACAGTTCCCCATGTCAAGGAAGGTATTTACTCCACCTCAGAGGCTCTATGGCAGCAGGGCATAAAACAGCCAGATAATCCCCATGTAACACAGCTAATTATTCTGTAATAAAAGCAAAAGGGTCAACGGTTGAACAATATTGTTAAAGCAGAATTCCCAGTGGTTCCTAATCCTTCCACCATCTTCTGCAACATCACCACAGAAGCTTCCTATCTTACTGTCAAAGATCTCAAGAATGCATTTTTCTCCATCCCATTACACCCATAGCCCCAGTTTTTTTCAACCACTTTTGACACATATTAACTGGGTTGACAACTGTTCACTGTTTTATATGGAGGTACCTGAGCAGTTATGCTGTGGACACTAAAGAATTTCCTTACCATTTTTAGACAGTAGGATTTTTCTTTACTGAGAACCCTCTGCTGTGCAACATGTGACTGAAAGGCAAGAGAGAAGACTAAAGAAGTGTACACGAAAATCCACATACAATCTTGCACAATTTGGGTGTTAATTATGTACAGATTTGGTAACAGTCTACCATATGCTGAAAACAATTTTGGATTATAAATGTGCCCTACAAACCTTTCAAAACTGCCCCTGAAGAATGTTCTCAATGACTATGGACAGAAACATGTTGGGCATAAATGACTGTAGACAACAAGATATCCGTAGTTTGAAGAAAGGAACTCAATAATCTATTTACAGGGATAAAAATAGCTGTGGGTAATATAATATACACAGCTGTTGCATATAACAGTATAATTTGGTATGAACAGCAAATGCAAGAGTGGCCATAAGATTTGTTTGTATAATGGCATCATTTGTTTTTATATAAATATGTATTGTTGCAGTGCACTTTTTGTCGCTGGTTTTGGTGATCGATTGGATCAATTGTTGATTTTATCAGCTTGAGCCAGTTACTGTAATGATTCTTGGTGGCCAGACGGTTTAACAATGAATGTGATATACATTTTTGACAAAAGGATTTTACTGCAAATGTAAGATAATACATTTTATATGATTTTGATGACCATTAATTATATCTAATTAACAAAGATATTCATATTTTTGTGATAGATTTTGTACTGAGTATTAGTGATGTGCATGAATTGATACCGCATTTTGTCTTGGTGTATTTTTGTGATGTTATTATAAAAAGTACTCGGAATATCCCCCACATTTTCTGGTTCCCTCTCTCATGTAACAGAGCACATTTGTCTCTATCCTATTACACCAAGAGTCCCAACCCCTTACAGTGTTTACCTACAGGGACCAAAGATTTCAACACACTCATTTGCCCCAAGGGTACTGTTAGCGCCCTAGAATTTTTAGCAGGGCATTGTAAATGGGCCTAGGAATGTTACAAACACAGTGCACATTGATTTGGTATGTGGATGACCTCCTGGTCGGTAGTGCTACAGAATAGCTATGTAGGAACAGCTCAGTTAAACATTGGACCTAATTGGCAGAGAAGGGTGAAGACGTGGACAAGGATAAACTGCAGCATTGTCATCAAGACACTTTGTACCTAGGACAAATAATATCAATGGCAGGAAAATAACACCAGATAAGGCCACATAGGTACACAACACACCAGGACCTCTTACGGTCAAGCAGATGCAGCAGTTTTTAGCTTTATGTTACTACTGTTGAGCATGGATATTTCACTATTGAACATAGACCAAACCCCTACAGCAAGGGCTAAAAGAAGTGCAGAAAGCAAAAGGGCACATTGTCTGAGCAGACCAAATAATTGAATTGTTTGAGGAGCTTAAAAAAGCAATTAGTAGTGCCCCAGTTCTGACCACACCACTTTATAAAAAACAATAATTTGTGTTCTCACATTTCAGCGCTCAGGTGATGATGGCTGTTCTCACACAAATACTTTGCTGGGACATAAGCCTCTGGCTTATTTCAGAGGTCTCCTGGACCAAGTCATGCAGGGGTATTTCCCATGCAAGCAGGCTCTGACAATGGCTGCATTCGCCATCCCGAAATCATGCACTTTTACCATGGTATGCCCTGTCACCCTTTATGTAGAGCATGCAGTGTTTGCAATCCTAGACAAATCTAAATTCGCTCTCACCACCCAACGAGCATGGTGGTATCAAGTAATGTTGTCAAACTCCTCTATTCACAGTGTCAGGTGCCACAGTGTTAATCCAACAACATTTATTGCAGAACCAGCACAGCCAAATGCCACTGTACATGATTGCACTTCATGAGAGGACACTACTGATGCTCCTACACAAGTCAACGAAGATGCACTCGAAGAGGGGACGTTGTTCTTTGTTGACAGTTCATCAATAATTGATCAGAACATAGTAATAAGGCACATAGGAGCAGCAGTAGTGATCCTGGAAACAGGGGAGTACCAGGTGTTAGCACATGTGCCACTGCCCTCCCACTACTCTGCACAAGCAGCAAAACTAGTGGCTCTCATAACTGCATTAGAATTGTCTCAAGAGTGTTCCACCACCATTTACTCAGATTCAGCATATGTCGCATCTATCTACATTCAGTCTGTCCTCATGGCACAGGAGTGGGTTTAAAAAATCAGACCGTACACTTGTGCAGTATGTCACATTATTCTTCAGGTTAAAAGATGCATTAGCACTCTCTAAAGCAGTCATGGTAGTGAAATGCACAGCTCACAAGAACAACACAGACCCAATTGCATATGACAACAGTGCAACAGAATTGGCAGCAAAAGAAGCAGCTTATTTAGGAAATCCTGTTGTTTATTTGGATTTTTGTGCGCAAGTGGAAAGACACCAACTTCATTGGACCTCGAACAGTGATCTACGCTACTCGCAGAGCCGTCAAAGCCTCTGGATCAAAAAACCTGGATCCATCTCAACAAGGAAAGACAAGAGTATCATCACCTCTCTCCAAAAGCAGGAGGAAGAAGAGAGGGGAATGACAAAGGGAATATCAGTATAACTTTCATACGTCCATTTGTGCATGAGTCATTTCACTGTGATATCTGGGAAACACAAATGAACTTAGGCAGTAAATGCCTTACTTTATTTTTATTTTTGACATCTTCTCTTTTCTCATTCCATAATTAACGCATTTTGTCCCTCGAAAGAGTGGGTCTCATAATGTTACTAACATTGAACATGCACAAGCAGATGTTAATGTGTATGTGCCTAAGGTTAAGACGGATATTTAGAATCCATGTGTGATCCCAAATAAATATCAGAATGTGCATCACCATGCAGAGGAAAACATGTGGTTTCCCCACATGCAGGCAGTGTGGAGTGAAAAATCGAGTGACCCTTGGTTTGTTTGTTCATTGTTTCCTTGTGCAGTAGCCACACCAAGGTTATTCTGGCCTCAAGAGAGGCAACTAAAGATAGCAGGTTGTTTAGTTTTCCTAGCCTTATGTAGGGTGCAAGGAACAATGCAGGTACATGGGGTTCAAGTACAGTGGGTGGAAGTTAATGTAACAGTGTATAACGATGATTCTGTAAAACTGCCAACAAAAGAGAAAGTGATGTGATTCTTATCACCTTTCTCTCCAGAGCCCCTCCTCCACCCCCAGGATAGTGTTCAAGAACTACTCAGCAGGAAATGTGGTAGGAATAAAGATATGGAAAAGCATAAACCAGTCACTGCGCATCAGTAAAGACAGAAGGCAACAACCCCTGCAGCTAATCTCTTTCTTCTGCCAAGCAGAGTTTAACTAATGCCTTTTATTGATAGTCCACTGCTCATACTGTCTAATAACCCTCCACAAGTGTATTAAAAAGCATGTGCCATATATAACACATCAATACACAATACATTTATTTAAAGGCCCCGCATTTAAAGTTCATGTTCAAATTCTTCTGACAAGACACTCAGTAATGAACACTCAATCAATGCTTCTTACGCTCTCAAGTATAAAGTACATCTTTTAATAATGACAAATAAGTAATATTAAGTAATAAATAACCATTACTACCATAATGGTCAATATGCACAACACACTTAAAATACAAAAAGTAATTAATGAATAAGCAGCAATTATTGTTATGGAATCACATTGCCTCTACGTCTGCTCAAGAATTAAGACTGATCAACCTTCTCCAAGATATCGTAGTCACCTCAAAAACCCAACGACTTTCCTCAGTAGGTCTTGCTAAGCAATTATCATAGAAGCACCCAAAAGCACCTGACCTTTCAATACCTCTATGTCTTTCTCAATGTGATATCAATGAAGAGTAAATACCTTCCATACTCACTTCCTGTAATGTGCAGGTAGATGAGAACTGTAAGAGCCTTGCGCCTGAAGTGATGTACACAGTCCAAGGAAAATTCCAACAAGAAAATGCCAAACAATATCACAAACCATTAAAAAAATGGTATTTATCAAAAAGCATAAACATTAGGAAAAATGCTTTAATATGAGTATGTGTCGATTGGGATTAACCATGGTGCAAGTATGAACCAATCAGAATTGAGGTAGTGAGCTGTTTTGCCTTGGGTCGAAAAGTAAAAAATATTACCCATGTACCCGTGTAAAAATGTAATAGTTCTGCTCACAAGTAAATGGGCAAAGTCCTCTGGGGACGCAAAATGCCTCAGAAAAGCCACACATTCTATCTAAGGGATTTAGAATCCAGCCAAGAAAAAAGAGAGGGAATTGATCCCTCCCTTCTGCTCCTGTGCTGCTCACTCTCCAGCCTTCTGTATATCTCTTTGTCTTCTTGCTAGCTCCTGGTCTGCACACAGCAAAATCTCCCTCTGTAGCACTCAAATGCAGCTATTTTTTATATTCTTCGGGCTCTCACTTTTAACACCTACTATAGCTAGGAATTGGGTAGCGGGTAAAAGTTGGAAAGCAGCTAGAAGTTGGATAAACAAGTTTAATACCAGTACTCGATATCTTTCCTGCAAGGCCCAGAAGTTATATTTGTCTTAAGAAGCAGGCTAATACACCTTTCACCCACAAAGCTGCACAGGACATTCTGTAGTCCTTCTGTAATTTTGTAATACTTTCATATTACCGTCTCAGTTTTGTTTACCATTTTCGTAACACTTGGTGCTCATCGCAGAAAGCCTGGAGAGCAGTCAGAGCGTATTCACAATAGAAGACTACAACTTTCTAACTTTAAGGTCACTGGCAGTCGTCCCAGACCCTTCAATGAAAACACTATTTACTGTTCAAAGTACAATTATCAACATTTTTGCTTAACCTTGCCTGAATATAATGTGCATTTCTTGCATTTACTAAATATGAATCTGCATATGGTCGATGTTTGGGCCCATGGCTCAAAAATGCTGCTTTAAGCATTGTTAAACATGAAATTACATTTCAAAAGGGTTGAGTGATCTTATACATTTGTATCAAAGAGGAGGACAGGCGCAAATGGGTGACTTCCATGACAAAACAAGTTAGGAAGAATGCATTGATTTTCACAGCATTGCCTGCATCACATTGTCCAAATGGTGTAGGGCAGAGCCAATCTCCTTGTGGTGGTGAACCTAGATTGTAGATCAAAGGCACTGTTTTTCATAAAGACAAATGGGTTGAAGGGCTGATTGGGTGCAGGGCAGGAGATATGTTTGGGCTTCCCAAGGGTGTGCTCCTAAAAATATATGAAACTTGTTTTACCATATGGGTCAAGTATGTGAACAGCTTGACATGGATAAATCAGCATGAACCTCCAAAGAATTATGAAATTGACACGGTTCTCATTGTGTTTCATAAGCAATGACAGTGTGTTTGTGGGGGCGAATATGAACTGCAATTGATCTCCCTGACAATCGAAGAGGGGGTACCATTGCTCTCATGGACCTATACTTGGTATGTTGTGGACTAGCGTATGCGCAATTACCACTGTCCTGGGGAGGTGTTTGCACCATGACAACATTGCCCATGCTTGTAGAACTGTTTGTCAACCACACCACTATTCACAATCTTCCCATGACTAAGCATGTACTTACTGCAGTAGCGGGTCTACCAATATCTGGGCCTGTGTCATCAATACCACAGTAATTATTTGTTTCAAGAGTCAAGTGACAAGCTAAATGAGATACCACAAGAGTATAGGCTGTTTAACCAGGCTGAAATTATTTTAGTTGCCCTTCTCACTCCTGGAGTGCAAGCAGGAGCAAATGCCAATTGACTCCAAATAATAAGCTGGGGACTCAATCAATTGGCCAATGAGAATCGGTTAACGAGTGGGTTAAATGCTGTCTGGGAAGAACTTAGAGTCATAAGGATAACCACTTGCAAAAATGCTAGATACTCGATCTAATGACGGCCGTGGAGGAGGGGGACTGTGCAAAAATTGGCACTTCTTGCTGCACTTTCAACCTACCAACAATGCTGAGAATGGAAGTATCACACAAGCAATAAACACCCTGCACACTCTGCACACCAACATGGAGAAAGAAGGTGGGGTGAATGAATAAACTTCTCAGAGTATTACTTCCTTTTATTATTCTGCAATTGCTTCTTTTTAGCACTTATCTATTTGTTGTGGAATGCTGCAAGTAAATGATGGATAAGGTAATGCCCATGATCTGTCTCGCAATAAAACCTATGGATGACACTCCCATTCTGAAGGACACACATACTCAAACTGAACAATGACTTGTGAGAACACGCCTTGCATGGTTGAAATATGTCACCAAATTGGTGTCCAGGAGTACAATTTGACTGCCCTGACGATCCAAAAAAGGACAAAGTAATGTCTGCTACAGATGAGGAAAGGGAAGAATGGTGGACAGTTATGTGTATATTATAGTCCAACCCAGCCATCAAGAGGGGTGTCTGATGAACAGCTGTTCAAAGATACCGAGGACACAGGACAAATGTGTTTCGAAATGTGCATACCCTTCCAAATAATTATACAATTTAGAGACATACCTCACACTATGCACATTGCTGAGGCATTACCATCACACTTGCAGTAAATTTACGAACTATTCTGTGTATGAATTTAAACAAAACTTGAACTTCAAAAGTATAACCAGTTAGAAAACGCCAACAGGTATCTAACTTCCCCAAAAATCTGCAACAAACCAACAGATGGATGAATACCACTAAAATGGGAAAAGAAATAAAGAAATAAAATACACCAACTGCTATCTAATTGCAACAATACTACCACCACTTCCAAATCAATAACCATACATATTCAATTCTGCATACTGAACTCAATGAAAGAAATATATTGTACAACAACGTAGAAAGTTTTTGTTTTTTAATCCAGCATGGATTTTGTTCCCACACACCCAATGATTAAATCAACAAACATAGGAATTGAGCAAATTGCACAGTACACTGGTTTGAACTATAGTACTTCTAAAGTGCTAACTAGGAGGGTCTACAAAATACAGAAATGTCTACTATGCAATGCAATACTGATTATAAACTACCTATACTAAAATTTGTTTTTTTCTTTTATCACCGTGATTGAATACAAATGTCTGCTCCAACTACCCATGCCATGAAAAATCTGCAAAAAACAAGGGGGTTCCTGTGAGTCTCTCTGCCAGAAATTAGTCCTGGTTGCGAGAGCCTTACCCAGAATCTTTAGCTCACTATCTTTCACAGAGGAGAAATATCCCAATCATATCAGTTTTTGCCCTGCCCAGGGGCAGTCCAGCACCAGAAAGCTAGGCAATTGTACTCTGAACAAGAGTACTATCAGCCACCCCAGACACGTGTTTTGGTCTGGTTGGACCTCATCAGTAGGGTGGAGCAGTGCCTCTCTAAGAATAGTAACCAAGGAGTCCACGTCTGGATTCCCCTATTAACTTAGGGTGAGAAAAACAAGGGGTGTTCTGGGATTGCTATTGGTACTCTCTTCAGAGGAGAATTGCCTAGCATTTCGGTGCTCGACTGCTCTAGGGCAGGGCAAAGACTGATATGTTTGGGATATCTCTTCTCTGTGGAAGATAGTTAGATGAAGACTCTGGGTAAGTCTCTTGTAACCAAGACTAATGTCTAGAGGGACGCCCAGGACCCATCTTGGTAATTTGCATGAAAAACCTGCATACAACCACAAAAAGTTAAACAGTAAGAATATAATGATTGCACTCACAAACACCACAGCATAACATACCCATTCAAGCAAACACGTCACCATACACCACAATCGAAAATGTTTGCTTCCATGAGAATCTTATGCTGCAGCACTTGTTGGCAAACAGTACAATATTGACTGCATGGCCTTGCCAAAACTCTTCATACAGCCTCACCAAAAAAGAAAACACTAAGTATATAATAATTAAACTCTCCACCACCACTACATAACACAGCCATGCAAACGAACACCTCACCAATAAATACAACCAAAAATGCCTAGAGTTGTCAATACCAACATTCTGAACATAATCCAACAAACAAACTAAGACACATCATGTCACTGTCCTATAAACACTATTACACTACTACCAATCAGTACACACATTTTTAAAAACATATCCCCTAAGCAGCCCACATACCTCAGTCAAAATCTTTGGTAACATGGGTGTGTTATGCTGCAGTGGTTGTAGCCAGGGCCTAGAGTCTTGGGTGCATGGCCGAAGGCCTACGGCACGTCGGCCATGCACCCAAAACTCTAGGCTATGGCCGCAACACACCCATACAAACACCTACCAAATAACCACAACCGAAAAACATACTACATCCACCTCAAAACCTATCCACTTCAATTAACATTCTAAAAAAGAATTACAACCAACGTAGAAACTCTTCAATACATACCCTCTTCACCCAATGCTCTTCTAACGACCAAAAACCAACATCATACTAAACTAAAATAGCCAGTAGTGCGCCCAGTGTTTATTATGTTCGTGTACACCACAAACACATCACAACTTTCTCCCACTTAAACAAATACAGCATGTGACCCATCTCTTACTCCCCCGCCCTCTCAAAGCACTCATACACACCAACACACTCCCCAAAATTGGATTCATGCTTAATTGCATGGCACGCCGTCTGCAGACATCCGCATATCCAATATGGCGGGCGCATCAAAACAATGCACGAACCTCACGCCTCAACCCAGCCAATCAGAGAACACGTTGCGTGTCCGCGGACATGATGCAAGCCGATTATCCAATCGGTGTCCTGTCCGCTGAGCGAACAGGGAAGTGTGTCCGTGGAGCGGACACAGATATCACACATTTATTGAGACCTACTTTTTGGTCGTTTCAAAAAAACTACTGGATGGATTTTCACCAAATTTACAAAAGCATGCTTTCGGGACCAAGCCGCCGCTCCTGCCACAAATTTGGTGAAAATCCGTCCAGCGGTTTGGGCTGTAGCCACAACAGAAATCTTTTCTCCATTGAGTGAATGGGAAAAAAAAATGTTCGGACCCCCCTATAACTTTACCCCCATGTACCAAACCTCACCAAACTTTGCAAAGTAATTTAGAGTGGACGATATACTTTTTTTGCAGCGTTTGGTGAAGATTCGGCAGGGGGAGCGAAGTTATAAGCCACCCAAAAAGTCCTCTTCCTATGGGTTTAGCAACTTAACCATAACTTCATGGCCGCTACCGCAGGCCATGTAATGTGGGACTTTTCTTGACAATGAATAATAGGGAGAGGAATATCCAATATTTTGTTGGGCACAGAGAGGACATTATTCACTGACTGTAACAGAGTGCACCATCTATTTTTAATGACATGGAAAGCTAGTAGTGAACAGACAATAATTACATTATTTGGAGGCAGGATATTACACTGAATAAGAGAAAGCAAGTTTGCCATATTTGTGTGAAGAGAACATTTTAGCAACAAATAGGCAATCAAATAACTGTTTAGAGGCAGGAGGTTTCTTTCAGTGACTGTAACAGAGTGTGCAGTTTTTTTATGTTGTTGAACAATGCTAGCCGTAAAGATAAAATGATGGTATAGTTTGGAGATTACAGTGATTATAAATGCATGTGTGGCCATTTGGTGATGAGACCGAATAGTAGTATTGAAGGAAAAATCATAGGATTGTTTTGAGTCAGGAGAGTTCACACATTGTTTTTTATCTGATTGTGCTATGTTTGGTGAGAATAACACCGAATCCAGATAAGGTGAGATGAAGCCGTTCTTTCCTTGACCCTTTTCACAGAGATGTTCCAGTCAATTTCAAAGTGAGGAGGCAGGCTATCATTTTAATACATACTTGTGCCTGGAAAGTATCATAAAAGCGTATGACAGACAATGGATTCTTAAATAAAGTGCATACAGCATATGAAGGGAACAACCTTACATCATCTGATAGTGCAGTATATATGCACATACACCCTGTTGCATGCTTATATGGGTAAGTGCACAAATCATTATGCTCAAACGCACAATTAAATTCCCAGACATCTACTACCAGATATAACAGTACATCCTTGTGCAGCTTGCATTCTTTGTTAGAAACGTTCACTGTAGCCTATGTTCAACTGCAATCCCACTTCATGCTGCAGTAGCAGATCTAAATCACCTCCCCGCACATCTGTGTATATAGGGCTCTGCTTGACACTTGGCTCCTTTTCCAATCCGCAAATTCGTAAGGTCAATCCACTAGGAGCTGGTTGCACCCCGGTCCACCCTCCAAGCAGCTATTTGGTCAGTAGTTTACCAGGGGAAATGTCAACTTGCAACATAGAAAGACCTGATCATGCACAGCAGGCTGAAGGCACATACATCAAAAAAACACACCCATATATTCACCAACACTCAGGCCCATAAATTCACTAGCATTCACATCCATGCATTCATTGGCATTCACAGCCATACATTCACCAGCATTCACAGCCATACATTCACCAGCATTAACAGCCATACATTCACCAGCATTCATAGCCATACATTCACCAGCATTAACAGCCATACATTCACCAGCATTCACAGCCATACATTCACCAGCATTAACAGCCATATATTCACCAGCATTAACAGCCATACATTCACCAGCATTAACAGCCATACATTCACCAGCATTCACAGCCATACATTCACCAGCATTAACAGCCATACATTTACCGGCATTCACATCCATACATTCACCAGCATTAACAGCCATACATTCACCAGCATTAACAGCCATACATTCACCAGCATTCACAGCCATACATTCACCAGCATTAGCAGCCATACATTCACCGGCATTAACAGCCATACATTCACCAGCATTCACATCCATACATTCACCAGCATTCAAACCCATACATTCACCGGCATTCACACCCATTCATTCACCGGCATTTACAGCCATACATTCACTGACATTCACACCCATACATTCACCAGCATTGACACCTGTACATTCACTGGCATTCACACCCATACATTTACCAGCATTCACACCCCTACATTCACTGACATTCACACCCATACATTCACCAGCATTCACACCCGTACATTCACCAGCATTTGCACCCATACACTCACCGGCATTCACACCCAAACATTACCAGCTTAGAGAAAGTGGCAGAAGTGATATCAATTTGATTCATGGCAAGGTTTTCTAAAAAATAATAATACAGTAACCAGCCACATAAAAAGGAAATAGACCGTGAATTGTTAGTTACCGATAGGTGTAAGAAATTAAAACAATTTAGTTGAGGAAATTAGAGTTTTTCATGAGAGTCTATTTGATGGGTGAATACAATAAAAATAACGGTATGCACAAATTGAAAAACGAGCATATGCCATGTTATTGTCAAAGGCCAAAGTGTGGAATGATCCCATTACAATGGTAGGGGTTTCCATGGATGAGAGGGCATTTCAAAGAAGTCAATTAATCACCTGAACAGCACAGCAGGTTCCGATCACAAAACGTCCGCAGCGAGAAAACGAAGCAAAGAATACACCCATTCCCGTCGTCCCGTCGTCAGTCAAGAAAAATATAATCCTACGCACATTGATTTCAGAAGGCCAGGGGGAGGAGGCTGCTCGTTTAATTGCCTGGAAAGGACACAACCATAAAATGCTCTCTTACACAATCAATTTGGCGCCACAGGGTGCACCAACGTAGGTGGATTGCTTTATCCCACTGTGAGTGACAACTGCCGTACGCATGTTCTGCTTTCACCTTTTAACCATTATTTTTTGTCTCACTTTTTCTTATAAACATCTTATAACAAATCATTGGTGTTTGCCCGATCTTTGTTGCTTGTTGAATCCTGAATAGAAGCTCTAGAAACAAAGTGCTTTGCATTCAAATGAATGCATTTGAAAAGAAAAGCTTACTTTTGTGATGAACCTTTTTCCTGGTAATCCATCATTTACACATACATAGAGTAAAGTAGCGATACACTCACCTGGAACCACCCCAGTAGTTGTTAAAATGCAATCATATTTCTACGCAAAATCAATTGCAGACATAGGGGTGGCGGCAGGGGTGGCGGCAGCAGTGTCACCAAATGATGCCGGAATATTTTTCTCGAATGTGTTTGGGATTTTCACCTTTTGGAGCATAAGGCATCTTGTCTAGACACTGATTTTATTTGCAGATTACGACTCATAAGGCATGGTCCCTAATGTCCCCGAAGTCACAGATCAAATTAACAACTGTACAGTGCCAACAGACTGAGCGTATTGTGATTTCCCCTAGGTCGCAAACACATGAAATGAAAACTATTCAGTAGAACATTTGATATTTATAATTACTTCCCCTGAAGAAAATAAAACATCATTGGTAAATGAAACTCTATATTACTTTAATTTCTTCACTAGGTATGAACCGCCAAAGCAAACACATAATCCGTAGAGTATACTTCTAAATTGCCAAAACACTTCCACGCAATACATGGGAAATGAACTTGCTTAGGGCATTTTTTGCTCGTTTATCCCTCTGTTTATCATAACATATTAATCAAAATATGACTCAATAATAAGTGTAAACCCTAACCATATACAGGTAGGGTACTCCATTAATCCAGTCTAAAGCCCTTTCTTCCTCGCTGATTTGTCTGCACCCCAGTTACATGTGGAGTCAGAAGGAGTGCACCCGAGTCATGCTTCCATATCCGACTGTAACCTGCTAATGTCGCCTTCGTTTATTTCTGTGCATTTCTTGGGCTCTGTAATCATGTACCTTGGCACATTCTACACTGCCTTGATTTGTAATTCTTGCACAACGCATATGGATTATTGTTTGCATAAACTACAGCCAGGAATATTTGAACTGCGCAGAGGAAATTACTTGAAGCATGACCTTTGAAAAGTACTTCTGTACAAAATACCCACAGGCCATTGCCTGCGAAATGTATGAAAAGCGCGTACCCATGAGGGGCAAGGGGTTCTGGCTCTTCTGTTTAACAGGGTCAGCCGGTGCCTTATCTGGGCGTCTATTGAACTCCATCAGTTCGACAAATCACCAGGCTTCCCTGAACCATAATGTATCTCATAGCTCATATCGTTTTATATACCCTAGAAGAGACTGTGCAAACTCAAATGACGCAATGGTTGCTCCCAATGTAAGGGGCCTAATTTAAGGTGCTCATTAGTACAGGTCTTTATAGACACACCCCATCTTGAGGTAGTGTCCACTCTCTCCTCCCTAGACACACATGTGTTTAGCAATAAACACATGCATGTGTTTAGTAATTGCCCATTATACTTGCTTTCACGTTAGTGATATGTCTAATACATCTTTTAAAACAATGGGCCTCATTATAAATTGGCTGGCGCAGTATTTACATGCCGGTATTAACGTATACCGGCATTCTACCGGACTGGTCAACTACAAGTTTGCCCGTGGGGCACCTGAGTTATCTCCAGCTAAAAGCTTGAGGTAACTCAGGTGCCTTACCCGCAAACATTGCTGGTATCACTGGCAAATCCCCCCATGGAGTCCTGTGAAAATGGGTTTTACTGCCCTTACTGGCACTTGTAATCTGGTGGTAATTCCGCCAGACCAAGTGCAGGTAACGGAATTCCGTTTGCAAGTATCCTGGTGGCAAACTCTTAATGGGGCCAAATATATTTAGAACATTATGGTTAAAATGCCATGTCCTTTTTATCTATCTAATCACAGAATATTAGAGTCTATAATGTGCCTGTTTTTACGTGGACACTGAACATTGCACATTCCCTTGATTTTGAGTGGTATTCTGTATTCTCAAAGTACATGTAAGACTATGTTAAGCCTCTCAGGGCTACAGCAGAATTATGAACGTGGGAAAGAATGAACATGCATTATTATCTGCAACTACACCTCCGGGGTCATTTCTTTTTAGTTAAGATAAACATCCTTTACAATTCCTCATGCTAATTTATTCTCATGACATTCCAAAATATGTTTGTTTTTGGTTTAGCATATTTGATGGGAGTGTATAGATCCTTCATTCTCTGCTGCTGAAGCACTTAAAATGGCAGATTTCAAACCGATTATTAGATGTGGTTGGTCAAGCCTTATATTCATGGGCACTCATTCCATTGACTATTTCCAAGTGATAAAATATTCTATGACAGTGGAGGCACAGGCCACTTACATTTCAGTGGCATGTCTAATCAACACCAACAAGGGTGCCTAAGTTACTTTATGTATTAGAAGAAATGTACCCAGGTTTATCACTACATAGTACTCTGGATTAGTTTATAGCAAGGGCAAACAGCAGAGCACCCTTGCTTATTGGATATGTTACTAATATATGCATTACATATGCATATTGTATTGTGTACATGATGGTTTGCAGTAATTATTTATATTTGTAGTGCAAAGTCATCTTTAATGCATTTGCTGTGTTGGGTGTTCTGACCCACGTTTGGACTATTATGCTACAACATTTGGTGCTGTGGGCTTAGGAAATCCAAGATGGCCGAAAGAGCCCACATGTGCGCCAGAATCTATGAAAACCGCGCAGTTGTGCACACTAAAATGGTTGCCTAACTTGCCACCCACCAATGCAAGCAGGATGGGCCGGGGTGCCATGAGTGAAATGTGTGCCAAAGGAAAAACCGCACTTTAAAGTCACGTTTTGTTTTTCTGAATGCCAGCTCAAAATGCCTATTTGCAACACATCCAAAAATCTCACTGAACACCAGCGGACATTTGGCAGAATGGAGTTTTGTGTGCATACAAAATCTGGAAAGAGGCTGAGCCTAAAACAATGTTCATCACAAGACTGGCTGAGCTCTGGATTTCAGCAGTTTAAGTAAATTTGGACTGAAAGACACTAAACATCTAAATGTTTAAAAGAAATGAGGGACCTACTTTTGAGTGTCACATAGGCTGCAATTGTTTAAATGTCATAGTTTTAAACTTAGAATCAGCATTCTAGCTGCATATGTAAAAAATTGTTAGTTATTTGAATGCAGAAAACTGGGGAACAGAAATGACATGTGGCTAAAAACTGGCTTAAAGAGATTCCAATTTTGCCTGGCAACTACCCCCATCAGGAGTGAAACTTGATTCACAAGTAACTTCCCAGGCCTGGCTGTTTCCTGCTGGCCACACTAAGGATATGCCATCTCTCTGATAATTGAATTAAGGGGAGCCCCCACAGAATACAGGAGCTCTGAACAATGCAACCCCCTTCACCCAGGCAGATGGTTTATTGCAGATGTCGTAAAACAGCTTCCTCTTGGCAGAAGCTGGGAGGGGCAGGGTCTCTGAGCTTGGCAGAAACTGGAAAGACTGGTTTCTGTACCATGTGACCTGAAAAGACCCACCCCTGCCAGCCAGAATATGGTTTTAGAAAAAGATGGATCATTCATAGAGCGGACTTGTGAAAATTATTTAAATGATGCCATAATTCTTGTGATTTTTCGGTGCACATTTGAAGACGTGTTAGGACCCGGTGGTATGTTCAGGGGGGTTTTACCGGAAAAGAGGATATTACTCAAAATGTGTGCATGTGAAAAATCTGACACTTCATCAATTAATGTCCATACTCCTTGCGCACATGTGTGTAAATTTGGGGTAATGTCCGATATTGCGAAACCAGTTAAAAAGTGCAAATGTCGCCATTTCTGAATGCAAGCTCCCAGGAAGAGCAGATTTGGACAGGGTATACCTCCTGTGATATGTGAAGGGTGCCTGTAATTTTAAACAAATGTGTACCTGTGCAAATATGTTTTTTGAGCAAATATAGATTGGGTGTAAAGTTGACAGGGGTGGGTTCTCGGTACCATAAACAGACCTCATCATGATGACACTTCATTTCATTCCCCCAATCAAGGGGAAGCGGATGAAGTGGCCAATGACAAGTGGAGAGGGGTAGAGCTTAGTGATGCTGCACACACACCCATTTTCAAAACACATAAAAGCAGACAGGCAGGACAGATAGGGACTCTTCAAATCCATTTGCTGCGGGACGCTCTGCCGGGAAAATCCATACTTTACCTCCATCAACCTTCAGAGAGCCAACATAGAGACTTCAAATCTATCAAATTTCCAGAACCAGAGAGAGAGCAGAGCTGACCCAGACCACTGTTAGCAGAACCAGAGACCCAGACCAGACCAGCAGAGTAGAGCTGACCCAGATGCTGTGCGCAGAGACCGTCCGTGGCGAGTGAAGAAAACCTGACCAGATCCGTGGCGAGGCCCATTTAATTAAAGAATATAGTGTGAGTACCTAGCAGACTGTGCAGAACCAATCTCTTAGTTAAAATAATATAATTCAATCTATTTTAATCTAAGTAGAACTGCCTCCTAACTGTCACCTGTCATTTGTAAAGCTGTCACCTGTCATTTTCTAGTTGCAAGCTGCACTTGTCACTTTGAATTTTAACAGTCCAAATCCGAAAAACTACCTTTATTTAATCGTTCATAACTCCGTAACCGTTTGTCCTAGAGACTTGCAGTAACTTTCCTTTGAAAGCTTAGAATCTCAGCTTTTCAACGAACCTAGGACCGCATTCCGTTTCCCGATACTTTTGCCGCAATCGCGAAAAACGCACTCGCGAATTTGCCACGATTTGCAAATTTCTCAACGTGTGAAAACAGCAGTTTTCTTGCTTTCAGTTGCCAAAAATTCGTTTAACCTGCTAGTTACTCCTAGATCCTTGCTAAAGTGAGCCTGGACTAATATTAACTTGATACCACTCACCCTGAACCTCTAGAGGGAATTAAAAGCATTCTAGCATATTTTTCACTTCATTGCCAACACATATAAAAGCATTTTGGGCCTGTGTTTCCAACTTCTGTAGTCTAAGCTTGCTGGGGGGAACTGAATTACAGTTGATTGCATTTCTGAGAACTGTGTGCTTTCCTTCCATTTCCTTGCATTGCATAAAGGGGGGGTGGATTGCCAGAGAAAAGTGATTACATTGTTTTGTTGAAATCATATTGAGTATTTTCTGTATTGCATTTTCATTCAACATTACATCCATCTGAACTTATATAAAGCATTCTCTACCACCTTATTCTTCTGTTCCTATTTACAAGTGTGCTAGTGCCAGACTATCCATTATTGATTACTGATCAGATTAAGTGTGATATCCAATTATTAATTTATTATAAAGTGTGATATATATATATTGTTTAAATTATCAAATAAACCTTTAAACGTGCAAAACAGAACTACTTCTTGGCTCAGTGGGGTCAGGAGGATTCCAAGAGAGGGGTGTTATATAGGGGTAGTCATCCAGAACGCATGAACTGGACATAAAGATATATTAATAAGGGTTTCCATTCAGTATCCCAGACTAGGCATTGACTTAGCTGTAGTGTTGAATTGAATCCTCTTACAAATTGGGTGCTCGTGCCGGACGTTTGGATTAGATCTATCACTTGTGCAGATTAATACAGTGTGCCAGCTGACCAGATACACATATCCGGTCGGATCACCACGCTGTGTTACGCTGTAAAGCACTCCTCAAAGGAACGCTCTAAGAAAAAGGTCTGTTTTGCAAAAATAAAATACTAATTTCTGTAAGTCAGGACAGAGACCAATCTCTAGAATGACGACCTTAGTAGACATGAAAATGGCCAGAGAGCACTTCTTACATAAGTTATTTGTGAGAGGTGAGTGGACTCACCAGGACCGCATGGTCTGGTTGCAGGCCATCACGCAACAGGTCACTGAAACAGGGTCAGATATATGGGGAGATCAGGGTCCCCTACATGTGGCCCTGAGTGAGCTATACATGGCTCCTAAAGCTAAGGATGAACAAGACAAGATGGTTAGGATAGCCGCATACCTGTACCTATATATGGGAGACATGCAGGATAAATGTACTGAAAGCCAAGATCTGGCGAATAAGCGACAGATGGCGTTAGAGAAGGTCCAATCTGACCTGGTCTCTTCTGAGCAGAGGCTGCAGGGGAGCCAGGAGTCAGAAAATGAGAGTAGACAGCACATCATTAAAATAAAGAGGGATATGGACATCCTGCAACAGGAAAAGGCTGACCAGGATACCAGATTTCTGGCCTTGCAGAAGGAGTACCAAGAAGGGTTGGACTCCCTACTGCAGAGCCAGAAAAAGCTGGAGCAACAATTAGACTTTAACAGGGCATGCACGGAGCAGGTAGCCACCCTGCAAAGTCATCTAGATAGAGTGAAGGCAGAGAGCAACAAGCTGATTTTGAAAGACCTGGATACCCAGGCAGAGTTTGATGAAGAACGCCAGAAAGCTGGTGCCTTTCAAAGGCAGAGGGACGACCGGGCGGCACAAATGCAGGCTCTTAGCCAGGAAAGAGACGCCTTAGGCCAGGAAGTCTGCCATTTAAAAAGAAAAACAGAAGAAAATCACCTGGCCCACCAGGGACTGGGTGACCTCCAAAAAGAACACCAGGACTTGCTAGAGCACACCAGGAGGGTGGAGGAGGCTCTGGCAAGACAGGAGCAGGCCAATAGGGACACAGCTCAGGAGGTAACCCTCCTGCAGCAAAGACTGGCCCAGTGCTCCAGGACCAATCAGGAAACACAGAGAGAGAATGAGGCTCTCTGCCAGCACAATGATAGGCTCCAACAACAGGTAGCGATGCAGGAGAGACTGATAGAGTCTAGTAAGGCCTTAACTGAGGAACTGAAGGCGCAGGCTCTTGCATTGCAACAGGGAGCAGGGGCGGATAGAGACCAAGTTCGCTGGGAAAGGGAAACTCCTGAGCATAACCTCAGGAGCCCTAGTACCAGAGGCCTTTATCTCTCTCAGCCCCTGGACTCTGCCACCCCCATGTCCCATGGCGCACATGAGCACAGGGCCACAGGGATGGCATATTACTATCCAGCCAGAAGCATGGGGCTCATAGGCCAGTACCACCCAGGAATGGAGGGGCGGGCATCCGGGTATGGGCACCCAAGCACAGTGCAATTTGATGGGGAACCCCAGGAGAGTAGGCCCATTAAGGGCATCCTGAAAACCTCTGCCCAGTTAGGTCAGTGGGGGGGGTACCCATCAAATCCTGGCAGCAAGGAGGGATCTGAAGACTCCTCTGAGCGGTACAGGACACAGGAGACCAGGTCCCCACATTCTGCCAGCCATTCCCAGGCTCGCAGAATCCGGGAAAACCTGAAAGAACAGACGGGAACCTCTGGGAGCAGTGCCTCTGAGTCAGAAGATGAATGGACCAGGGTTACCCGAACCAAAAAGGCCAATAAGGCAAAAAGGGCCTTGATTAAGGACCCCTTAAAGCAGATTAAGGCAATCAGGAGCGTCATCACGCCGTATCATAAGAATGCCAAGTATTCTGTTTGGGAGCACTTAGAGTTGTTTGAGCAAATGATGGAGACTTTCCATTTGAAGGACAGCCAAAGCTGTATCCAATATGTAAAGTGGACATTCTCCCCAGAGTACTCCAGTTTCTTTGCAGGGCTGGAGGACCAAAATCATTCCAGGTGGTCCACCTATAGGGCGGCCATATTAAAACATTTTTCTGTTCACAGAAATCCCCAAGAGGCTCGCAAGGCAGCCTACAATTTGCAGTGTGGGGAGAATCAGGCCCCACAAGAGTTTGTGCAAGAACTCAAACGTGCCTTTGCGCAGACCACCAGAAGGGTGCGCACAGACAGCAGAGAATTTGTTAATACTTTTTTCCATGCCTTGCCCAAATACATAATGACCCAGCTCGTGAGAGATTTTCATGAGAAAAGATCTTTAGAATGGGTCATTGAACAAGCCACCCGCATCTACGAGGTGCAGAAACCGGTGGAAAACAAAAACCAGCCCAAAAACCCCAAAACTAACAGCACCCCTGCTGCTGCCAAGGTGGCAGAGGTAAAGGTCACCCCCGTTTTAGAGTTGGAGATGGGGGGGCCTAAAAACCTACCTGCACCTAATAATGCTAGGCCCAGAAGGTCCTCGGGCCAGTCACAGACAGGGAGCCAAGGAGGTAGTCCCACAAATGGGGTCCCTCGCTCTCCTGACTATGTAAGTCCCCGTTACAAGGGAAATCGACCCATCCTGGGTTATGTGTGGACTCCTCCAGCCCAAGGGGGGGGATACAGCCAAGCACCTAACCCAGGGAACTTCCCTCCTAACTTCCCACCGGAGGGCAGAAATTCTCCAAATCCTGGGCAGAACTTCTTCCCCAGGTATCCACCCAATTTCCAGCCCCAAAATCCTCCACCCTTCTTTCCCCAATTCCCTGAGCCCAGACAACCGAATCCGGGAGAGGGGAGGCCAAGGGTGAAGGGGTATCCAAATCTTCCTAACCAGGGGTACTACCAAAGAAGGGATAACTACCCTTCCCGGGATCAGCCCAGGAGAGAAAACAGGGCCCCGTATCAGCCTGAGCGGGTTTCCCAGTTAGAGCGCCAGGTTCAAAACATGGCGCAGGATCTGGGTCACATACTGAGGGCTCAGCAGAACCCTCAGATCGGCATGCCGGCGCAGAACGCACCCAACTCTGGACCTGGTGCCCCAGAACAATGACGGGGGCAGCACCCCGATAACTCACCGGTTCCCAGGGAGGAGGCACAAAGGGAAGGGGGGTGTAAAGCCTTGGAGGATGCTTCCTTCCTCACTTGTAAACAGCCCCTGGAAACCCAGGAACCAGAAACAAAATCTCTTGCCCCTGAAAGTCTGTCTCCTAAGGAGCAGAGGGGGGGTAGGAGAAACAAAAGACCCAAACAGACTCAGTTTGAGGAGGAGGTACAGATCTTCCAATTTGAGGGAGAGGGATCCTCAGAGGATCCTGGGAAAAGGATCTTCTCCTTCTGAGATGGGGCAACTCCTCCCAAAGAAAAATGGGTCCCTAGGGATGCAAATCCAGACTGGGGAGATGTGGAGACTGAGCTACTGCCGCCCACCATCTCATCCCAGAACCAACAGCAAGAAAATCCCCTGGTTCAAACCCATCCTGGTGACTGCCTCCAAAAAGGGGGGGGCGGCCCGGAACCGGAGCCAGGGGAACCCACAATGGCTCTGATCTCCAGTTGCCAACTTTTTCTTTCAGACTCCCAAGGCGCTCCACAGAATTCTGCCCAAATCTCTTCGCTAGCGATGTCCAAAACCAGAAAGTTAGCCCACCAGTTGTCCAAAAATGTGCATTATCTGTGCCCCCTTGAGGAGAAGGAGGGAAGATACTATGCCCCGGAACAAGTACAGGGGCAGGGTACAATTTTGGCACTGGTGGACACAGGATCTCAAGCTACCCTTCTGTCCAGAAGGGCCTTTGATGAACTGAATGCAGGAAGGGGAGGGAATTACCAAATTCCTCTCACCTCACTTCCTGGACAACTCCAGAACTTTGACGGGAAGGAAATTCCCGTCGAGGGGACGGCAGATTTGGACATTAAAATTGGGCGACACAAGTTGAAACACCCGGTCATAGTTGTGACTCCAGAGGGCACCCCTTGTTTACTAGGGAATGACCTCCTGAGAAGGTTGTCACCCCTAATAGATTGCGTAAACAAGGTCCTCTGGACCCAGACTAGCCGACCAATAAAATTAAAACAGAGTGTCAACCATGTTAGTTTAAACGGCACCTGCCACATGGTTGAACAAAAACCTGACCAAGTAGAATTTCACTTCCAGAATAGCCAAATTCCAGACGTGACAGTAATAGCAGTAGGACAACAGACTGGTGATGGAGGGTCCTCTCTATTTCTGAAAATCAACCTTCCTTCCAGTCTAAAGTGGTACTCCACGCTGGAAGGAAACACTCTGAGATTCTATACTAATCCACAATCAGAAACTCCCACTCCAATAGTCCAGAAAGATGTGAAATCAGCTCAGAGCCTGGCTGATATTCAGCAAATTGGAGAGCAGTTGTTCATCCCTGTCCAGTTAAATGATGGGAAGGACTCTGTTCTCGCTCGAGTGTGTGTGAACAACGGTAAGAGCTTCATCAGCGAAGCCATGTTCCGCCAACTCCCAAAAGATCCAGCCATTCCCACATTCAAACTGATAGACAAATGGGAAATGGACCTGGAAGCACCTAATTCCAAACATCTCCTGCCAAGCAGGTGTATGCTCAAAATCTCCATTGGCAACAAGAGCATAGTCCACAATTGTTGGGTCGTGCGAGATGTCCCTGCCGCCTTTTACTTCGGCAGTGACATTCTCAATCGCTTTGCCATTAGTTTGGACCTAATAAACTTCAAAGCTTGGTCCCGATTAGCGGATAATCCCATGGGCTTTGATGATCCAGAAAAAGCATTAAGGTCAGCTCAATTGCTACCTTCTGCAGTTGAAATTCAGATTAAAGAGGAAGTCACCATCCCAGAAAGGACCCGACAATTCTCCCTGGAAGTGAAAGTTAAAAGAGGACAATATTTGCAAAACCCTGATGCTTACATACATCTAAATGCTTCTCTCCAACAGCAAGGGTTAGGGGTAAACCCAACACCATTAGTCAACATAGAACATGACACCATTCCAATAGAGGTGGATAACAGCAACTTAAAGAGTATTACTCTAGCCGCAGGCACCATTATTGGAATGGCGGTTGATGACCGACATTTTTCCATAGATTTAGGTAATGAACTGTTAGGGCCAATCCCCAAGGACTGCTTTGACAGTGACAGTGATGACAATACAACACCAGACAGGATTTTTACCCGGCATGGGGGGAACTTCCTGGTGTACACTTCTTGCCCTTATGGTAAGCAAGATGTGACTTGTGACTGCAGGAGGGATGAGGTGATTTTCCAGGTCCATGAGGGCTGCCTTTCCCACCTGAAGCCTCCAGTCCAAATCAGCACTCTGACCAGGGACTTCTCCACCCAGCTGGAGGAGGCCGCTGAGATAGCCAAACCAGAAGTCTTTCCAGGCTTCAGGCAGATGGTGGAAGAGAGAGTCAACCTAGCTGATGCCTGTGTGACTCTGGAACAAAAGCAAAAGTTGAAACAAGTTTTCTTGGATTTCCAAGATCTCTTTGCAGTAGACTCATATGACTGTGGTCGCACTGACATCCACACAACAACAATCCCCACGGACCCTGGCATGACTCCTGTGTTTGTGAAGCAATATCGCTTGCCTCTCGCATCAATGGAGTCCCTTACTGAGATAATTAAGAACCTTGAGTCCAGGGGAATAATCCGTCCCATCCACAGCACCTTCAATAATCCGGTGCTGGGAATATTGAAGCCAAACGGCCAGTGGAGACTCTGCGCCGACCTCAGGGAGCTCAAAAAACGGGTCCATACTTCCCGATGGCCTCTGCCCTACATTGACCAAGGGCTGGCCCAGATCCAGGGGTCACAGGTATTCACTGCAATAGACCTGACCAATGGATACTAGACTGTGCCTGTCAGTAGGGAGGACCAATACAAGCTGGCTTTTACCTTTGGGGGCCAGCAGTACACATGGACCCGGACTCCCTTCGGATACCTTAACTCTGGTAATGAATTCAATATTTTCCTACATAAGGCCATGCCCGACCTGGGTGCGAGGGGTAACCTGGCTTATGTAGATGATGTCCTCATCAAAAGTTCATCTGTGGAGGAACACGTAGCGGAGATCCGTTATGTTCTGACGCAGTTGAGGGCCGCCAGAGCAAAACTTTCGTTTCAGAAAGCACAGTGGTGTAGAACCCGTGTTAATTTCTTGGGGCATGAGATTACTCCTCAGGGTCTCTGTCCCCAGGAAAAGAAAGTGGAAGCACTTCAGAAACTGAAAGACCCCACAACTCTGCGGGAACTAAGGAGCCTCCTTGGACTGACGAATTACAGCAGAAAGTTCATTGAGGGCTACGCAGAGATCACCAGACCCCTGATTCATCTCCTGAAGGGGGGGGTCAAGTGGGAATGGGTCCAGAACAAGCCGAGGCAGTAAGACAACTCAAAAGAAGCCTCTCACAAGCGCCTTGCCTAGCTTACCCTGTCAGAAACAAGGAGTTCTTCCTGGAGACGGGGTTCTCTAATACGTGCTTGACGGCGGTATTATACCAAAGGCATGACAAGGTCAACAAAGTAATCTCCTATGCGAGCAAAACTTTATCCTCTGTGGAGGAAAAATTCAACTATTGTGAGAAGGCACTCCTGGCAACGGTGTGGGCATTGAAGAATTACCGCCCGTTTATCCAGGGGGAACACATCATAGTGGAGACTCCACACCAGCCTCTGCAATATCTCCAAAGTGACAGAATCCGGGCCGGAAATGTGAGTAATTCCCGAATTACTTCCTGGATTCTGTCAATGCAAGGCTTTCCTGTGGAGGTCAGATATGGCCAAAACAAGAAGAGTCCCCTCGCGCAAGGTCTGGCTGACTTGCATGATTGTGCCAGAGAAAACTGTCTCGAGGACGAAAGTCTAAAAATAAAGGACAACATGGAGGCATACCTTAATTCCCCCCACAAAGTCTTTGAAGAGGACAAGTGTGAGGGAATTCCCACTGTCTATGTGGATGGATGCTCTTACCATGTTGACAACAACGGGGAGAAAGAACTGGTGGCCGGCGTAGGGAATGCATGGGTGAATGAGTCCCCAGAACCCTCCGCTGGATACAAAATTGGTCCCCGAAGTAGTCAGGTGGCAGAATGGATGGCTGTGCATCAGGCCATCCTCACTGCTGTCCAGCATCAACTCCACGAACTGGTCATAATCACAGATTCGGATTATGTACGGAACGGGTTCGTGGAGCACCTGGTTAATTGGGAAGCCAGAGGCATGTTATGTGCTAACAACAAACCCTTGAAACATGGGAAGTTGATCCAAAACATTGATGATCTGGTCACCTCGAATGAGATGACCATCTATTGGAAAAAGATCAAGGGTCATTCCAAAGTAGAGGGACCAGACAAAACTGGAAATGACTTAGCTGATCAGCTGGCCAAAACCGGGGCCATCCAAGGGGATCTAATTGAGATTGAGTCCCTGTTGGGGGAAATCCAGGTCACTGCTATCACTAGGTCCCAGACAAATGCTCACAACGACCTTTAAATTGCACAATGGAGTAAGGAGACCCCTGATGCTGATTTGATTACCGCTCAGAAGGGGGATCCAATAATTGGTAAATTTTACCAGCACATTGAGGACCCTGAGAACTTTCCCCTGACGGATACCGATTACACTGGGAAAGAGGACCTAAGAGTGTTGATGAAATGTCCAAAAATGTTCCGGATCCAAGACGGTTTGTTGGTAAGGAAATCCAAAGCTGGCCACGATCAGTGGGTGGTTCCTACCTCATTCCGAAGCCTGATGTTAAGTCACGCCCATGATGCGGCCACCGCCGGTCATAGGGGGTTTCACACAACATGGGAAATCTTAAGAGAGGTTGTATACTGGCCACACATGGGGCAGGACCTCGACCAATACTTGAAGGGGTGTCTTGTGTGTGCACAATTTCAGCCATCATCCCTCACGCACTGTGCGCCTCTCCAAAAGAGGGGGATGACACTGCCATGGTCAGATTTACAAATCGACTTTGTAGGCCCCGTAATTTGCTCTGCTAGGGGGAATAAGTACATGTTGACTGTGACATGCTTGTTTACCAAGTGGGTGGAATGTCTCCCAGCCCCAAATTGCAAGGCAGAAACTGCAGCTGCCTTGATGATTAACCACATCTTTTCCCGTTTTGGTCTACCTCAAAGGATTGAGTCAGACAGAGGTAGCCACTTCACCAGTGAAGTAATGACAAAGATGTGGGAGATACTGGGGGTCAAAAGGAAGTTACATATTGCTTACAGACCAGCTTCTTCTGGGGCAGTAGAGAGATATAACCAAACCATTGTGAGCATATTAAAGAAGTTTGTGGCAGATTCTGGGCCAAGTTGGGATATCCGATTACCTCTGGTCCTAATGGCCATCAGATCTACCCCTTCATCTGCAACCAAAATGTCACCATTTGAGTTGATGACTGGGCGCAAGATGGTGCTTCCGCAGCATTTGCTCTATAGGACCCAAGAGCAGACACTGATAAATGCCTCCACAACTCATCAGTATGTGGAGAATTTAAGGAAACACCTTCAGCATGCTTTTGCTTATGCTCAGCGGAATCTAGAAAGATCAGCTGATAGCATGAAGACCCACTATGACCTGAAGACTTCCAGGAAGGAATATCAGGTGGGGGACCGGGTCTATCTATACAATTTCCAAAGGAACCAGGCCAAACAGCGAAAATTTTTGCCTACATGGAAGGGACCCTTTGAGATCATCGACAAGATCTCCCCTGTGGCCTACAAAATCCACATTCCCAAAGGCGGTTTGGCAGAGGGGGAAGACAAGTGGGTCCACATAAACCAGTTGAAATGTTGCCATCCCAGGCACACTCTGCAACAACTGGAGGAATCCTCTGGAATCCTAGCGGGTACTGTCTCAGACTAATTCAGTTCCAACCATAAAACATACCACATCTAGTCTCTAAAATATTGTGATTTGCATGAAACTGTCTCTTAGTTATACTGTTTTTTTTTCAAAATAAGAATGTAATGTTTCGTTATGATGAAATGCATATGCTGCCCCACTATCTCAACAGTGGTGGAAAAATATCTATGAATAGGTATTGCCGCTCTTCCTTTGTCGTCCTAGGAGAAAGAAAACCTGGAGACGGGACAAGGAGGACGATCCGGAGACCGGGAGCAGAGACGCAAGGGGCCCGGTGTACCGCCCAATTTTCCCATCAGGACCGGCGAGGAGAACCGATCGATCAGTACCGGATGGAGGAAAAGATGCTGAACTGTGCCATTTGCAGAATTGGAAGAAGATTATACGGACATACCAGGGCGTGGGTCAAAACCCTTGTGCACCCGACATCCCCTCGACTCAATCCAAGTGCCGTCGGGCGGGGGGGTTTGTTGGGTGTTCTGACCCACGTTTGGACTATTATGCTACAACATTTGGTGCTGTGGGCTTAGGAAATCCAAGATGGCCGAAAAAGCCCACATGTGCGCCAGAATCTATGAAAACCGCGCAGTTGTGCACACTAAAATGGTTGCCTAACTTGCCACCCACCAATGCAAGCAGGATGGGCCGGGGTGCCATGAGTGAAATGTGTGCCAAAGGAAAAACCGCACTTTAAAATCACCTTTTGTTTTTCTGAATGCCAGCTCAAAATGCCTATTTGCAACACATCCAAAAATCTACCTTGGCACATTCTACACTGCCTTGATTTGTAATTCTTGCACAACGCATATGGATTATTGTTTGCATAAATTACAGCCAGGAATATTTGAACTGCGCAGAGGAAATTACTTGAAGCATGACCTTTGAAAAGTACTTCTGTAGAAAATACCCACAGGCCATTAGCTGCAAAATGTATGAAAAGCGCGTACCCATGAGGGGCAAGGGGTTCTGGCTCTTCTGTTTAACAGGGTCAGCCGGTGCCTTATCTGGGCGTCTATTGAACTCCATCAGTTCGACAAATCACCAGGCTTCCCTGAACCATAATGTATCTCATAGCTCATATCGTTTTATATACCCTAGAAGAGACTGTGCAAACTCAAATGACGCAATGGTTGCTCCCAATGTAAGGGGCCTAATTTAAGGTGCTCATTAGTACAGGTCTTTATAGACACAGCCCAATCTTGAGGTAGTGTCCACTCTCTCCTCCCTAGACACACATGTGTTTAGCAATAAACACATGCATGTGTTTAGTAATTGCCCATTATACTTGCTTTCACGTTAGTGATATGTCTAATACATCTTTTAAAACAATGGGCCTCATTATAAATTGGCTGGCGCAGTATTTACATGCCGGTATTAACGTATACCGGCATTCTACCGGACTGGTCAACTACAAGTTTGCCCGTGGGGCACCTGAGTTATCTCCAGCTAAAAGCTTGAGGTAACTCAGGTGCCTTACCCGCAAACATTGCTGGTATCACTGGCAAATCCCCCCATGGAGTCCTGTGAAAATGGGTTTTACTGCCCTTACTGGCACTTGTAATCTGGTGGTAATTCCGCCAGACAAAGTGCAGGTAACGGAATTCCGTTTGCAAGTATCCTGGTGGCAAACTCTTAATGGGGCCAAATATATTTAGAACATTATGGTTAAAATGCCATGTCCTTTTTATCTATCTAATCACAGAATATTACAGTCTATAATGTGCCTGTTTTTACGTGGACACTGAACATTGCACATTCCCTTGACTTTGAGTGGTATTCTGTCTTCTCAAAGTACATGTAAGACTATGTTAAGCCTCTCCGGGCTACAGCAGATTTATGAACATGGGAAAGAATGAACATGCAATATTATCTGCAACTACACCGCCGGGGTCATTTCTTTTTAGTTAAGATAAACATCCTTTACAATTCCTCATTATTTGATGGGAGTGTATAGATCCTTCATTCTCTGCTGCTGAAGCACTTAAAATGGCAGATTTCAAACCGATTATTAGATGTGGTTGGTCAAGCCTTATATTCATGGGGACTCATTCCATTGACTATTTCCAAGTGATAAAATATTCTATGACAGTGGAGGCATAGGCCACTTACATTTCAGTGGCATGTCTAATCAACACCAACAAGGGTGCCTAAGTTACTTTATGTATTAGAAGAAATGTACCCAGGTTTATCACTACATAGTACTCTGGATTAGTTTATAGCAAGGGCAAACAGCAGAGCACCCTTGCTTATTGGATATGTTACTAATATATGCATTACATATGCATATTGTATTGTGTACATGATGGTTTGTAGTAATTATTTATATTTGTAGTGCAAAGTCATCTTTAATGCATTTGCTGTGTTCTGACCCACGTTTGGACTATTATGCTACAACATTTGGTGCTGTGGGCTTAGGAAATCCAAGATGGCCGAAAAAGCCCACATGTGCGCCAGAATCTATGAAAACCGCGCAGTTGTGCACACTAAAATGGTTGCCTAACTTGCCACCCACCAATGCAAGCAGGATGGGCCGGGGTGCCATGAGTGAAATGTGTGCCAAAGGAAAAACCGCACTTTAAAATCACCTTTTGTTTTTCTGAATGCCAGCTCAAAATGCCTATTTGCAACACATCCAAAAATCTCACTGAACACCAGCGGACATTTGGCAGAATGGAGTTTTGTGTGCATACAAAATCTGGAAAGAGGCTGAGCCTAAAACAATGTTCATCACAAGACTGGCTGAGCTGTGGATTTCAGCAGTTTAAGTAAATTTGGACTGAAAGACACTAAAAATCTAAATGTTTAAAAGAAATGAGTGACCTACTTTTGAGTGTCACATAGGCTGCAATTGTTTAAATGTCATAGTTTTAAACTTAGAATCAGCATTCTAGCTGCATATGTAAAAAATTGTTAGTTATTTGAATGCAGAAAACTGGGGAACAGAAATGACATGTGGCTAAAAACTGGCTTAAAGAGATTCCAATTTTGCCTGGCAACTACCCCCATCAGGAGTGAAACTTGATTCACAAGTAACTTCCCAGGCCTGGCTGTTTCCTGCTGGCCACACTAAGGATATGCCATCTCTCTGATAATTGAATTAAGGGGATCCCCCACAGAATACAGGAGCTCTGAACAATGCAACCCCCTTCACCCAGGCAGATGGTTTATTGCAGATGTCGTAAAACAGCTTCCTCTTGGCAGAAGCTGGGAGGGGCAGGGTCTCTGAGCTTGGCAGAAACTGGAAAGACTGGTTTCTGTACCATGTGACCTGAAAAGACCCACCCCTGCCAGCCAGAATATGGTTTTAGAAAAAGATGGATCATTCATAGAGCGGACTTGTGAAAATTATTTAAATGATGCCATAATTCTTGTGATTTTTCGGTGCACATTTGAAGACGTGTTAGGACCCGGTGGTATGTTCAGGGGGGTTTTAGCGGAAAAGAGGATATTACTCAAAATGTGT
Organism: Ambystoma mexicanum; assembly: GCF_040938575.1. NCBI lineage: Eukaryota > Metazoa > Chordata > Amphibia > Caudata > Ambystomatidae > Ambystoma > Ambystoma mexicanum. Next base: position 571,141,028 of record NC_090933.1, on the reverse strand, counting down.
GCATGTGAAAAATCTGACACTTCATCAATTAATGTCCATACTCCTTGCGCACATGTGTGTAAATTTGGGGTAATGTCCGATATTGCGAAACCAGTTAAAAAGTGCAAATGTCGCCATTTCTGAATGCAAGCTCCCAGGAAGAGCAGATTTGGACAGGGTATACCTCCTGTGATATGTGAAGGGTGCATGTAATTTTAAACAAATGTGTACCTGTGCAAATATGTTTTTTGAGCAAATATGGATTGGGTGTAAAGTTGACAGGGGTGGGTTCTCTGTACCATAAACAGACCTCATCATGATGACACTTCATTTCATTCCCCCAATCAAGGGGAAGCGGATGAAGTGGCCATTGACAAGTGGAGAGGGGTAGAGCTTAGTGATGCTGCACACACACCCATTTTCAAAACACATAAAAGCAGACAGGCAGGACAGATAGGGACTCTTCAAATCCATTTGCTGCCGGACGCTCTGCCGGGAAAATCCATACTTTACCTCCATCAACCTTCAGAGAGCCAACATAGAGACTTCAAATCTATCAAATTTCCAGAACCAGAGAGAGAGCAGAGCTGACCCAGACCACTGTTAGCAGAACCAGAGACCCAGACCAGACCAGCAGAGTAGAGCTGACCCAGACGCTGTGCGCAGAGACCGTCCGTGGCGAGTGAAGAAAACCTGACCAGATCCGTGGCGAGGCCCATTTAATTCAAGAATATAGTGTGAGTACCTAGCAGACTGTGCAGAACCAATCTCTTAGTTAAAATAATATAATTCAATCTATTTTAATCTAAGTAGAACTGCCTCCTAACTGTCACCTGTCATTTGTAAAGCTGTCACCTGTCATTTTCTAGTTGCAAGCTGCACTTGTCACTTTGAATTTTAACAGTCCAAATCCGAAAAACTACCTTTATTTAATCGTTCATAACTCCTAGATCCTTGCTAAAGTGAGCCTGGACTAATATTAACTTGATACCACTCACCCTGAACCTCTAGAGGGAATTAAAAGCATTCTAGCATATTTTTCACTTCATTGCCAACACATATAAAAGCATTTTGGGCCTGTGTTTCCAACTTCTGTAGTCTAAGCTTGCTGGGGGGAACTGAATTACAGTTGATTGCATTTCTGAGAACTGTGTGCTTTCCTTCCATTTCCTTGCATTGCATAAAGGGGGGGTGGATTGCCAGAGAAAAGTGATTACATTGTTTTGTTGAAATCATATTGAGTATTTTCTGTATTGCATTTTCATTCAACATTACATCCATCTGAACTTATATAAAGCATTCTCTACCACCTTATTCTTCTGTTCCTATTTACAAGTGTGCTAGTGCCAGACTATCCATTATTGATTACTGATCAGATTGTGTGATATCCAATTATTAATTTATTATAAAGTGTGATATATATATATATTGTTTAAATGATCAAATAAACCTTTAAACGTGCAAAACAGAACTACTTCTTGGCTCAGTGGGGTCAGGAGGATTCCAAGAGAGGGGTGTTATATAGGGGTAGTCATCCAGAACGCATGAACTGGACATAAAGATATATTAATAAGGGTTTCCATTCAGTATCCCAGACTAGGCATTGACTTAGCTGTAGTGTTGAATTGAATCCTCTTACAGCTGGCTGCCAGATTACGAGTGGCAGAAGCAGAAAAAGAGTTTGGTGACATTTTCACAGGAATGAAAATGGCCACCCGATCCAAAGGGCCACCGTCACATGGGCCTGTCTGCAGCTGTCCGCAGCAGGACGCGTGCTGCCGTGCGTGCACCCCAAAACGCATCCTCCCTCTATCAACAGTGAAATGCGACGTTAGCATCTAAGTAGTAAGTTGTCAGCCCGATGCCGCTTCCTGCACCGTTATATTGATTGCCATAACATTGCCTATCCTTCCAGAATAATGCTAACTCACACCCCCTCGCACCAAGCCCAGTTTGCTCTCTCAACATGCAAACCAACAATTAGCCTTCGCACTTAAGTTCCACCGGCCACTTCTTTTCCTATTAATGCTGCCTCATAACTACTGGTGACTATTTGTACCCTTCCTATATGCCCAAATGCTAATAGATGCCGGCCTTAGCCTGTTTCCTACCCATACTGGATAATTGTATTTAGCCCATGTGCCCACTTGTGATCTGCATTTCTGCATTAGCGCATTACCTACCTGTGTTGAATAATTGTATTTAGCCCATGTGCCCACTTGTGATCTGCATTTCTGCATTAGCGCATTACCTACCTGTGTTGGATAATTGTATTTAGCCCATGTGCCGACTTGTGATCTGCATGTCTGCATTAGCGCATTACCTACCTGTGTTGGATAATTGTATTTAGCCCATGTGCCCAGTTGTGATCTGCATTTCTGCATTAGCGCATTACTTACATGTGCTGGATAATTGTACTTAGCCCATGTGCCTAAATGCTCTATTGAACTCTAGTTCTGCCCACTCAGCCCCTACCAATATTATGCAGGCTCTCCTGACCACTATCATGTTCCCTTTCTGCATAATTCCCAATGCCACACCATGTACAAGAGGACAATTCATCAAGGTTCGTGAAAGCCTAGCCAGACTAGGATGTCAACAACACTTCCCAATCCCCTGCCCTACCCCATTCCTTCCCTCACTCCCCCCTTCCCCACACAACTTCCACCCTTCCACACTATGCCTGCCACCATCAAGAGCACAGCAACCTCAGACATCCCGAGCTTCAATCCCAACCTGCCCACATACAAACACACCCAACCTAGTAGCACTAACGATAGGACCACACCCATCATGGGTATTGAAAGACTCAATTACTCATGTCTAGAACTAAAACGCCCCTACTAGCCACCTCACTCACCACTACACCTAACACATTCACCAAACTAGACACCACTCCTATTAATTTCCAACACAAAAGCCTCCACAACCTACCTCTCAAACACCAAATCAAGACCAAAACCACTGATATCTCCCCCATCCTAGATAACACACCACACACTGCCCCCACCTCCACCCTCAAAGGCGCACTCATCAATGCTCGCTCACTAGGTGCCCATGCGATAGAAATCCATGACCTCATCGAGGACCAACATCTTGATATGCTTGTAGTCACTGAAACTTGGCTTCACCCAGCGGCAGGCCCACTACTAGCCCTTGCTATTCCCCTGGGATATAGCATCTTCAGAACAGATAGGACAAACACCCAAGGAGGTGGAGTTGCCATAATAGCTAAAACCACCCTGGAAATCAGAGACTGCCCAATAGATCAGATACAAGGTTATGAAATCCTACTTATAAAGTATACATCTAACCCCAAAACCACTACCAACTTGTTAGTGGTGTACAGATCACCTAATAAAAATACCCACCCCGTTATTCCTAACTCCCTTTATCAAGCCCAAAACCAAATGTATAGTCCTCGGTGACTTCAACCTAGGATACAACGACCCCCTGGACCCTGATGCATCAACCTTCTATACAGCTATGTCAGAAATTAATTTCGCACAACTGATAGACAAACCCACCCACTCCAAAGGAAGAACCTTGGACTGACTTCTCACTCTTAACTCACAAGTCACCATTGACTCCATCCTCCCTGTTAAATGGTCAGATCACTCTGTAATTAACTTCACAATAGACATTGCTAGCACAGACCACATCACTCCCAAAAAGCCAGACACCTTCGAAACCAGAAATATTAAAAAGCTCTCATCCGACAATCTCACTCCAGCCTTGAGTGCTGCTTTAGCCCATACGATACTAGGTACCAACAACCCTTCCTACCTAGCAGAACAATACCAACAATGTCTCACCCAAACTATTGACCTACTTGCTCCCATCACCACTAAAACCCATAGACCTGACAAACGATCCTGTTTTTGGTTCAATGAGGAACTTGTGGCCTTAAGACGCACACAAAGATCACTTGAACACCTCCATAAGAAAAACAACACCCCAGAATCAGCATTAGCCTTTGCTGAAGCCAACAAAAAATACAAATCAGCAATAATCACCCAAAAAGCCAATGCCTTTAAATTACGTATTACTAATGCCTCCTCAGACAGTAAAGAACTGGTCACCATCCTTAGAGAGCTGGAAAACCCCTGTCAAACCGCAGCACCTACAAACACTAGTAAAGAATGGTGACCCACTATACAAAACGCCCTCTCATCCAAAATCCTCTTACTGCAAAACAAAATCGATAGTAAAAAAACACTCCTAGCAGACAAAACTCCACCCACCATATCAGTGAGCACAACAAACACCACTCCTGGCCCCCCATTTCAATTCACACCAATCTCTAACAAAGAAGTACTTGACACCATAAAGAAACTCAAAGCCTCCAACTGTAAAGAAGACCAATTCCCCTCCCACCTAGTGAAACTCTGCGCCCCCACCCTTACACCAATCATCACCAAATTCGTCAATGCTTCCTTCCTCACCAACACAGTCCCCACCAGCATCAAAAAAGCCTGGGTGACACCCCTTCTAAAAAAAACTGCTCTGGACCCGTTACTACCCACTAACTAACGACCTATTACAACGGTCCCATTTCTCCTAAAAATAATTGATAAAATAGCCTACTGCCAAATTCAAAACCACTTGGAACACCACCAACTGTTAGGAGACCGACAGTCAGGCTTCTGTCCTAACCACAGCACTGAGACAGTCCTCCTTGATCTGAAGATCCAAATGGATGCCACTAGAGAAGCAGGTAAACTCTGCCTACTAATGCTCCTGGACTTCTCAGCGGCTTTCGAACTGGGTGACCACGAAAAACTCTGTAACACTCTAGCTAACAACTTCAACCTAGCTCAGAACGCCACTAACTGGATCAAATAATTATTGGCAGACAGGACATCCAGAGTGTCCACCGGCAAAGAATCAGCAGACCCTGTGCCAGTCCCTGCAGGTGTGCCACAAGGTTCCTGCCTAACCCCCACTCTGTACAATGCCTATACCAAGTTACTATTCGCAGCTCTGGATGCCATGGGTGTCATCTATACTAACTTCGCTGATGACACCCAAATCCTCATCCCACTCTCAGGTAATCATGAACAAGACTCACTCCTGGTCAACCAAATCTACTCACTCATACAAAACTGGATGGCCAACAACAGCCTTTGTCTCAACAACGACAAAACCGAGCTCCTCATACTAGGTTCCTCCACCAAAATTGATACCCTCGAGCCTGCTTTCAAATCATTCACCATTGATGGCACCATAATCCCCGTTCTTAAACAAGTCAAGACCCTTGGCGTCTACTTAGATGCAACTCTATCAATGTCTAAACAAGTAAACACACTAGCCTCGTCCACCTCTTACACCTCCAAACTCATCTCCCTTAGTCGCAAATTCCTCTCAGCCAATAACTGTGTTACACTAGCCAGAGCCCTCATACTGTCCAAACTAAACTATTGTAATATCCTTTTCCTTGGCACCTCTAAATCCAACATAGTCTACCTTCAACGCATGCAGAACAAGGCCCTCAGAGCAGCCCTTGGCATCAAAAAATCTGAACATATATCCAACACCAGAAGAGACCACCACTGGCTCCCTATCCAAGCTAGAATCTGATTTAAAACCTTGAGCATCGCTCATAAATGTATGGCCAACAAAGCACCTAAATACCTCAACAACATAGCCATGAAGAAGCCCCAGGCCATACTCCTCAGATCCAATAAAAACGCATACCTCGAAACTCCCAGATACAAAAGAGAGAAAGCGGAGGGTAGCAGCTTTAAAATACTGGCTCCCAGACACTGGAATGCTCTACCCACCAATACTATGAATGAAAAATCCTTCCCAAAATTCAAAAGCTCTTTGAAGACCTGGCTATTCAACAAATACTAACTGAAAGCAAATAACTGTGTATGGCTGACTGCTTTGTATAGTATTGATTGCTGTTCCTGTGTATTTCTGTGTTCTCTTGTGAGATTGCATGCTCACATTGTCTGTAACTACGCCGTGATACCCCTGGGTCAGGGCGTATAACAAATGCAATAAAATAAATAAATAAATAAATACAACTTGTAATGAGGCCAAATGCGCATTTGTATGTGATTTCTTATATATTGGTGAACAGAGGTGATCAGCTGTGAGAAGATTATCTGGACAATCTATCCATGAAAGTTTCTCGATATATAAATACATGCTTTATGCGTAAAAGCTGGATAAACTAATAAATGATCAAGACCCTGAACGAAGGCTCCAGTGGGAAAAGAGTGGTCATTAAGTAACAATTTAATATCCACTGAATTAGGCAAATATGGCGGTGTTGAAGTGGCAACTATGTAGTAACAGTGTGCCTTCACAAGGTAATGGACTGAGCAAAGACATTACCATTATTCCCATGGGCATTCATGGTGCAAATGAGGAATGTATAGGAGATTCTCTTCAGTCATCAGGGTGCAGACCAGAAAGGGATGGGGCAGGGTGGATGTGGCAGTAGAGGGGATTGTCACCAGCCAGGCTTACCTGCTCTGAGTGATGACATGGTGGTGGAGAAAATCAATCTAAGTCTGGTCCTTCTAGCTAGCCCTCTTTGCACTCGATCAAAATGTCACAAAATAGGGAGATGCCCCACTGAAAATATTCCAAGGGGGGAAAAGCTGAGCAGCAGAATAAACACCAGAAGGCTATTGTAGAAGACTGGATGCGGATTGGCTGTAGATCACTGGACTGCTTGAGGATATTTGGAAGTAACACAGGTGGAAGTGTTCTTTGGGAAATGCCAACACAACTCGGAGAAATCAGTGAGGAAACAAGGTGTTAAGTATGAGGGAGCTATGAGGATTAGGAAGGAAGGCCCCCAGAGCTGTGGAACAAACCAGGGATGGTCGAATGGGAGACAGAGGGGAAACAAGGAAAAAATATGGAAAAACTGGGAAGAATAAAAATGGGATGAAAAATGTTTGCTCAGGAGAGAACCAAACCTGAGCATTGGGAAATGGTGACCCAATCCAGGAGCTGAGAATATTTGGCTTAGCCAAGACACATTGCATCATCACTGCCTTGTGCAACATGCTGGCCTATTGAAGCATCTATCTTTGAATGGGCTGTTGTATCGAATGACTTCACTTGTAGATGTACTGGTGAAGCAACAAGGGATGGGTAGTCCTGAAAGAATGATGCTTCTTATGGCATAGCAGACCAGGCCTACTGGCATGCAGTCTGGTTAAAGGTTCTACAAGCGATTGGGTATATAAATGACCTGCTGACTCCCAAGTACAATATTTTATTTCCAGTGGATGAGATACTATATCCCCCCCTTGCCTATTCTGCGAGTCATAGATGCTTTGAAATTCATATTCAGATATTCTATCCACCAACACAGGAGAAGGAGGTTTCTTCAGGTGAGTAGGGAATCATAACACAATGAAGGTTTAAAAAGAGAAATGTGACAACGTGGGTGGATTCTTTTCCATGTAGCAGAGGTTTGATGCAATATTTTAAATAAGTTTAACAGGTTAAATTATCTATGATATGCTATGATATGGCATTAATAACGTGCCTGTACAGAAGTGTTTCTAGGCACGACAAGACAAGGAAGGGGAACAAAGGGAGGACGAAAACAACAATCTTACTAGGCCTTGTGTCATTCAGATCACACAAGTGTGGGGAAGGGGGAAGGGGAGAAGTACCAGGAGTGGGGGGAGTGCAGGTAACTCTATAAGTGCAGCCAGCGGGTGGCTCGTTTGTGCAGAGAGAAGGGTCTGTAGGGTTGCAGGTAGAGACCCTTAAGTGGCGGGGGAGCCCACAGGCAGTGCTGGGGCAACTGGATATGCAGGAGTCTGGGCCCAAGTTCAGAGGGTATCCAGGTGACCAGTGCGCAGAGCAGTCAGGTACATCAGCATGGGCGAGGAATAGAGAAAGCAGAAGTGAAAAGGAATGGCTTGAGTAGCTTCTGGGAACAGAGGTCATTCTGCTCAAGTTTGAGAGAGGCAGGGAGGCTGTTCCAGAGGGGGGTCCCAGCTGAGGAGGAAGATCTACCCCCCGACGATCTGCTTGAAGAAGCGTCTGACCCTTAGAGAATTTGAGGTGGATGAGCACAGAGCTTGAGAAGGAAGATTTTTGGAATAGAAAGTTTAAGGTAGAGCTGTCCCAGGCCCCAGAAAGCCTTGTGGATAATGCAGAGAGTCTTGAACTTGATCCTTGCAGCCACGGGATGTGAGTGAAGAGATTTCAGGGCTGGATAGATATGATCCTGGGCTTGAGGCCTTAAGTAGGAAAGGTCAAAGAGTAGAGGCGGACAGATTTAGAAAGAGGCTGTTGCAATAGTCTAGCCTAGACAGGACCAGAGCACTGGAGACAGTAAGCTTCTGGTGGAAAGTGAAAAAAGGAAGAATAACTCTGAGGAGGTTTTATGGAAGGAAGGGTCTTCAAGGCCCCCCTTTCCCCCTCATTCTCACCAAAGTGCAGATGATGACTCGTCCAGCAGCCTCCCATGCACCTGTGGCCAGGGATGCGGGATGGCTGCGTGCCGACACATGTGGCTGCAACACTCAGCCATCAGCATGGTACTAGGCTCCATTTTGTGGCACACTCAGACTCCATTTTGAACATTATAACTTAGGCCTCACAAACACAAGCGATCAGCAGGGCTGCAGCTCTCCCCTCCTGATTGCGCACAGCGAGCCAGGCACTTCCCTCGCCCTCCTCCTCTCGGTGTCCCTGCTGCAGGCTTGTTCTCATGGGAGACTAGGCGTGAACAAGTTACATGACAAACAATGTATCTTTCACCTTCCGCAGTCCATCATTGACCCGCAGATGACCGGGCCGAAGCTGGGGTTTGAGAAAAACTAGCTATCTCCATAAAACTTGTCCTGTCCCGTCATATGGCATATATTGTGGATAACCCCCCATTTATCCCATTCCCCGTTTGAAGTGCCAGATCCGCATACTTAGCCCGTGTGCCACCCTGTTTCACCCATACAGCTAACCCCCCTGAAGGGACTATAAATCCACATCCGTTGTTGTATGTCACGAGATTGATTGTATAAATTGAAATAAGGTGATCCTCACCTATCCCACATTGTACACAGAGCCATGAATTGTATGTTTAAGCCTTTTTATCACCAAGCAAGTTGGTTGTTAATAAATATATAAAGCAATGTATGACATCAATATATACTCAATGATCTTCTAAAAATGTACGATTTCGAATATATTCAATTAGTATCACAATATGTATGGTTTATTATGATGTGTGTCGACTGTATAATAGAATGTCATTTGTAGCATATGTATAACCCCTGAGCATTGAATCATGCACCCCATATTCTAAGCATAACTTTGCACACCTTTTTAATGTACCAATACACACACTAACCTAGTTATACATCGTTTGTATGCTCCATGTGTGCCCTCCACAACATAAACAATATACAGCCCAACAGGCATCAGAGCCTTTTCTCCCCTCTCATGTAGCACCGCATGTTCAGCCCCCACCTTCTCTCCCCCTCTGGCTGGGCAGAGATGTAAAGCCCTGGCCCTACGGATGATGTGATGCTATACTTGTAACCCCTCACACTTCCCTTGTGCTTTCACCTAGCGAGCACCCTCCTAAGCCCCCAGTATTGGATTGAAAGAAATATGGGCAACAAGCCTCTCATCCCACCACTTCTTGATGTACCGGCTAAGTGCCCTCTGACCCGATGGTATCCCAGTTCACCCTAACCCCGACTGACCATAGAAGCCATATATTCTTTCTTGTACTAACATACTACAAACGTGTCCCCCACTAGATCTAACAAAGAGGAATGATAGATGTATCACTGCCTGTGCCCCCTGATAAGCCACCTAAACCCATGAAAGCTGCTCACCTATTACTCACCCCGTGTATAGTATTTTCTTTAGAACGATGAAATACTCACACCTAGAGTTATGTGTTATATATCTTGTGATATTAGAATAACGATTTGTAGGATTTACAGGACATCATGAATTACAATTAACACTGAATGAGTATGTGTTGCCACAAGGGCAAATGTTAGTGTAGTCAAGATGTATCAATCAACCATCGTCTGACCAGAGCTCCACCCTGATGAGTCCAGCAGACCTGCAAGCATCACCATGACACCTCAAGGAGCCTCGCCAATCCTAAAGCTTCGCCCCTATACATCCATATGTGCCCTTCCCCACTGCCCAATCTCATTGATTCAATTATCCCTTAGCTCCCACGTCATATGTGGATGTTTGCTGATGTTTGCCAGAGCACTCTCGGGGTTTGCAGAGTTATCTGCTTGCCCTATATCGGTTTGGATAAACTTTTACTTTTTGACTTCACCCGCACTTGGTCCTGGTCTCATTCCCACCTGGGGTGTGTCCATTATTGACTCTCACTGAGGAGTTAGCAGTGCCTTTTTGGGGGATGCTCACTTTCAAGTGGTGACCCCTAGGATGTGATTTGTCCCTTTGTTCCTTTTGGCATGAGACATCCCCAGCCACAGCGGAGACCCACAGCGCACCCCCTCAAGAGAGCTGCCCGCCTATGGCAACCAGTACACCAAGATATGTGCACGCAGTAGGGCGAGAGGGTACGGGTCCCCCTTTGCAAAACCCACCGTACCGCTCACCGGAGCCGGGGGTGGCCATTGAGTGTGGGGCAGCGCCTGGACGGACCGGGTCTGATGAGTCTCGGATCAAGGCGGACACATGAGTACCAAGTGCGAGCGACTTTAAAAGGAGGTGGATATAGAATATAGTATATGGGGTCAGATTGAGTTGAGGGGAAAACAGAAAGGGGGCTCTTGTGGGTATAATAAATATTATCTTATTCTTTTTTATTTCTCTGCATATGGCCATTAGGATGAGTTAAGGAGATTACAAGGTGAAAAGGGAAGACGGAACAAAGCTCCGCGAGGGGCTAGGAGGCAGCGCCGCATAGTGCTATCTTGACTAGTACTGGGAATAAGTAGAAAATAGAAGGAATCAGCGGGAGTCTCACACAAGGGGAAGACTCAGAACATAAATTAGAAACGCTTTCTTCTTTTTCTCTTCTGATCAATGGGAAAATATCCACACAACTAAGGGGTAAAGTGTGCAAAGTATTGGGACAAGGGCTATCTTGGGTAGTAGAAGACTGAGAGGAGGTAGGGAGGGTACATGTTACATGGTGTATGTGAACTGTCCATTGGTCAATGTTATGTATTGGACTCGTGTCTTTTTGTGATCGCTGTATTTTTGTAACAACCAAAATTGTTGCATTGTTGTCCCATAAATAGTGGTCATTGTAAGTGTGACCCTGGGAAGAGTTAACATATGGTGTCATGCAAAAGTGGTATACAACCGACAAATAATACTGGTATAACTTGAATTGTGACTGTATAATACATACTAACAAAGGGAATACAGGGGACGAAAGGTTAGAATGGGTGCGGAAACACCATTGGCTCATATCTGTCAGAGTCTACCAGGTTACGCAGAGAGAATTACAAAGTACCATGATCAATGGATCACTGAATTAAAAGGGGAAGGGCTACCACAGGTGTGGCCCCAGGGAGGATCATTTGACAAAAATATACTGGACATGGTAGCCACATGCCCATTTGTAAAATATATAGGAAAACAATTACAGAATAGAAGAGAAATATTAGATCTATGGCGATTATTTGAAGAGGTGCCACTAATAAAAAGAAAAGAACAAATAAAAGCACAGGTTCCATCTCCCCTGGCAATATAGAATAGTGGGAAGGAGGGTGGAGGAAAGGAGGGGCCAGTAGAGGTTGTACGAATACACCCCCTCATACAAAATCTAGTACCTGCTGAGGGATACAGTGACTCGGTGTATATGTCAAAACCCTCCTCCCCAACCACACCACAACCCACAGCACCTCCGCCATATGAGTGCCTGAAAGCGGGTGGACAGGTGAGTACCCCTTCAATAGATATTGAAACATTTACAGATGATTTAGACTTATCAATGGCCCGAAGTGAACTGTCCAGACTAAGAAATATGTGCGAACAAAGTGGATCAGATACTTCCAGGATCGATCAGACACAGAGGTCACAGACAACCGACAGGTCAATAGAAGAAGGTGGAAGAAGGGGGAAATACTATTTCGAATAAACAATGAGCCAACAAGAATAATAGAGCAACACATGCCTGAGGGGGATACGATGAGAGGGGGCATGGCATTGGGAGGAGTGGAAGAACTATGGTGCGACATAGAGGAAGAGGAATTAGAAGGAAGGAGAATAGGAATTAAAGCAGGAGGGGCACCGGTGAGGATAGATGAAACACCTCTGGGGCGGGCAATGGAAGAAGAATGGAATGGGAGGTTAAGAAACAGAAAGGGGAAGATGGCAGTGCTGGGAAAAAGAGGTACGAATGTGAGTACGGGGAAAGGGACCAAAGGCAAGTTGCAGCTTCCACTGATACACAGGGGAGGAGGGAGGCCAAATTACATACCCTGGGCACAGATGGATAATGCAAATGTATTAAAGTTATTACGCCCACTTTCAGGAGGTGCAAGTAAATAGATATATGCATTCGGGAAGAACACTGCAGGGTCCCTTTGGCAGTAGGTGATGTTAAAAGCTTGCTGGTGTCTGCGGTAGGTGATCAAGCTGACCGGGCTCGGGCGAAAGCAGCCTTCCCAGGGATAACATTGGATTGTGACCGCCATGACACTGCTTCCTTTAACACAGTAAGAGCAAGAATATGGGACACATTAATGTGGAGAGCGGAGACGTGCACTGCCTGGGATCAATCAACCTCCCTGTTCTACTTTATAATAAAGAGAGGGCTCCTGAAGAAAGTTCAGAAAGCGCTCGATAAAATAGCTGGGATTGAAGCCAAAGGCTGGACCGAGATACAGAGCATTATAGTAACCTTTGCAAAAGGATCAAAGAAAGGGAGAAGGAGATAGCAGAGAGAAGGCTGGCAGACGAGGCAAAATTAATTCAGACGAAACTAGTGAAGGTCACAGCAGCTGTAACCACACTCCCCACAGAAAGAGAACAAAGGGAGAAGGACAGGTCAACAGTAATACAAGCTAGAATGGCAGCTAACTGGGCAGGAAACAGACAGGAACAGTGGAATTGTGAGGAACAATACGGAGGGCCACAATGGCAAACAAGATGTGCCAGCGGAGGACTAGGTGGGTACAGAGGACATAGGGGGGGTTGTCAAGGGTATGGGGGGTATGGTGGGTATGGAGTGTATGGAGGTCAAGACCCACGGGGAGGACAAGGGAATTCTTGGAATTGTGGAAGATGGGGACATTTTTCAAGGGAATGTAGAAGCAGACCCATTAATAATTATCAAAATGAACAACAGTACGGCCATCCCCACCCAGGAAGCCCACATGGCTGCCAATGGGCGGTGGAGGGAGAGAAGAACAGCAGGATCATAGGTACACAGATGAGCGCAGGGCGCAGCCGCATAATGTTGAACAGCACCCACAATCCCGCAAACACATGACACATGTACAAGGCAACCCTTTTGTTACAACGGAAAATGGTGCCCCTACACCATTTGGTGGAGTGGCAGTGGTGTTAGGAATGTTTTTGACAATGGGGGAAACACAAGATACTCAGCATAGGATAGCCCACAGAGACCACTTGCGTGTCAAGTATCAACAACCCTTTATGCAGCTGAGGAACCACTGGTGAGGGCGGAGATAGGAAACAAACAATTAATTTTTATGCTAGGCTCAGGAGCTGAAAAGTCATGCCTACCAGAAGGCAGGTTTCCGTTATCTAATCGTAAATTGGAAACACAGGGGTTCTCTGGGGCGGTGGTCGAAGTTCCTTACACAGAGGATGTGGATGTAACAGTGGGCGGGAAAACAGTACGAGTGCCTTTACGGTACTATGAAGAATCACCATTTAACTTATTGGGGAGGGACCTCCTCAGTAAGCTCAATATGACAATATCATTCACTGAAAGAGGAATAGTTTGTTCAACCCTGGGAATCTGCCCAATGCGAATGATGTTGGTAGTGCACACACGAGCCACAGCACCAGAGGTGCGTGGAATACCAGTTGATCCAGACATGTTCATCGAGGGGCTAAAGACGCTAGCATGAGTGGCACCAGAATTAAAATGCCAAGAGTGGAGAGTGGCTGCGGAGTTTGTTTTCTGCCCTATAGCGAGCCCAGAAATAATAACAGGAACAGTAATGCCCCTAGATTTTCATGTAATACAGGTGTCCGCACAACAAATAGCGGTCATAGGAATGGACATACATGGATGTCAACGGTGAACAGTATTATGCATCAATGCTAATATAGCTCTGCGAGACTAGCATGATGAGGACATCTTTACTGATTCAGACAGTGACGGGGAGATAGTGATGGAGATTGCAATCCCCTGTGATATCATGATACAGACACGACAGGTGCCAGTACAGTTGATGGCAGTGGTAGGGGCGCCACCTCCCTTTTTCGATGATGATATGCAACTGGTGCCACCGGAATTGTGGACCACAGGCCCACATGACGTAGGATTGTTGCACGAGGTGGCACCAGGAATAATAAAGCTCAAACCTGGGGCTTTGCTGCCCAGGGTAAAGTAATACCCATTGTCCCGAGAAGCAGAAGAAGGGATAAAAGAGACAATTCATGCCTTTTAGCACAGGGAATAATAGTACCCTCAAATTCACTATGTAATACTTGCATCTACCCTTTCAAAAAAGCAAAGGGTGGGGCATGGAGGATGATCCAGGACCTACGTCCTCTAAATGACGTCATACAAAAAGAATTTCTTTTGGTCCCAAATCCTGCATCGATTTTGTGGAGCATACCAAAAGATGCATCATGTTTCACAGTGGTAGACATGAAGGATGCATTCTTCTCAGTCCCGCTGGACCCTGAGTCTCAATATTTGACAGCATTCACCCTGGGAGGGAAAATATATGAGCATCGCAGATTACCTCAGGGCTACTGTGAGAGCCCAAGCATATTGAACAGGATTTTACATGAAGATCTAGAAATATCGACACAAAGAGCGAGATCATTCAATACGTGGATGATCTCCTGATCTGTGGAAAGAATGAAGATGAGTGCAGGAAAGATTCTATTACACTTTTGACATTATTGTCCCACAAAGGTTACAGGATGGACAAGGGGAAGTTACAGTATTTCCAGGAAGATGTTTTGTACCTGGGTCAATTGATATCAAAAGATGGTAAACAAATCATACCAGACAGCGCAGCTGCAGTACGCGCGGTAAATGAGCCTAAGAGAGTGAAAGAAATGCAAAATGTCTTGGCATGTACAACTACTGCCGTGCCTGGTTATCAGAATATGCAGGGTACACAAAACCATTACTGCAGGGACTCAAAGAAGCACAGAAAGAAAACACAGAAATACAATGGACAGCAAAAATGCATGATGCCTTCAGTATCCTGAAGGAACAGATCTCAACAGCACCAGTACTCGCAAACCCAGATTATGAACGTACATTTTATCTGAATTCGCACTGCAATGGGACATTCATGACAGCAGTACTAACACAAAAACATCCTTAGGTCATAAGCCTCTGGCATACTACAGTGATACACTAGACGCAGTCATGCAAGGGCACTTCGCTTGTGAGCAATCTCTCGCAGCCGCAGCATTCACAATAGAGAAAAGTGCAATGATTGTGATGGGATGTTCTGTAACATTATTTGTGGAACATTAACTATTCGCAATATTAGAGAGATCAAAAAGCACACTAACAACACAGAGAGCAACAGCATACGAGATCATCTTATCCAGTACTAACACACACATAGTAAGATGTAAAACAGTGAACCCTGCAACATTTCTCACAGAAGCATAAACAGTGGAAGACATGAAAACACACGATTGTACTACATACAGAGGACAGGATGGAGACACACCCACAGCGAGCGAAGATGCCTTATCGGAAGGAGAGGTATACTTTATAGATGGATCAGCATCAATTAATTCAGAGACAGGAGAGAAGCATGTGGGGGTGGCTGTTATGAGACTAGAGGAAGGTGAATATGAAGTACTCATTCAGCAAAGGTTACCTGCCCATTACTCAGCAAAGGCATCAGAGTTAGTAGCACTCAATGAAGCACTGCATGCAGCAAAGGGATGCGCAGTAATGATCTACACAGACTCCGCATACATGACTTGGCTAGATGGGGGAGGAGAGGATTCCATAGAGCAGACGGATCCCCAGTACAGCATGCCAAGTTACTAAAAGAGTTGATAGAGGCACTAAAGGAACCTACAGTTGTAGCCATAGTGAAATGCCAGGCACATAGAAACAACAATGACGTAATCTCTTTAGGAAACTTAGCAGCTGCCGTGAAAGAAGCATCATATTTAGCTAATTAAACAGCAGGTGAGTAAATATTGCAGAAACATGTGGAAGAGGACCACCCTGATGGATATAATTCCATGCCCATTTCCGAGATATTAGAATTGCAACAAGAAGCAGCTGTTGAGGAGAAGGAGTTGTGGGAAGAAAGAGGGTGTAGCCAGTCATCCACTGACCTCCTTTGGCGTCAACACAATGCAGGTAAAGTAGTAATGCCCCATAAGCTACTAGAAATGGCATTCCAACAACTTCACTTCCCAGCTCATAATACAAAACAACACATTGAAGCAGCGATACAGGAAAATTGGTTTGCAAAAGGTTTGCAGGAGCAAATATCAAAAATGGCCAGGAATGAACAACATGTTAGATGTATAATTCAGGGATGACACTAAGAACACTGCGAGGAACACTGCCAAAACCAACTGGCCCATTCAGAGATCTACACATAGATTATGCCGGCATGGGCGAAAGATGCAATGGATCACGCTACATGATAGTGGTGGTTTGCCCCTTCTCAAGATGGGTGGAGGCAGGCCCCTGCACCCACCCAGACGGAAAGTGCGCAGCAAAGTTCCTAGTGCTGGAAGTTTTTCCCCGCTGGGGAATCTGTGACGTAATATGCTCAGATAACGGGACACATTTAGTCAATGATCTGTTCAAAGAAGTAACAGCAATGCTGGGAATAAAACATAAATTGTGTACGATTTATCATCTACAACCGAACAGCGTGGTTGAGAAAATAAATGGCCTCCTGAAGAGGATACTCTGAAAATGATGTTACTCTCTAAAGAAAAATTGGGTATATTGTTTACCCCTGGCCTTGTTTGAACTGAGAAATCAACCCAACAAGGACCATCATTTGTTCCCCCATTAGATTGTGACAGGAAGACGCATGCATACAGCACACTGCCCACTCCGCAGACACTCAGATGCTCACAGAAGTGCAACAGTACTAGGGGAATAATTCAATGAGTACCTAACAAAGCTCACTAAAGCAGCCCGTATGATTGCCAGGCAGCTAGCACCCTCATTCACACAAGAAGCAAGAAGTGACACAATAACACCAGCAACAGACAGTCCGACAGGTCAGCTCATGCCAGGGGAGATGGTATATGTGAGAAGTTTCGTATGTCGGTGGAACTCTCCAAGGTTTCATGGCCCATATGAAGTGGTGTATTGCACACCCACTGCTGTAAAAGTCAAAGGGCTGAGATACTGGATACATTTGACAGACGTACGAAAAGCCTATGATAGCGTAACACAGGAAACAGAAATGGGAATGGGTGAAGAGGTAATGCAAACGTAAAAGGGGAAAGATGGAGGTTAAGAGGTTCCTGCAGTTCCAGCAGGCTCACGGTTCCTGAAGCAACTGTCGGTCTGACATGAAGTAGGAAGACTGGAGGGTCCTGCACTGCCCAGGGAAGAAACCAGCAGCAGAGCAAAGCAACAAATAAAAGGTGCGCCCCTTAAAACCCAAGCAGGGTCCGACCTTCCTGGCTATCCGGTTCACTGTAGCTCTGTACAGTAAATTCGACCAGAGGAGGGAGTCCTGGCTTGCAGTTTGGGTGAACTGGTTGGTCCCACCAACTCAGGGGAAGAAGATTCCTGGTAGATCTTCTCTGTCGTTGGAGTCTGAAGATTTGGACCTGCAGCAAGGCTTCACCGGGCGGTTCAGTCATTGTAGGGGTCCTCTTCTGTCAGCTCCTCGTTGGTTCTTTCATTCCAGTGGCGACTCTGCCTTTCCAGACCCAGAGACCCGATTTTTATGCAGTTTTCCCCCATTCACACAGCCTGGCTGTCAATCACACAGCAGGGTGGCTGTCCTGGCGGGACAGTCACCTAGCCAATCAAACAGGAGTGCGTCTTGGGTTACCAAGGGAAACCATGCCAGGGGACCTAAAACCTCTCCCTCACATCCTGCCTACCCAGACTTTCAGGCACCTAAGGAGGGCTTCTGTGTAGAAGCCCGTGAAAATACGGTGAACAAAGGAACCAAACCTGGCTTGGCGCGCGGAGTAAAACACAAGAAAGACATTTTCAAAAAGAAATGGCGAATAAACGCAGCCAGAACCGCATAGGTCTAGCAGGTTTAAGTTCGAGTCTACCAAGAATGGCTAACACAATACCAAGGTTATTTAAGATAACGGCAGTAGGAAAAATAGAGTAGTTGCCACTGCCACCAGCCAAGTCTTGATGAAAAGGGAGCGAAACAATGCTCCAAGAGAAACAGACAAGAAGGGATAGTATTAACCATTTCCAGTACTCTATGTAAGATAGTTTATTCTGGGTCTGTGGATTTAAAAGACTAATAAAGATAATGGCAACTTTACATGTTCTGGGAGACAGTAGTTAGTCCCAGAAAATGGAGTCTGAGTTGGGGAGTCTAAAATACAACCCTGTGTCACTGCACTGAAGGTGCTGTGTAACACACAGTAAAAAGATCATGGCTGTGGAGTAGGTGAGGCTCCACATTCTATGAACACAAGAAAATGTTAAACACACACAGCAAAACACATGTAAGAGTGGGAAAAAAGGCTCACAATCTTACTAGGTGAAAAAAAAGAAATCCAGCAAAGCTGCTGAGGGACTCAGTAGTTAAGGGAAATCAGCCACGCTGGAGAATTCTCCCTAACAATATCAATAGATATAAATGAGGGGGGAGGCAATGGGACAAGCATGATAACACAGGGAACCCACCTCATATGGGATGGGTTTAAACTAATTTGGGGACACGGGACACACAACAGTGGCACACGACATACAAACAGTGCAAGTGACATATGTGTAACAGTACGCCCCCGACCCCATACAATGACTCTGAATATAATATTTACAAATTGAATGATCACATTTTTTCTGAATTACCCTGGTTATATGATGACACCACTCCAACTGCGACACAACCATCTGAAACCACTATAGGGAAACCATCCCCCATAAGTGTGGAACAAGAAAATGCAAAGCCGACTGAAAGGTTTATTGCACAATGAGTGGGAAAAGGGGGGGCAGGGAGGAATACCCTTAATGCAGCATAAAGCAGGGAAAGAAAGACAACATTCTAAAGGTAATAAAAGACGGAGAAGGGGAGAGGGGAGGAGAAAGTATGATAAATACTCCGGGTTAGGGCTAGACACAATAGAAGATCCACAACACCCGCACCAGTCAAATAAATGGTACGCAGACATGAGCTCCACTGCAAAGCAAACAACTAATGAGAGCTGTTATGTTTGCTCTCTAATCCCCCATGCCTCGGGTACCCCCAAGGTAGTCCTGCCACAAGAATCACCTATTGCATATGCTCAATGTCTCCTTCATCTCGCATTATCCAGAATAAAGAACACCTTCCAGGCACACACTGTCTCTTTTGTACTGCTACAGAACGAAAAAACATGCCACTCAATACCCAAAGGAGTGGTGTGCCTGAAGGAACCATTTTAGTGATTAAATGAACATTGTATTCAGACAATACATGGGAGGACCAGCAAATCACATGCAAAGCAGAGTCACTACGAGAGTTGGCAGTCGAAAAGTTGCAGTGGATCGAGAAAGCATGTGCTCCGATATGGGCCCAACACATTACAAAGCTCACTTGGGTAACAGCCCTGGAAAAGCCCTTCAAACTGCAGAAAGAAATTATGTATGAGCTGTGTTTTCTCAGAGAAGAAAAAATAAACATGGGCACAAACAAGAACTTTAACAAAACACTCATCATCCCAGACATGAAGAAAGGTACAGCTGCATTAATGGATACATACTGGGTTTGGGGAAAGCAGGCATACTTGCACCGACAGTCATGGAGGGGCACGTGCTCCTTGGCAACGCTTCATTCCACCCTGATGGTGCTCCCTGAAAGTCATATTCAAGATGGGAAGGGGCTGTCAGCTGTCCAAGAACCAGAGGCTCCACAACCAACCGACGAGGCCCCAGTGTATGCCCTATCTGCAGAGTACAGGCAAAACTCAGTATCCACAAAAAGAAGGCCATTCAATTACATATCAAAGGCATCCACAGAACTTCTGGCGCAAATTCCAGACAGGTTCCGGTTGTTTAATTCCGCTGAAACATTTTTCATCTCCCTCATCCCAAGTATCCAAGCGCAAGCCAACACAAAATGGATCCAAATTATGCGCTGGGAGCTGATCCAACTGCCAATGACACAGAAGAAGGATTCAATGTAATAAAGGTGGAGCTAAGGGCCCTACAACTAATGACGATGCAGAACAGGTACGTCCTAGACCTGTTGACAGCCATGGATGGAGGTGTTTGCCGAAAAATCGGGAGCACATGTTGCACTTTCGCACCTTCTGCAGACGCGGACAATGGAACGCTGTTGCACGTTATTGCAGCCGTGCACAACCTTGGCGGATGGATGAAGGAAGAAGGAGGGGTGTAGCCCAGCTTGTGGTTCGATGAACGTTTTTCATGGGTACCTTCCTGGCTCGGAATGGCCATCAAACTATTGGTGCCCACCATAGTCTTTTTGCTCCTGATTTTTTGTGTGTGCCAGCTGGGTCTTCGCTGCTGCGCAGATGCAGTACCCAACAGTGCCATGATGATGGTGACAATGGGCAACTTGAAGGGAGTGATGCAGATGACACACGAGGCACAGGTACAAACAGGAGAGGACCTTGGGCCTAAATATCGCATTGTACCACTGTACTATAATGGGTACATAGTGGACAGATTATATCACACTACAATAAAGGAACCCCACACACAAGCGTGGTATAAGGAAGTATGGGTGGACTTGGAGGGAGATATGTGGTGTTTATATATGACCTGCATTCCTGATGAATATGCTAGCACTGGACAAAGCCTCCAGGGAGTGTGCAGGGCCTGGATGGCACGAAAGGGAACACCTTCATGGGACAAAGCGGTGGCTGAGGAAGAAGAATGAAAGAGGTTGGGTGAACTGCAGTATTTGTTACTTAAGTAATGAAAGGGGGGAATGTATGGAAGGAAGGGTTTCAAGGCCCCCCTCACCTTCATTCTCACCAACGTGCAGACTATGACATGTCCAGCAGCCTCCCATGCACCTGTGGCCAGGGATGTGGGATGGCTGTGTGTCGACACATATGGCTGCAACACTCAGCCAACAGCATGGTACCAGGCTCCATTTTGTGGCATTCTGTTACATATCGGCCCCATCCTGCAGTACCTCCCGTTTCTTCTGGCCACATGCGGGTGCAAGCGCGTTCCAGATCTTCGTTGTGGCTTCGGTATCGGTTGCCATGGCGTCTGGCCGTACAGCAGAGAACGTTGTATCAGCTGAGAGGTCCCGTGCGCAGAGAATGCGTAAGGAGGCTCCGCCCCCCTGCACCATAAAAGCCGAAGGGACTCAGCGGCTTGTTGCTGCTAATTGTGGCGTTACGTTCCTTCGGGTTCATCCCGTTCCAGTGCTTATTCCCTTTTTCCTCTTGATACTTGACTTCCCGGATCGTCAACCCACCTTTGTCTACTTGGATTGTCCTTGCCTGTTCCTTCAACCTGATTTTGAACTCTGTTGCCGACTTCGTATTGTCCTTGGATTGCATTTGCTTTTTTCTCCATTCTGATCAGTGAACCCTGTTGCCGAACTTGGACTGTCCCTGGATTTCCACTGTGCTTTCACCCTGTCTGGTGAGATTACTTTTTCTTGCTGTTCTACGAAATTTGAACTATCTTCCTTCGCGGAGTACCACACTGCACATTACAAGACTGCCTCACCAACTTGGCCTGTGTTTATGCAATTAAGATAAAACCCATCCAATTCTCCTGTATTGTTCATTACCTGAAATTCATCAGTCTTTTTCATACGTGCAGATTCCTGGAACTATATCATTTATCCTTACCTTTTCTACATCAACCGAGTGCATAGTAGTGAGGCTTTCCAGTGTATGCACCAACCCGTCACTAGTGCGACCCTCATGCCGCCTGGGTATATTATTCCTTACTAACCTTCCCATTTGTTGTTTTGTACCTGCCGTTGTTTTCCTTTCAACTGGTACCCATTTTCCCTAGGAATCCGACTTATCAGGTCTGCTGGGAGTTGTATCAGTCATAGTGAGTTTGTGGTTATCCCTTGTGCATACTCACAGTCTTGGGTTTTCTTGTAGGTTCATCTATTAAGGTCCAACACCACCTCAACCATTGTCTAGGTACTTAGAGAATTATCTGATTGTCTAAATAATTCCATATTGCCTGATTGCTTCTAATCATACTGTGTTTTCTTTGCAGCATTGGTTATTGGCGGTGTGTGTTCTCCCGCTCTTTTAGGCGATAGACATGTCTGCTGGTTTTTACTCAAACGGCAGGGAGGTACATCGTAGAAAAGAGCCCCTCTTAGAGGAAGCCTGAATCACAGAATTCAGGGGAGCTGGAATCTGGAGGCTGAACCCGAACCTGTTAAATGCTACCTCCCTCTGCGAGGTCGTCTTACCCAGGCTCCAATCAGCATACGAAGCGGTGAGTAACACATGCTCAGACTCCATTTTGAACATAATAACTTAGGCCTTACAAACACAAGCGGTCAGCAGGGCTGCAGCTCTCTCTTCCTGATTGCGCACAGCGAGAAAGGCACTTCCCTCACCCTCCTCCCCTCGGCATCCCTGCTGCAGGCCTGTTCTCATAGGAGACTAGGCGCAAACAAGTTACATGACAAACAATGTATCTTTCACCTTCCGCAGTCCATCATTGACCCGCAGATGACGGGGCCGAAGCTGGGGTTTGAGAAAAACAAGCTACCTCCATAAAACTTGTCCTGTCCCCTCACAGACCCCACATTTATGGCATATGTTGTGGATACCCTGTTCCCCGTTTGAAGTGCTAGATACGCATACATAGCCCGTGTGCCACTCTGTTTCACCCATACAGCTATTCCCTCTGAAGGGACTATAAATTCACTTCTGTTGTTGTATGACACGAGATTGATTGTATAAATTGAAACAAGGTGACCCTCACCCATCCCAGATTGCACACAGAGCCATGAATTGTATGTTTAAGCCTTTTTATCACCAAGCAAGGATTATTGGTTGTTACAGAATATACGAAGCAATGTATGACATTAATATATACTCAATGATCTTCTAAAAATGTACGATTTCGAATATATTCAATTAGTATCACAATATGTATGGTTTATTATGATGTGTGCCGACTGTATAATTGAATGTCCTTTGTAGCATATGTATAACCCCTGAGCATTGAATCATGCACCACATATTGTAAGCAGAACTTTACACACCTTTTTAATGTACCATTACACACACTAACCTAGTTCTACCTCGTTTGTATGCTCCATGTGTGCCCTCCGCAACATAAACAATATACAGCCCAACAGGCTACAGAGCCTTTTCTCCTCTCTCATGTAGCACCACATGCTCAGCCCCCACCTTCTCTCCCCCTCTGGCTGGGCTGAGATGTAAAGCCCTGACCCTAAAGATGATGTGATGCTATACTTGAAACTCCTCGCCCTTCCCTTGTGCTTGCACCTAGCGAGCACCCTCCTAAACCCCCAGACTCGGATTGAAAGAAATATGGGCGACAGGCCTCTCATCCCACCACCTCTTGATGTACCGGCTAAGTGCACTCTGACCCGATAGTATCCCAGTTCACCCTAACCCCGACTGACCATAGAAGCCATATATTCTTTCTTGTACTAACATACTACAAAGGTGTCCCCCACTAGATCTAACAAAGAGGAATGATAGATGTATCCCTGCCTGTGCCCCCTGATAAGCCACCTAAACCCATGAAAGCTGCTCACCTATTACTCACCCCGTATATAGTATTTTCTTTAGAATGATGAAATACTCACACCTAGATTCATGTGTTATATATCTTGTGATGTTAGAATAACGATTTGTAGGATTTACAGGGCATCATGAATTACAATTAACACTGAATGAGTATGTGTGGTCACAAGGGCAAATGTTGGTGTAGTCAAGATGTATCAATCAACCATCATCTGACCAGAGCTCCACCCTGGTGAGTCTAGCAGACATGCAAGCATCATCATGACACCTCAAGGAGCCTCGCCAATCCTGAAGCTTCACACCTATACATCCATATGTACCCTTCGCCACTGCCCAATCTCATTGATTCATGTATCCCTTAGCTCCCACGTCATAGGTGACGTGGTTTTGTAACAAAATGTGAATGTTTGCTGGTGTTTGCCAGAGCGCTCTCGGAGTTTGCAGAGTTCTCTGCTTGCCCTATGTTGGTTTGGATAAACCTTTACTTTTTGACTTCACCCGCACTTGGTCCTGGTCTCATTCCCACCTGGGGTGCGTCCATTATTCACTCTCATTGGGGAGTTAGCAATGCCTTTTTAGGGGATGCTCACTTTCAAGGTGCAGCTGATAGTTTAACTTCTTAGAGACATCAGAGCTGTGAGGAGAGGAGAGGGTTGTGTCAAAGATGACACCAAGGTTCTTAGCCTCACAGGAAGGAGCAGGAAGAGGGGCCAGCGTGGGTGGCCAGAGAGAGAGAGGAAAGGAGGGAGCAGTTGTCCCAATGAGGATATCTCAGTCTTACTGGCATTAAGGCAGAGATCGTTGGCAGCACACCATTCCTGAATTTCGGCCAAATAGTCTGGTATGAGAGAAGGAGCAGAGGTGGCTGAGGGGAACCTGAAACAGAGCTAGGTGTCATCCGCATGACACTGAAAATTGGAACAGAAGGTAGCGATGCTGTGGGCAAGAGGTGCCAGGTAATGGTTGAAAAGCCAGAGGGAAATGTTAGACCCATGGGGGACACCACAAGTAGAGAGCAATATAGAAGAGAGGAAAGACCCCAGTTGGACCTGAGAGGGTTGGTCGGTGAGAAAGGCACTCAACCAGGCCAGGGCCTGATCAGTGATACCCAGGTTGTCTCGGAGGCAATTGAGCAGGATAGCATGGTTGTCCGTGTAAAAAGCAGAGGATGGATCAAAGGAGAATGAGAACCGAAGAGTGATTAGAGTCAAGATTGGAGAGCAGATCTTCACGGGTGTTCAGGAGAGCAGTTTCTGTGCTTCTGGCTGCTCTGAAGCCAGACTGGTGGTCTTGGAGACAACCAACAGATTCAGTATGCAGATTAAGCTGGGAGATGGCCAGCTTTTCCAGGAGTTTGCCCAAGAAAGGAGTGATGGAGATTGGGCGATAGTAAGCCGGAGAGGAAGGATCGGCCGAGGGCTTCTTCAGAAGAGGGTGCACAAGGGAGTGATTGAGGGGGGGAAGGTTCCAGTGGAAAAGGAGTGTTTACAGAAATTGGCCAAGGCTGGAGCAAGGGTGTCAATGTGGTCCTTGGTGATCTGGATGAGCAGGGGAGAACTTGCTGTGACTAGACATTCATAGATCAGACTTGTCTAGAAACATTGTCAGGGGTGAACAGGGAAAGGAGGAGAAAGGAGGATGAGAGACAGCCTCAGATGTGCCAGGAGTGGTAGAGGAGGAAGAGGGGGTAGAGGAAAGAGGGTGGACAGGATGTCCTAAGTTTTAGTGGTGAAATGAGAAACCCAGGCTGGGTAGAGAATCCGGGAGGGAATAGGAGAGGTTGAGACTGCAGCAGGATTGGCCAGCTCCTTGTAGATTTTGAAAAGCTTGGTTAATTTTTCCAACATACTTCTCACTCCTCCCACTGCACTGGATTGCTCCCTTTCTGATGACTTGGTTCCCATCTTTTTTGTCTTCTTTGTGAGCACCCTGAGGCCTTTGGGGTAGTGGCACTATAAAAGAGAGCAAATAGATAGATAGATAGATAGATAGATAGATAGATAGATAGATAGATAGATAGATAGATAGATAGAAAAGTTCGGCTGAGTTGTTAGATGCCACTGAGGGTTTGGATGTAGGCTCTCTTATTAGAGAGGACAGAGTGTCTGTAATGCCTTTGGAGCAGGAGGCAGGCCAGTTTGTCAGGGGGTGCGCCTGATGCCTTCCACTTCCTCTCCACCCCCCTGCACTTGCGTTTAAGGGTAGCGAGGTCGGAATCGTACAAAGAGTTGCACTTGGATTTGGGTTTCAAGTGGATCCTCATGACAGCGGCAAGGACATCCAGCGTGTTAGAGATAGAGAGATGGAGGGGTGTCTCAGGGTGTGAGTCAGCCAAAGGTGCAAGAGGAGGAGAGAAAGTAGTGGCAAACGCCTCAACTGACACTCGCTTCATGGGTCGGATGACCGAGAAGGTAGGAGGCAGTGCTGGAGTCGGCATGGCTTGAGGGGTAGAGAGAGATAGGAGGAAAGGAGAAAGTGATCACTCCAAGAGAGAGGAGTGGTGAGAGGGTTAGAGAAGGGGAGGTCTGAGGAGATCAGAACATCCAGGGTGTGCCATGCCGAGTGAATCAGGACAGAGATAGATAATCGCAGATGTTGCAAAAGAGTCCAGACGAAGGGCTGGCAGTATCCAGGTGGATGTTCAGGTCTCCGAGGAGGAGAAGTTGAGAGGTAGAGGCAGGGAGGGAGGATCAGAAGTTATCCCACTCAGAGAGGAAGAAGGCCACCTGGCCAGGTGGCATGTAGATAGTGGCCACAGTGATAGAGAGGCCAGGAGAGATAGAGAGCCTGCAGACCAGACATTCACAAGAGGAGTAGTCCTGCATTGGAATGATACAAGCAGGGATCCTCTCCGGGAAGATCAAGGCTACACACCCACCAGGACGGTTGTTTCTGGGTTCAGAGAGGATATTGTAGCCATCGGGAAGGAGAGTGTCAAAACTCGTGGCAGAGCTGGCAGTGAACCAAGTCTCGGTGAGACTGAGTACATCCAAATCAAGCTCTTTCAGTAGACAGCAGATGTCACAGGAATATTTGACAGCTGAAGGAGAGTTGAGAGTAGCGATGTGGAGCGGGTTGCCACATTTGAAGGACTTCCGGGGAGGGGTACAAGTCAGAGGTATGCCCTGTGGAAGTGTTGAAGGTGCCCGAGGATGGGCAGAGGGGGAAGGAAGAAAAGGCACGGTAGTCAGAGCAAAACAAGACAGTGCCAGAGGTGTGGTGGAGATGGGAGGCAATAGGGTGGAAGGAGAAACAGCAGGGGGTTCCGAAGAGGGGGCTAAGGAAGGGGGCGGCAGAAGAGCCAAAGAGGGGTAAGAAGGGATAGCAGGAGAGGAAAGGAAGTTGATAAGGCGTGGGAAGTGTCTAGAAAAAAAAGGAGGAGATTGGCCCGAGGACCCTGGACCAAGACTGTGCCATTTAAGTAGACATTAATGATGGTGTTAGAGGAGTGGAATGGGGCCAGGAGGGCATCCCACCGGGTGCCACCATTAATGGGAGAAGAGGAAAAAGGAGAGAGAACAGAGACCATATGGGGGGTCCATAGGTCTGGAGAGGTAAGGACAATGAGTATGTTCGGTAAGGGTCTGTCTGGAAGAAGTACTGGTTTAGGTATCAGCGATAGGGAGGCCTGGGTTGGAGACCAGGATGTCCCTCTTCAGCTTCTTTGTTCCAGTCATATTGAGAGAGATAGGATAGTCGATAGAAAAGCAGTTAAAGAAGATATGTGGGACAGAGAGCACCATAGGGGGTCTGTTTGATTACCTTAAAGTTCCCAACGTATTTGGCAGATAGCTTAGGGTGGGACAAGTGGCTATAGTGGTACTTTGAGGGGAATCAAACCTTGTTCCCAACCTGCAAGGAGGGGGGAATCCAAAGGGTTGTGATCTGCCTGTGATTTAATCTTAATTAACGCATCCTAAGGGCCTCCCTTGATGTCTTGACCCTTGCTATAATTCCTGAATGTGAGCATACAAAACTGATTCAGAATGTCCCATGAATGGTTTTCATAGGTGCAAAGGAGTGGGCTCACTTTAAAGGATGAGTGGACAGTTTTATTACAGGCATACTCTGCTAATGGAAGTAAGCACAAACAATTATCCTCTGCTGCAGATGCAAAACACTGGAGATATTATTTCAAAGTTTGCTTTAATCATTTGGTAGATCCATTGGAGTCTGGTATCCAGAAAGAACAGCTTGTTTAATACCTGATGCCTTTCAAAGAGCTTGCCAGAAAAGGAAGGTAAATTGGGAAGCAATGTCAGAGATTCTACTATTGTGGAGACCATTTAGACGAAACACAAGCTTTAAAAGGGTCTGAGCTACTGCTACCACTGTTGGTACATGTTGAAAAGATGAATAATGAACAGCCATCTTGGTAAATAAAGCCATGGTAACCACAAATGCTAATTATCCTTGGGAGGGAGGCCATTTCTACAAAGGAATCTGTGGACAGATCATGCCAGAGAAGTTAAGGCACTATGCATGGCAAAGGATTCCCATTGATAGTGTCAGGGGTCTCAGGGGTATTTTGTCTGGGCTCATTTAGGGCATGAAGTAAAATACTCTTTGATATTGAAATAAATGAACCCCACCCTGATTGTCCTCTGGACGTACAGATTGTTCTAAAACTTCCAGATTTATATGGTCTGAATGAATATCAAAAGACTCACAATAGAAATTGCTTGCATTCTTAAACAGCTCGCCTTATTGTGGGAAGCTAATTCTCATGAAAGTGTCATGTTTATCACTGGCCAGCAGTTTTTGCAACATGTAGGCCATAGTCGGTTCTTTGTTATCGGGTTGCACGTGTTTCAGAACATCCCGCACAGCTGTGTCTGATGCATCAGCTTTGGCAAAGACTGGTTTGTCGGATTTTTATTAGAATAAATGTGGGTGCAGTCATGAGTTCACTTTTCAATTCCACAAAGGCCTGATCTGCATCAGGGCTCAAATGAAATTAAAGATTTTTTATTAGAAGGCAAGGGATGGGAATAATCATCTGGGAAAACTGTGGTGTAAACAGGCAATAAAAAATGGCCAGACAAAGAAATTGTTGAATATATTTCAATATCTTTCACTGAGGAAGGTATTGGCTACTGCAACACTGTCTGAACCTTATGTGGGTCCATATATATCCCTATTTTAGACAGTTGGTAAAACACCTCCCACCTGTTACACTATCCACGTAGATCTTGTTCTGCTCAAATAAGAGTGGCAAGATGGAGAGTGGTAGCAGAAAACATTAAACCCAGGAATATTCTAGACTGCCGAGCGACCCATGTAAACCAACCTTCACACCCCACCACCCATGCAAACTACTTGCTACACCCTCTGCTCGCACCCTGCCTGAGCAACATAGCACTCCCACCCCAACCCATGCTTCACTTCTCTTAGCGCAGCACAAGCAGCCCTGGCCAAAACTGCTACCTTTACAGCTCACCCACACCACATGGGCCACCCAAAAGTCAAGGAAAGGTCCGGACCAAGACCATTCCAGACCCCTCCTAGCTTCTTCCATACTCTAACCCAGATCCCAAACCCTGCCACCTCACAATAGGGTGCATGCCTCCCTGCCGGCACCAACCCACTCCTAGCCCTATTCCCCTCTTGGCCTATCCCCCCTGTTCCAACTCCAATTCCCCACGCCTCCTCCCCACACCATCCACTGCCCCCTTAGTCACCCCGTCTCCTGACCCCCGGCCACCTCCTGCTGCTGAACTGCTCCTTCACTCCCGCTCCTCCTACGATTCCCAACTCAACCCCCCGCCCAGCACTGGCAAACACACGCCACCAACTCTCTTGTGCCCTCATCAACTCAAGGTCAGTCTCCAAAAACAAATTCCACATCTTTGACCTCATCACAGAGGAAAATCCAGTTGTCCTTTTCATCACAGAGACCTGGTTTCCTGACTTTTACGAGCCCATTGCACATGAGGCGTTCCCACGTGTGTACAACCTTATTGTTTGGAACAGATCGCAAAGAGGTGGAGGACTTGAGATACTACACAAACACACATCAAACAACAACATAGACTAGACTTCTCATTATACTCCAACTCTCACCCTCCAACCCGCACAGCTTCCTACTTATCTACACACCCCCTGGCTACAACGAAAACTTCGGAAACACGCTCTGCAATGCTCTGACAACTGCCCTCAATCTCCATCCAACACTGACCATCCTAGGAGATTTCAACATCTGGTTTTAATTCACCCTCAAACCCTATGAGCTGATCTCTCACAGATAACTTAGAAGTATTAAAACTGACACAATGCATCTCCACACCCACTCACACTGAAGGTCACACCCTTGATACAATCTTCACCATTGCAAACATATCCACAATGCCCCCACACCCTCTATCATGGACTGATCACTCAGTAGTCTTCTTCTCTGTACCACTGAAAGCCGCCGCCTACGCCCAATGTCACACCTGACCTCCACCAATGATCATTGCTCTATGGAATAAAGTCATTATCACCCCAGATCTGGCCAACTCCCTCCTCTCCTCTCCTCCAACACTATCCCATCAGGACGTGCCACCCCCCATCAAACTCACTGACCTATGGCTCTCAAACGCCCTTAAAACCCTAACCCCAACAAAACGGTCCTCTCAGAAATCAGGTCCCACCCCCAGGTGGTACACCATCAACCACTGGCTGGAACGGACCTGGAGAACAATCCCCATGGCCGGGAACAAAACTGTCCTAGCAAGACAAACCAGAGCATGCAGACTAGAAATCAGAAAAACCAAGAATGAATTCTATGGGAACAGAATCTTAAACTCTCTGAACCCGAGCAAGGAACTGCATAGAATCTTTTCTGAATTCAACTCCCCAGTCTGCTCTAACGCCCCCACTCATCTCCCAATCCATATGTGATACCTTATCGGAACACTTCCACATTGTCGCCATCGACAGACACTCCACCATCATCTCTAAATTGGAATACATGCCCACAAACCCTACCCACTCTGTGAGAAACCTGTGGATATTCTCCCAAGTAGACCTCGAGAATCCCTTAATCAGGTGTCCAGGGAAGGGCTGGTACTCTCAGATCCAAACCTTGGGGGTGGACGAGCAAGGGAGGGTCCCCTGGATAGGGGAGCCTGGGGTTATGCTGGGGGGAATACCCCAGGTGAGGTGCAGTATTATAACAGAGAAAGTGACGAGGAAGACAAGGCCCTTGAGGCTTTTATAGGCTGTACCAACTTGACCTCCCTTCCACCTAAAGAATCTCCCTTATCCGAATCCAATGACCCCTCCATATCTGGTAAATCCCGTAGGAGCCCAAACGATGTTACACTCGAAAACCACAACTCCCAGAATCACTGTTTTCCTGTTTTTTACCCGACTACTCCCAATCATTCTTCTCCATGTCCACCTGATGATTCTTTCCAAAACAACCAGTCTACTTTGACAAAACATTACTGTTCCCAGAATCCCCCCTGTTCATTTCACGATAATAATCCCAGTCATTCTCATTTGTTTCACAAACCCTACCAATCTCACCATTCTGAGTTTACCAACCTGCCTAGTAAGAGGGATATAATTCCATATAACACCTTTTCCCCACCCTGCCAACAGCATATTTAGAAACTCTAGACACCCCCTTTTTCAGCACAAACACTTTCCCATACCGTGAAAAACAACAGACTAACAACATAAACTTTTACCTGACATGTCCCAACACAAGGGTCAGGCAAAGTCAGGCTCTTGACCCGAAACACACACGCACCTGACGGCCCTTTCCTTTACCCACAGGGATAAAAGGTGGAGAACAAGAGCACATGATGAGCAAGGCAGACCTCATAATGAGTCAGCTCTCCCAGGGCGGCAGTTCAAGAGGAGGAGAAAGGCGGCGAGAACCAAAAGGGTAACAATGAGAGAAGCAACCTTGTCCTTTTTGACCCAGACTCACGAAGCCTCCGTGGAAGGAATCATAAGACTGCGAACAAAAGCCAATGTGTGTTGCAGCAGATGTCAATGGTACACGGAGCATGCTTGCGCTGGTTAAGTGTGACAGAAAGAGATGCATGCTACGTGGTACCGTCCTTGACTCCAGATACCAAGAAAACGAAGCGGTTCATCACATCCGGTGAGTCGAGGGGAGAACTGATAAGAAATCGAAGTGTGTTGCAAAAGACAAGTTAAGGGAAGTTCAAAGAACTGTTAACGTCTTAGGGGAAAACCAGAAGCTGAAGAGTCCGGCAACACATGGGTGCTCATCGAGAGACTCTGGATGATTCTGTGTTTTGTTGAAACTACCAATACCAAAAGGCCTCAGGAAGAGTTCAAAGTGATCATACAGGGGGCTAGCGAAATCCCCTGTACAGTCAAAAGTCTTTGACCCGCACATAATTGGAAAGCTAAGTGAGATGAATCCCGCATAGTTAGAAAGAGAAAGAACTGTGTGAATGGCAAGAGTGGACCCGACGGAGGGATGCCGATGTAAAGGGGTGAAGCCTGATGCTTCAATGAACATTGTGTTGATAAAGAGCGAACCCGACAGAGGGATGTCCACAGTGAACTGTTTCAAAATAAAATAAGACTTGTGAATGCCATAGGTGAAATTTATCTGGGAAAAGCCATAGTGAACCAGTCAGATGGAGGCAAACATCCAAGAAGGGTCTGAGCCTGGAAGAGAGGGATCCAGGGGTGAAAAACCATCACCCACTGACACATGAATGTAACGGATAATTTTTTTTTAATACAGGCCATAGTGAACCAGACTGAGGGAGGCTGATATTTGAGAGGGGTCTGAGCCCAGAAGAGGGGGACCCAGGGTTGAAGAAAATAACAGCCCTAGTGAACACACGGAGGGAGGCAAACACCCGAGAAGGGTCTGAGCCCAGAAGAGGAGGACCCAGGGGTGAAGAAAATACAAGCTTTAAATAACCCGAGGGAGGGAGGCTGACATTCGAGACAGGTATGAGCCCGGAGGTGGGGGACCCTGGGGTGAAGAATCATCATGACAAGTGCAGTCAGAAAGGAACTTTTGATTGTTATTTTGAACATACCAGGCCCTCGAAAGTAAGATACTTAACCACTGAGGGTCCTGATATCTTTAGGAACCTTTTCTGAATCTCAGCCCGGAAGAGGGGGATCCAGGGGTGGAAAGTCATCACACAACGTACATATAGTCATTGTTAACCCGACAGTGGGAGGCTGCTATTCGAGAGTGGTCTGAGCCTTGAGGAGGGGGAGGCAGGGGTGGAAAGTCATCACCCAACGTACATACGGAAAGGAGATTTTTGTTTATTATTTTGAACACATCAGGTCCTTGGAGGCAAGAGACTTTATGTAGAAAAGAGACTTAACCACCGGAAGTCCTGATACCTGAGAACGGAACGGTAGTCTCCTGCTGGGAAAGCTCGAGTGTGTTCTGCACTATGGAGTCCCGCCTTGTCCTGTGCTCAAAACATGGGGAAGGGAGACACTTGGCTACCATATACTGACTTATCATTTGTGAACACTTCTTTATTTCTTCTGAACCCCAATCCACACTCTTTTTGTATTTAGTGGTAAGGATTGTCAATAGTTTTTCTTTTACTATAGGCCCTTTTATTTGACAAGACGCCACTAGGACTGTCTTATTATTATTTGATGGTGGTAGCTTCATCCCATTTTAGACTAAGGTTTAGAATAGGCGTTTTTACAATCCACATATACAGTGTAATAAACACCCTTGAACTGTGATCACTTGTGTCTGTCTTTACTGTTGCCACCATGAGTTCCTTACAACCCTCAGACCAACCCCCATCAAAACCCCCCTTTAATACAAACATTCACCTCTTTCACTCCAATCACACGCCCAGAGTTCCTCTCGTTCCTAGCAGAAAACCACCCATCAGGATCATCAAGGATCCCTGCATACCCACCCTCCACAAAAACATTCTAGCCTTAACCTGTTCATGCAGTATTGCATGCGCCATCCTCAACCACTCCCTAACAGTTGGAACTTTGCTGGAAGCCCTAAAAACCTCCTACATCAAACCCCTCCTCAAAAAACACTCAACCCACTCCTCCCCCAGAACTACCAGCCTATATCCAACACCCGATTCATGGCCAAACTCATGGACCACACAGCATACAAGCAGCTTGGCCGTTTCGCTGAAACCAACAACCTCATGGACCCTGTGCAATCAGGCTTCAGACCGCTCAAAGGAACAGAATCCTCCCTAGTGTCTGTCTAGGGTGACCTAAAAAGAACAGCTGATGCAGAAAGCTTTAGTGTACTCCTCCTTCCGTGACCTCTCTGCCGCCTTCAATACCATTGATCACACCATCCTCCTAGACAGGCAACACTCATTAGGAATCAAAGACAAAGCACTCTCTGGGATTTCCTCTTTCATTGCTAATCGTTCACAGATCATGCTCCTCCACCCGTTCACCTCCACCTCATGACCAGAAACAAAAGGGGTCCCACAAGGAGCATCCCTATCTCCCCTGCTCTTCAACATCCATCTGAAGCCTCTGCCCGCACTCATCCAATCCCACAATCTTACTTGCCACAACTACACAGACAACACGCAGATCATCTTTAAAATCCCCAAATCACCAGGCTCCAACCGTCCAGTAAAAGTAGAGGCCAAATAGATGGATGTGAGGAAATACGAAATGAGGGAAATAGGGTATTTATCTTTGAGGTTGGCCTATTTAATCCCTGGAAATCCAGGCACATACATTGCTCTGATGTATCTTTCCTGGGCACTAACAACAACAATGCTTCTGCAGGGGACTTATACTAAATAATAAGCACATTTCTAAAAGGTATTGACAAGTAGTCCTTCAGGGGCCCTCTTCACATTTTATGAGAGTACATCTGAAAAACTGAATCTTAGAAACTGAGAGTAGATCAGTGGTACAGTCACCTGGGCAATGTGGTGGCATTTCATGTTCCAAAATTTCACAAAACACATCTTCATTCTTCTTTTATTTAGGTGGAATATTCCATGCCACCAATGCATGAGGTGGCTTGATCATCTCTGCATTGATTACTACATTCTGTATCACAGTGTATGTACCACAAAAAGCCTGCACACCTCAGTGCAAAGAAATAAGGTATTAGCTGTCCAGTTGAAGTATGGGGTATGTCTTCAGAGGCATGTACATCCAAGGATTACAGGAAAGTGTTCAGTCTTGTTCAAGTCAAATGAAAAAGACTTTCATGTAGAATGCAATAGCCAAAACAATTGGCTTGATATTTTCCATGAGTGGTCCACAAGACCAGGGTGTACCATCCACCCATTCTACAGAGATAATATGTTTTCCTCATTCTGGGTATAAGATGTACTGTGGCCCAGTCATAGTCCTTAAACAGTCCTGCTGTATCACCATCCAAAATTGCGGTGCTTCAATATAAGGAAACCTTTCTGTGGTTATGATTACCATTAGAACTACAAGATTGCCATTCTTTGCTAATGAACCTCTGGCTTTTCAGGGAGGGGGGACAATGGGACACTCTTTGAATAAGTGTAACTTTGAAGCATAACACATATACAGGCCTTACTGTTGTCAGTCTCTTCGTCTCTCAACTGATATCTGGCATTTTCCTGACCGTATCGCCATCATTTCTCAAGGCATTCCATAGGATCTGTTGTCTTAACTTTTCACCCGGATATAAACGACACTTCAGTTGGTTTCTTCTTCATTCTGAATGATGGTCTTGCAATCAATAAACCAGCCCGCTCATGGTGGTAACAAGGGCAGAAAAACATTATTGTCTAGGCTAAGGATCATTGAAAACATAGATGGCCTGTATGAAAAAGCACAAACTGTGCATTCTCCGGCTATCTAGTCTCTAATGTAATCATTTTGAAGTGTGTGATGCAGGTAGTAGATCTTAACAACCCTGAGAAAAATAAAGGGAGGTTTCTTAAGTGGCATAGGTCAACTGATGTCGACCAAACACCTCCTACAACGCTATAGAAAAACCATCATAAGCCTCTAGAAGTGGACCCTGGGAAGACATGTATTGAGGTGCCCCAGTTAGAATGCATCGAGCAATATTGGTTTTCATAAGGCTCACCATGGCCCGGTTTGATGTATATGACAAGGGCCTAATGGTGACACTGTGGTACAAGCATCAAGGAACTACTTCAACTTCTTTGTTGACCCACCAAAGCAATCCATTGTTTCCTAAGTGTGCTAGTGGGGGCATGTTTTGTGCCGATTTGTGGCTAGCCACATATCATTGTTTAATGTTGGTCTTCGCCAAGGGTTAAGGCTTGCACTGTAGTAACTCCTTATTGAATCTGCTAATTCTGGTAGGTTTAATTTTGGCATCTTACTCTATCAACAACACCACCCTTACCTGTTCTAGATGATGTTGGGCTTTTGGGAAAAGGTAAGGGCTGTCCTACCTGGTAGCCACTGTGCCCTAAATCACATTTTCATTATACAGGGCAAAGTGACTACCTGAAAAACCTTCAAGTGGGGATAAAGCTAATCCGCAGAATATAAACTGAAGTTGCTGGACATCTTTAGGACACTTGGAAGTAACACAGAGGGTGGTGTTCTTAAGGAATTCCTGGCACAAATTGGTTGCATAGATCAGGGAAGCCAAGGAAAAAGAAGGAGGGAGATATGATGATTCGGAAGAAGGGCACTATGAGCTCATTGATAAACCAGAGACACCCATTGAACTCAGAAAACCCAGTGGGAAAGCATTGAGGAAACAAGGAAAGTATAGGGTAAAACAAGGACTGAGGAATCACAGGAAGGACAACTATTTGTTAAAGAACCAAACCTGAGAGCAGAGTTGTAGTGGGACGATGTGGGAGTTGGATAATATTAGGCTTCCATAAACAATGATAGAGCACCTCATCACAGACACAGGGCAATTGTAAAATGGGACATCATATCTAATGCTAATCCAGAAGCCACCATCACTTTTATATAGGCCAATGTACAACACAGGATAGACAGTCATAACAGGGAGGAAGATGTGGGTAGTTCAGGAAAAGGGAGCCAGAGGACAATTTAAACAGGTGTTGGGATTGAAAACCTTGGAGAAAGGGTGGTCGGGGGAGATGGGGCAAATGGTGGATGAATGGAATGCAGAGAATGCAGTCTTTCCCCAGAGACAACACCTGAGATTGCTGCATTGCTATTGGCTTGCAGGAACTATAAGGGTGCTCTTTACTCAGAGTAAAGTTAATCATTAGACTTTTAGAGTCCACATCCCAGGCTGAAAAGGCATTTTCCTCAAAACTATAGTTAGCACTGTGATAATGGGTGTTTATGTTATCCAGTGTAATGGTACTCACATTATCAACCAAAAAAGTGATGAAGGGGAGAGTCCATTTTACTGGGATTTGAGCTTCTGACCTCAGGTTTTACACAGATTTCTGTAACACGTCTATCATCACATTGCATAGTATGTCTATTTTCCGGCTATTTTGAAAATATTCTATGAGGAACGGACAAAAAATAGTGTTGATCAGTGTCACCAAATTCTTTTTTTCCTTCATGAAAAGGCCATATACATACATCCATGTGTAGATATGTTCTTATGTCACAGACGGCTGAAAAACATGATGACCAAGGTGTGGAGTTTAAGTGTTTTTTTTATAAACAAATTCAAATGTTTGTAGGCTGGATGACTTAGGGAGGCCAAACTAAGGGGGTACCTAGTATTGCCCTTGTCCTTTCTGAGGCTTCTCCACAACATAGCAGAGCCACCCCTACTCCCCTACAAGATGTTGCAATAAAGAAATAGATGCAGGTAACACCTACTGTGTAGCTCTATCCAAGAATAGAGTGAGGGTGTAAAGGCCATATCCTTGTCTATCTCACTCCATTCAGACTGCTTAAGCTTTCCCCACATTGATGTTCCCACAGTAACTATAAATAACATTATGTTAAGACGATGTCCCCACACACTGTTACTCTATCCTCTCCTTTCCCTGACACATTTCTTCTCCTTTTGCTGCCCCTTCTGTCTTCCTCTCTTTCCTGCGCACTATTTCCCTCTTCATTCAGTTTCTCTTAAACCCCTTACTTACTCCCTTCTCTCTCTCCCCCTCTTTCTCGCTCTCTCTCTCCTTCTCTTTGTCTCTCTTTCTGTCTCTCTCCCTCTCTCTCTGTCTCTCCCTCTCTCTCTCCCTCTATTGCTCTTTCTATGTCTTGCTCTCTTCCTCCAGCTACTTTGTCCTGCTTTTTTTCAAACCTGTCCTACTTTGTCTACCTACTCTCTTTCACTACCATCCTCTCTATCTCTCATGCTCTCTTTCTCTCTCTCTTACACTCCCTCTCCGTCTCTCTGTGCCACTCTTATCTTCATTTACTCTCCTCCACTACTCTAACACTGTCCTCTCTCTTATGTTCTTCCCTACTCACACACCCTGACACACATCACTTACTCTTGGTACCACTCTCTCACACACACATTCAATAACTTACTTGCACTATCATCCAATATCTCCACAGATGCCATAGTATGCCACATCACCTTTCATTCTGTCATGTGGTCTCTCAGTCCACCAACTCTTCTTACAAACTCACCCAAACTTCTCTCATCCTTTTGTCTTAGTTCCAGGGTATATACCCCTAGTGATATTAAATTTCACTACGTGCCCCATACAATTTGTTTCTTGTATCACCTGTCCCCTTAGGCCAGTCCTCCCCTTCACTTTTTTACCAGGGGTTGACTCTCAGGTGCATAGGTTTTAAAGTCCCTGATAAGCCGTGGGCCTTTTTTGTTAGTTCACTTAATTGATGCCATATCGACAGTACGTCATGGGTAAAACAGACAATAGTTACACATAAAATAAATCATTAATTGACTTTCCACTTCGTCATGCTGCAGAGAAATGAATATAAGATTTATGGAGTAATCACATCATAAGTAAAACAGACAATAAAATAAGCATGTAATGGGTTGACGGTGCTTAAGCGTATTATGATACACCTAAACGTTACTTATAAAATCTCCTTATCAAACAATTTAAAAATCAGGTGTGCAACATAGCTTAAGATTTAAAATTGAGAAGTAACCTTCAGTTTATTATAACAGCTATCTTTTGCCTCCATAGACAGGCTCTAAATAATCATTTGATCACAAAAGACTAAGTTAATTCATCATAATATCTACCACAGAATAGCATTGCCCGAGAGACATATAAATCCTATGAAGTAAAAAACTTGATTTCAAATATATTTTACTGGGACCTAAATATGCCGGCCCCATAAAGATACAATGTACATTATGTTTGGCTTGAGATTTACAATTACAATTATAGCATGTGTCTGAGAGTACATTATTCCATGTATTCATTTGTTCAGCTAGTGAGAGGATTCCAAATCTAAACTTTATAAACATTGGCTTTAGTTCATCTAAATATGTATCATAGCCTGCAAATAGTTGTTTGCTCCACAAATGGCTAAGAAGTGAAGAATTGTGGATATTATCACACAACACCAGATTTTCCCAGAATAACATTCTCTCTTGTTTGCAATTTTGATGTTTATTCCCTCTGGATTCAACCAAAACTCTTCCTGAACAATGCTATACAACACCTTGCAGTGTGAGCACACCAGGGTATTGATGGTCTACCCTCTTGAGATAAGAAGTCCTAAAAGGTCTTTCTATATTATTTTATACTAGGAGAGCGCCATAATCTCGCCAAATACAAGAGTGGTCTTAATTGCGCTAGGCAAGGTACACTTTGTAAATGGACTTCTAGGAGCAGGGGGATAATCAGTGTTCTGGCAGAAAACCCTAGAAGGTGTTAAAAAGAAAAACAAAAAAACTGTTTTATCATTTCCAGATTTGCAAGTCATACAACCCAATATTTCATCTATGTAGAAGTCACTTGATGGGCATGCAGCACGCAGTTAGTTGTTGTCTGTATCATGACATCAGCCTGCCAGATTGGCCTTCTTTGCCCAGTGAGACAAAGCTTGAAGCCTGGCTGGCAGCCCGACAATTGCCAGTAAAATGGGACTTGCTGCAGATGTCTCCCAGCTTCTCCATAGCTCATTGTGGACTTGAGTGGATGTTTCTGGGGTGTGTGGTCATGTCAAAAATATAAAAGAACTTTGGCCAGAACAGAGGCTGAAAGGCATTTTTACAGCATTATACATGATCAGGGATCAGGGACTGAGTACCACCCCAACTCCTGCACTCAACCTCTGGGGTAGGATCTACTCTGATATACACCTTGGTAGACCACTCTGCCGAGGGTGGGAGGGTTCCTCACTCTCCATTGACATGGTCAAAAAGAACAAGCATAATACATACTCAGGGTGATCAAGGACTAAGTGCCACCCCAACTCCCGCACTCCACCTATGTGGTAGGATCTGGTTTGGTATACACCTTGGTAGGCCACTTAGCTGAGGATACGAGGGTTCTTTGCTCCCCACTGACAGGATCAAGACAGTGACCCTGCCACACTTATTATTTGTGGTGAAAAGACAATGATTATCTGGTAACTCCAAAGGCATGTCCAAACACTGAACACCAAAAAAGATTTTTACAAAAATATCAAGTGAAAATGGCATGAGGTGTGTTTAGTCAGGCCTGACCTTTTTTCAACCCTGATCTGTATATTTATTTTTTCACCCATGCATTCAAAATCCACTTTTTCATTGGTTTACCCTGTCCATCCTTTCATCCTTTTTCCTCTCAGTCCCCAAGTGATTTTCTTATTTTAACCATGTGGTCCAGTATTTTGTCTTCCCCTTCCATTCTCATGTATGCTTGACTACTCCATTCCAATCTCTCTCCCCATATGCTCTTGCCTACGGATTCCTGGGCACTCATTACACTCTCACAAGCATCAGCTAACAGGGCTCTTGCTCTAATTTCCGCTGACACGACAGGCGCCACCATACAGCCGCAGAGCTTGCCTTTACTTCTCTGAAATATCACAATGAGGTAACACATCATTTGCATTACATGCGCTTTATTTTTCTCTTTCTCACTTTATGAGTGTATGTACTGTTTAGACATATGTGCAATGTCAGATTGTGGTCGTGGGAAAGACTTCTATGATGGTCTCCAAAGAACAACATCCATTTAAAGTACCAAATCTGCCCTAGATTTCTGGATTGTTGTAAGTATTTGAGTTTGGCATTGAACGTCCATAGTGACCCTTTAGTTATGGTTGAATTGTTGGCTGGGCGCATAACTTTGGAAATGACGCATAAAAAAAAGGTCAAAGAACACAACATGCCATGATTTGCATTATGTAGAAGTTGAAATAATACTATTGCAATTTGGTATGGAAACATACACAAATCATTAATTGAGAACATTGTAGCTCAATTTGAGTTTGCTGGTAAAATGACAATAATACCAGAACGGTGGTGTTACCGTTACCGGCAGGGTGACCAGTGGAATTCCTGCTGTATTACGAGTTCTCGGGTGCACGCACACAACCCCACCGGAAACGCTAATATCGGTCGGCAGTATTAGTGGCTTCAACGGCTGGTAATAATGGCAAAATATTGCCGGTAATAACATTTTTGTCACCATACCGGCCGGTATTACCGGCGCCAGTATTAACAGCATTGGAAATAGCAACAATGCTGGAATGGGTAGCTCAGCTGCAGCCTTGTTTAAAAACTCAATCCACCCTGAATCACCCATTTCCTGCTCACATCCAGGCCCCAAAGTTGTGGCAGCATAATGGCACAGGAAAAAAAAGGCCAACGTTCATGGAGGCAGAGCTAACTGCATTGGAAGATGCAATGGTGGAGCATGCAGATGTCCTATTCAACAGCAGGCACTGAAACACTTCTGCCTAGAGTAAGATGGGCTGACATAGAGGCAAGTGTGATGGCAGTGGGAACTGTCTCACGTAGCATCAGGGACTGTCGAAAGCGCTAGGCCGACCTCAAGGCGAGGGTCCACAGCTTCATAAACAGATACAGGAAGGAGAGCGCTGGCACAGGAGGAGGTACGGTGGAACCCCTCCACCTCATGCCCTGGGAGGAGACGACCAGCTCCATCCTCCACATGGAGGGCATCGATGGGTTAAGTAGTGCAGAGGCAGGAGGAGGTACCCATAGC
Organism: Ambystoma mexicanum; assembly: GCF_040938575.1. Taxonomy (NCBI): domain Eukaryota; kingdom Metazoa; phylum Chordata; class Amphibia; order Caudata; family Ambystomatidae; genus Ambystoma; species Ambystoma mexicanum. The sequence goes on along the minus strand of NC_090933.1, from coordinate 571,099,011 downwards.
AAAAGCGCAGTTGACAGCATCTAAATGTGAATGTAGTATCCAAAAAATATGCGTCCCACAGCAGAGATGCACACAATGGGCATGGGAAAGGTTCAGCACATGGGAGTCACAGCAAAAGGCCAGTGAGCACACACACACACATGTTTTCGGAGGGGGGTAAACGTATCAATGCACATGCACTTTAGTTGAAATGTGCATGCCAAGACATGGGCACACTTATTTTTATTTTTTTATTAATTTGAATTTATAAAGCGACAAATGGCCCTCTGGCATTGTGACGCTGTTACAGAATACTTGCTTAAAAGAACAAAATTAAACATATTGAGCTCACAGAATAACATTTTAGCTATGCACATACCGTGGCGTTGTTCAGGAATACTTGCTTAAAAGATCAAATTAACCATATTGAGCTCACAGAATAAACAGTTTACCTATTTACATAAATACTATTTGCAGTATATCAGCTCACAGAATATAGTAGTACATGGCGAGCTACCGAGAGTAGTACAATAGTGTGATATAGTAGTAGTAGCAGTGAAAATAATGTAAGCATTAGGTGGGGAGGTTTGGATGAAAAGTTGTGTTTTGAGGGCCTTGCGGAATGAAGTGAGGGATGTCTCATTCCTGATTGTGGGTGGTAGTGTGTTGCAGTTTTTTGGAACTAGGACAGGAAAGCTGGAGCCTCCCGCTTTTTGTCGTTTGAGGGTAGGGACTGCGAGTTGGTCGCAATGTTGAGTCTGCTTGGGTCTGTTTGAGGTGGCTCGGTGAATAACTTCTGATAGGTAGGGAGGTGCTGTTTAGGACTGTGTGATACAGAGTGTTTTAAAGAGAATGTGTTCTCTTACAGGGAGCCAGTGGGCATCCCGTCTAGCCTGGGAGATGTGCTCTTTCTTAGGGATGCTGAGGGATGCTCTGAGTGCGTTGTTTTGTGCGGTTTGTAGTTTCTTCATGTTTTAAACTGATGTGCATAGGAATAGGATGTTGCAATAATCTAATTTACCGTAGCTCTGGCTATAGATAGGTAGTTTTTGGGAGAAAGGTAGGGTTTGACAGCATTAATGACCTTTGTAGTTAAAGCAGCGTTCACTTGACAAGACAAAAAGAGTGTGCAGTCTAGGTATACCCCTAATGTTTTGGCTGCCGCAGCGGTAGTGATGGTCGCGTTGTCAATTTTGAAGGATGTGTATTTACTATCCATTTTCTGAAGGATTTGTTTCGGACCTGTAGTATTTCGTTCTTGTCTCCATTGAGGCATAAGCTATTCGCCGCCATCCAAGCCTGGATGATGGCATAGGTCTGATTGAGTGTGGCTGCATCTTGATGGTAGGAGCCAGTGAGTGGGAGAAGAATTTGTGTATCGTCAACGTAATTTGTATACGCTATTCCATGATCATCAAGGTAATTGAAGAGTGGGAGGGTGAAAATGTTGTAGAGAGTGGGTGAAGTAGAGGATCCCTGGGGGACTCCGCAGTGGATTGGGGGGGGGTTCACATGCCTGATTGGAGAATACTCTCCTGCGTCTACCTTCTAGGAAGGAGGTGATCCACAAGGTGACTTGATGGGAAAATTGTGCTGCATCCTGGAGGTGTTTACATAGGATTTTGTAGTCTACAAGATCAAAGGCCGCAGACAAGTCTATGAATAAGAGTGTAGGGTATTTTGTGGAGATTTGGGGCCTGACGGTATTTTATTACCGCCAAAAAATAACTTAGCAATAATCACTCCTCGTATTCAGATTGGGCCCTGTACAACAATAATACAGTGGATATGCATTATTTCAGCACCCAGACATGCATATTTGGTGTGCGTGGTTGGTATGCGTATTTGGTGGTATTTTGGTGAGCATTATTCCCTTGTTTTATTGGTGGCCCCAATGTCCAGAATCCCTTATCTTTGCTTAGATTTTTCGTGTAATCACTAGAGAGACCTCAGGCCTACATTTCAGGAATACCACATTTTCAGTGTTAGTGTTAGTGTGCCACCATGGGCAATCTCACTGACTTATTTACGACAGAGAGCTATATGTGGTAATTTCCACTACCTTATATACGGTAGGGAACTATGTCCAGAGAGTCTCTCTTCCCGTTGGCTCATGTACCTCCAACGAGCTATGCTACAATCACTCACAACTGTTCATACTGAATCTGATCATGCAAAATGACAATTGCACTGTTTAAAAATCTCCCCTCATCAGCACTGTATTGGTAAATAGAAGACACACCACCCGTCTGCTTTCAAATATTTTTCTGTATTATAAAAGTTGCATTTAAACACGATCTCACTCTTTACAGAAATAACTAAAACAGCACATTAACAGCATTGTCTGAAATACACTGAAAAAAAAAACTGGCAGAGAACAGAACATAATTTGCAACATTAACGTGTGATTAAGGCACCGGAATCTCTTTTCCTACTCTGACTGAACATTCTCGTCTCGTACACACTTAGCTCCCACACTTATGTAATTACCTTATCTGTTCAGTCAAGTTTTCTTTAGCTGTTCTCTTTCTGAGTGTGGCTCCCTTGAAGATTAACCCCAGTAAAAAGGAACGCCTGCCTTCTCAAACCGGGGTCATTGCCTGGAATTCTCAGCTTTTGCAGATAGGAATGCTCCAACCAGGAAAAGGTCTTCCTCCCAGCTCTGCCAAATCTTGACTCTCCTTCTCTCTCCTCCAACTCCCCCCAGCAAAACTCTGATCACTCCCTCTAGCATGATACTTGCTATGACGCTGCTCCAATCAGAATCAATCAAGCCATCTCCTCCTTCTCTACACAATGGCTCATTTTTATAGTAATACTTTGTAACCGACTGATTTCCTGTTCTTTCGAGCTCTTTTGCTTCCTGTAATTATGTGGACAGGGCAGCAGAGAGGAGAAAAAAAAAATGGATGTGCGTTTAAAAGTTCACTTTCAGAATAGGCCTAATTCTGCAGTGGAGACACATTTTTATTAGTGGATTATGTTTCATTAGTCAGGTTAGTTATCAGTAAGGTTAGTTATTATTTTCAAATGTGTCTCTCGCACCATAGGCATTTCAGGTGAAAAATAGTGTGCATTTTTGAATGTGCACGTGTGCTTTTAACTGTAAAAATAGATTTGCATCTTATATGTTAAAATCGTTTTTGACTGAATGGCCTGTCTTTCCTTGTTAATCTGGTAACACATATAGCAATGCACCGTGGTGCTGCAAAAATTTGCTACCTGTGCAGTAGTGCTGTACTCTGTGTTGTAACACACCAAATATCCTTACATACCCTCCTTTTGTTTTTAGAATCTGGCTACGATCCAAGCCAATTCCTAAAAATAATTTGTTCTTTTTCTTCTTTTCACAATATAGCAATCCAATAAAATGAATATTCATGTGCATCAATGAAAAAGTTGCAATCAATACAGTATTCATCTGAGTTCATTAGTTTACAAAATGTTCTACATTTGCCTTCTCAGTGGAAGTGGCATTACTCTAAGTTTAGATTTTTCAAGTCAATTAAAACAATGAAATAAAACAACTAACCAAAACAAATAATTAATATAACAAATTAAAATAAATAATTAAAATAATAAATACGTGGAACTCCATATGTCAGCACTCTTGTCTGTCTCTGATATGTCCCGTCCCGACCAGCGATGTTATTTGGTTCATTCGAGTACACTTTCATCTTGGCAATCTTAGATCCATAGGAGTCATCTTTTTCAGCATTCTGGTTATCTTGTCTTCACCTCCACCTGGAGGCAGGCATCTTTTGGTCTTCATCCAGGGGACTCCAGGACTCCATCGTCTCCCGTGGCCTCTGATCCCGGAACCTCCGACCAAATAATGTTAATTTTCTAAATTAAATAGAAAATAAACAAATTAAGTACATAGCACAATACTAACTTCACCCTTTTGCCAAAAATAAAACATGCTTGGTAAAAATATTTCGTTTTTCTTTTTCTGAAATTAAATACAAGTTAAAAGAAAACCAGCACACATAAACAGCATTCAATATTTAATACATTTTCTCTCTGCACACCAACCATGAGCTTCCATTATATGTGCATTTATTTATTTATTTATTTTATATTATATATTTTACATATACTACAGTGTTTATGTGCCATCATAACAATCAACTTTTTTAACTTCTTTGTCACTGCCTCCTGATTACACCCATTTATTTTCTCTTTTTGTGTTCAAGGGACTTTATCTGTTTCTACATGCTCAAGCTGCCTGATCTCATGTCTGGGATGGCATGGTTTGATTTGATTTACATGGACAAACTGCTCTATTGCTGTTTCACCTTCATTTTTCAAAATTTTATACACTACAGGAGAGACCTTATCTATAATTCGAAATGGCCCCTGCCAGGCTGCTAGAAATTTAGAATTTTTCTGTTTACTTTTTCCAAAATGAAACTTGTATACCTGATCCCCTACACTGTATTCCTTTATTGATGTCTTTTTATCATAATACGATTTTGCACTGTCAGCAGCTCTTTCCAGATTTCTCTGCACAAAAGCAAATGCATGTTGCAAATGCCTCCTCAGTTCATCAATATATTCATGAACTGTGGATGCACTCACAAGGGTTTGCTCATGTGTTCTGTATAGTAGGTGTTGTGGTAACACCATTTTCCTACCTGTTAAGACCTCATGGGGGCTAACACCTGTTGCTTTGGCAGGAGTCGACCTGATTGCCATCAAAACCAATGGTAAACGTAAATCCCAGCTCGAACCTGCTTCTGCCACAAATTTCTTTAAAATATCCACAACAGACCTATTGCTTCTTTCAACTGTACCTGAAGACGCCGCCCGATATGCGATATGTAGTTTCCTTTTCACACCTAGTATTTGCCATACCTTACTCATTAGAGTACTTGTGAAATGACTTCCTCTGTCTGACTCAATTCTTTGTGGCAACCCAAACCTTGAGAACACATGGTTCACCAGCAATGTGGCTGCTGTTTGCGCACTACAATCTGGTGCAGGAATGCATTCAATCCACTTCGACATCAAACATACTACACTCAAAATATAATAGTGTCCCCTGCTCGACCTTTTTAAAGGACCTACATAGTCTATTTGCAAATCTGACCATGGGAGAGTTAGGCCTCTTTTCATCAATGGTGCTCTATGCATTGGTGAAGCAGGTTTAAATTGGGCGCATACTAGACATCCTCTAGTATATAATTCCACATCTTGGGACATATGTGGCCAGTAAGCATAATCTTTTAGTATTTCTAATGTTTTTTGTGAACCTCTATGGCCTGCAGTTATGGCATCATGCGCATGGTGTAGCATTAGTCCTCTGAATGAAAGGGGTACTACCCACTGTATTTGCCCTGTTATGGACTCTCTAATCATGAGTCCATCCTGTAATCTAATTCGTGTTTTGTTCTTTAATAACACCCTCAACTCTTCTTTTCCCATACAATCATTTTCTGTTAAAGAATTTTGTTCGGGGTCTATCAAATGATTATAATAGATTCCCAAAATTTGATCATTCTTTTGTGCCTCAATCAAATCTTGGTCTGGCGTGTCATGACTCCACTGCACCACCGGTTGATCTACCTCCTTTGGTGCTTTAGAACGTGTGACTGCATCAATTTGTATTTCACCCATTAAATAATCAATAGGTAGCAATTCTCCCATCACAGCCCCAATCTTAGCCAGGTGGTCTGCCTTATCATTTCCCTCCTTATCCTCTCCTGGTGTTTTTAAATGCCCACAAATTTTTCTCCAGTATATTGTTAACTCATTCTCTGACACCAATTTGTCTATGGCTTGTATCATTTTTCCATGCTTAAGTGGCTTTTTGTTGTATGTAACCATGCCTCTTGCTTTCCAACCAGGCAAATACTCCACAAAGCTATTCCGTGCATAGTCAGAATCAGTCACCAGGACAATTTCACTGAACTTTTTATCAACTGCAGTAGCAATTGCTTTATAAATGGCTGCCAATTCCGCCACCTGACTGCTCCTATCTCCAATCCTCATCCCTATACTGGGGACACCTTCACATTTCAACCAGACATTTCCTATTACTGCCACTAACTGTTTATTACTGTCATTTTCAATGTGAAAAGCACAACCATCCACATATACAGTTGGCAAATCCTTGCATGTTTTTTCATCAAAAGCTTTGTGTGGTGATTGTTCAAATTCCTGTAAACTAGTTTCTACTTCCATTTCATTTGGTATTTGTTCAGCTGCACAGTCATGTAAGTCAGCTAACCCTTGAGCAATTGGGTTCTTTTTATTTTGTCCATATCTCACTTCTACGGGAAAACCTTGTAATGCCAGCGTCCATGAAGTGATTCTGGATTGTGCTAGATTGCCTGATCTAATTCTTTTACTCTCTAAAAATTGCAAAGGTTGATGATTTGTTTCAATAATCACCTTTTCTCCCTGAACAATGGGGCGGAAATGTTGTAGCGCCCACACAGTGGTTAATAGGGCCTTTTTACATTCATTAAATTTCATTTCAACTTGGGAAAATGCCTTACTTGCATATGCAATGGTTTTGTGATTCAAATCGTATTTTTGTGATAACACTGCTGTCATACAATGTTCAGAAAAACCTATTTCTATAAAGAAATCCCTGTCCTTTATGGGGTATGCTAAACATGGTGCCTTTACAAGACATTCCTTTAATTTAGCCACTGCATCAGACTGCCCTCTTTCCCATTTCCAGGGAGTATTCAGTTTAAGCAGTTTAGTCAATGGTTGAGTGATTTCTGCATAATTTTCAATGAACTTTCTGTTATAGCCTGTCATCCCTAATAAACTTTTTACTCCTTTCACATTTTTAGGATCTTTTAATCTTTGTATGGCCTCTATTTTCTTCTTTTGTGGATTTAGCCCATGTTCAGTCACTTCATGCCCTAGAAAGTTCACTTTTTTCTTGCACCATTGTGCTTTTTGCAAAGATACTTTGGCGCCTGCTTTCTGCAATTGGCCAAGTACATGTCTTATTTCATCAAAATGGCTTTTCAAACTTTCATTTTTTATCAGGACATCGTCCACATAAACTATTGTTCCTCTTTCTGCTGCATCCGGCATGGCCTTTCTCAAAAATATGCCAAATTCACTCCCACTATTGATGTACCCGAACGGAGCTCTAAGCCAGGCATATTGAGTCCTGTCAAATGTAAACGAAAATAAATTCTGTATCTCCTCTGCCAATGGCACGCACCAATATCCAGAGGTGAGATCTAATGTGGTAAATACATTTGAACCATGTATCTGAGCTAGGCCCTGATCAATGAATGGCAGTGGCCATCTAGATATTGGTACTCTTTTATTTAACTCTCTCAAGTCTGCACATAGCCGCCATTGACCATTTGGCTTCAATACACCTAAAATAGGTGTATTGGATGTGCTATGAATGGGCCTGATGATTCCCCGTGATTCCAAATTTTTAATAATCTCTGCCAATGATTCTAAACATGCCAGCGGTAGTCTATACTGGCGTACAAACACTGGGTTTCTGCTACACCCTTCTGGTAGTGTGGCCACATGTAAATCAGTTAAACCACAGTCATAAGCATCTTTTGCAAATACATCCTTAAACTCCATAAATATTTCCCTCAGGTTGTCCCTATCATTATCGCTTTCACATGCATCCGCTAAGGAGACCTGCTCTTCTACCATTTTTGAAAATTCTGGAAAATCTTCTGGTAAGGGAATCTCTGCGCTTTCTTCTAACTGTGTGGCTGTGTCTTTTTGTAAAGCTGCCACTTTTAAATATTTTGGCATATCAGCTTCCACTTCAATGGGCTGATTTTCTGTTTCATTTTCATTTAAATTAAATATTATGCAATCCTCTTGATGGCAGCACACCGTCTCATTTGAATCATAAGGATACACAGAATGAATTTTAAATATTCCTTTGGGCTGAGAGTCCAGGTGTTCTGGCAACTCGCCCTTGGCATCTACATATTTTTCAGGAATATTCCCAATCACCATGTTATTTAAATCTGCCGTATAATGTGATTTTTGTATGGCCATTCCTGATGGGGAGTTTTCCTCTAAATGAATATCCTGACAACCTTTATTATTTACCATGATTTTTACAGATCCCTCACCAATGTCTACCAATGGAATGTATTCATAATCCAGGCCTTGCTGTTTTATGGATTCATTCAGGCATACAAATGCATCAGAGCCTTTCATCTGCTGTCCATTTTTGCATTTCAGTGTTATTGCAAACTGTTTTGTAAATGCAGGAATAATAGTATTTTTCCTCATTTGTAATTCGATTGCATAAGGAACCAGTTGTGCACAATGATAAGCCCTTCTTTTGTCTTCAAATTCAGGTGCCGGACCACCTAGGCGTGACCATATTTTTTGATTAAGGAAATCTAACACCATACACATTCTGTGCATGATGTCATTTCCCATGTAAAAATCATTTTGTGCTCCACTCACTATCCATACATTATGGTAAATTGTTTTCTGCCCAATGCTAATTTTAAGCATGCATCTGCCTGCAATTCGGTTTTCAAAGTCTGGACTGTCCAAGCCAGAAACATATTGGTTTTTAATCCTAAATCTCGGGATTTCTTCCCTTTCCATTATTTTTTGCAACAATTTCTCATTAATGAAACTCCTTTCATGTTCAAGCGCTAAAGTGGCTTTTATTGTTTTAAAATAGTCATTTATACCAACATGAACCCATGGTTGCTCATCTTCCATGTGTATTTCTGCCAGAGTGGTAATGTGTTTTTCTGAATCTGTTTTAGGAGCAATATCCTGTTTGCACGTTTTCTCTTTTAGATAAAAACATAATGTGTGCTCATCTATGGCAGTCTGCCAATCTTTCCTTGGGTCCAAGTATATTTGTACAGGTAGTTTTTCATTGTCGCTCTGTATTTTGTCTTGACACATTAATATGACAGTGACACTAGGTATGCAGCTATTCTGGAGATATACCTCCACAGCATCATTTGTCTTGGCAACGGTGTGACATTTATTTATATTGCTGTTTTGTGATTTTAGTTTCTTAGGCCTCAATGGTTTTTTGGTTAAAGACCACAGCACTCCATTCACCCCATCTATGAGAGGAGACAATCTTTTCAGGCAATCTGTCCCCATCAGAAATGGAATTTCACAAATAGATGTGATCAATACCTCTTGTTTCATTCTGTGCTTTCCTATTTTTATGTCAACCTCAGTTACACCTATGATGGGCACCTCCTCCCCATTAAAGTTATGCACTGGGCCTTGATTTTCCTTCACTGTGATCTGACTCTGTGGAGGTCTCCCTTCATTGATACTCTTTACCAGCTCCTTGGACATAATTGTGGCCTTTGCGCCAGTGTCAATCATAGCAAAGGTGTGGCATTTTTCTTCTACAGTGATGGGTGCATAATATCTGTCCTCAACTTCCTCTAATACACATCAGAAATGTGAATTCTTACTGATTTCAGGGCTCACCTTTCTCAGGTCTTTTTCACTTTTGGCTAAGCACATTGGTAAATGGAAAGACATTTTTCCCTCCTTTTTACCCATTTCTGCGTGAGAGGTTTTATTCATTTCTCCATGTTCAGAGGTTTTTTGGAGTGTGGCCACTGTTCGCCCATCCATCTGGGTAACATCAGAGACCACATTACAATCCTCCAACTGAACATGTGTAACAACATCATTCAGCAATTTGTCATTTTTTAATTCTGTGCATTTGCGATCATTTAGTGTGATACCAGCCCTTTCAGCCTCTTCAAAAATATGTGGCTCAAAGAATTCTTCAGGTGATTGACTTGTACCCTCCTTGTGAGTATTTCCTTTTTCTGTCTGTGTTTGGTCATTGTTTAGCTTGCCCAGAGAAGGAGCTATAGCATCCCCACTTACTCCCTGTTCACTGGTATTCCCCATGCATGAGTCATTTTTCTTAAATCTGTTCCTTTGTTCTTTTGGAATTCCGAATGTTTCTTTTTCATTTGTGCCAATATTTACTGTTTTATTTAGCTCTAAGTTAAACCGTACCTCTTTTTTAGAAGTATTTGCACTTTCTGTCACAATTTCATTTACTGGTACTTTCATTTTTAATCCATTAGGCATCTCAGAGTCGTTATGCAAAATTATATCAGAGCAATCTGTCATTTTGGCACTGCAGTTATCATGAGTACTTAGTCACTTTTCGGAAGCCCCCCGGTCATTGCTATGGCCATCAGCCCCCTCTTTGGAAGGTTGTTTTTGCGTTGTATAGAGCTTTCCTATTTGCTCAGCTAACATTTTCACTTGGGCCTCAAGGCACTGGAACCTTTCCATCTCTCTAGGATCCTCTTTCTGTGGCCTAGGTCGATATTGGTTGTTTTCCCCCTGATTGGATCTATTCTGATACCTCTCAGGTGATTGATGTCGGTTGGGATGGTTTCTGAACTCTTGATTCATTTGTGGAGGGGAGCGGGTTGCACCCATCCTTTGATTATAGTCCCCTGGTGGGGAATCATTGTACTGGCGTGGACTGTAGTTCACGTTTTGCCTCATGTCCTGTCTCTCAGATTGTGGGTACTGGCCCCTATGTTGATTTCCATTATCAGTAAATCGATCCACATATCGGGGCCTATCCTGATTACCATATATCATGGTGCTGGGATCAAATCTGCTCTGTGTCCCCAATGACTGGTAGGGACCATCATTTCTTTGATCTTGATTTTGTCTCTGGTTATTGTTCATACCTGCCATATCAGGCCGGTATCCTACCCGGGGTCTGTCCCCTAAATACCTAGGGCTGATGTAGCTCTCTCTATTACTAGGATCATGTGATTGGAACATTGGTACAGGAAATGGCGATCTTTGTTGATTACCCCTTTGTTCAGGTGTCACATTATTTTTACCTTGGCTTTGAGTAGACTCAAGGGACATTTTGGCTGACCTGATTTCCATTACTGTGGCTGAGGGTTCTTTAGATTTAGGTCTAGTATCTTTCATTTTATCACTTTCTCTACCCTGACAATAGAGTACCTCATATAGTTTTGTGCTTTGATGTACAATCCATTCAAGGGACTTGTCACGGTCAAATTCACGGACCAATTGGGATATGATGTCTTTCTGTAGCCCATAGAAGTATGCAGTTTTAAACTCATTGGAATTTGAGTCAAAAGATACATCAAAGCGAGAAAATGCTCTTTTTAAGTCTTGTAAAAATTGGCGAGGGGATATATTAGGTCCAGCAGTAATTGTGTACGCGACTTTCTTTGCCTCCTGCAATGATTGAAAAGGAGAAAAATGACGCCTAATTTCTTTTTCAAACTCCAGCCATGTCATATTCTGCTGTTCATTTAATCCCCTTATGATGCTGGCCGTCGGGGCATCTAAAGTTAAATGAAAATATTGTCTGTACTGTTCCTTAGGTATCTGGAGTGCTTTAAAAATGTCATGCACCGCTTCTAAGTGATCCTCAATGCAGCATTCACCTCCCTTTTTAAATGGTTTGATCAGGGCTTTAATGGATTTCATTATTTTTATGGGGCTACTTGTTGCAATACATGGAATTGCACTATTTTGTGATTCAATCCTGTTTTCAGGTGTATGAGATTGGTGGCTGCCCCCAATGGGAGTATCAAATCCCCCAAGGGCGCTGCAACCAATTTCAGTCACCGGCCCAGTCACTGGAGCACTAGCTCTTTGGGCAGAGCTAGAATTCACCTCCACTCCATTGAATGTGGTACCCTGCCGCCTCTCCTGGGACCTGGGAATGCACATTTGCTGTTCTAAGTCCTTACACTTTTTAAGGAGTCTGGTTGCTTCATTTTGCAAATAATTATTTTCATCACTCATTTTATTAATCACCTCCTGCATGTCGCACATTTGCATTTGGCATTCATTGAACTCTTTATTTCTCTTGTCTCTTTCTTGAATCATTTTAATCATTTCTTGTTCTGCACTCTGGAGATCACCTTCTTTTTCACAATGTTCTTTTTGTAAAATCTGCATTTCTGAAACAACCTCATCTTTATCCTGCCTAATGTGATCCACTAAGGCTTTTAAGTGTGCCAATTCTTGCTCACTATCTTCAAATTGTTTCTTGCTTTTGGATAACTGAGTATCAAAGTCTCTGCATTTTAATTGTGTGTCTTTTTGGCATACATCCAATTCTGCTCTCAACATTTCCTGATTTTTACTTGCCCCCTCTAATTCAGTCTTTAACCTGTTAATTAGCTGAGTATCATTCTCTTGCATTCGCAGGGACTTGTTTAAAATAAACCATATTTTGTCGCATAGCCGTATTAAACAGTCTTTCTCTGCACTTTTATCGGCTGCATTCAATAATCTTGTAAGGCAGACCTGAATTATGCTGCCTTCTGCAAAAATATTGTCTAATTTTTCTTTCTGCACCTCACCCTGAATGCGGTTACTCCATTCCAACGTGCTATTCGATGACCAATTCCCATGTGCAAACAACTTTGCCTCTAAATATTGCACTAGATCTGAGAATGTGGTTTCCCTTTGTGACATTCTGAAATTCGTTTTTAGTGGCACACTGCTATTATAAAATGGGTTCCCTTTAATGTGCAAATGGAAGTGTGAGACACGCTTGCCACGCCCAGTAGGTACTCTATGATCACTTTCCCGGCCTGCAACGCACCATAAATATCTAGGGTATTTTGTGGAGATTTGGGGCCTGACGGTATTTTATTACCGCCGAAAAATAACTTAGCAATAATCACTCCTCGTATTCAGATTGGGCCCTGTACAACAATAATACAGTGGATATGCATTATTTCAGCACCCAGACATGCATATTTGGTGTGCGTGGTTGGTATGCGTATTTGGTGGTATTTTGGTGAGCATTATTCCCTTGTTTTATTGGTGGCCCCAATGTCCAGAATCCCTTATCTTTGCTTAGATTTTTCATGTAATCACTAGAGAGACCTCAGGCCTACATTTCAGGAATACCACATTTTTAGTGTTAGTGTTAGTGTGCCACCATGGGCAATCTCACTGACTTATTTACGACAGAGAGCTATATGTGGTAATTTCCACTACCTTGTATACAGTAGGGAACTATGTCCAGAGAGTCTCTCTTCCCGTTGGCTCATGTACCTCCAACGAGCTATGCTACAATCACTCACAACTGTTCATACTGAATCTGATCATGCAAAATGACAATTGCACTGTTTAAAAATCTCCCCTCATCAGCACTGTATTGGTAAATAGAAGACACACCACCCGTCTGCTTTCAAATATTTTTCTGTATTATAAAAGTTGCATTTAAACACGATCTCACTCTTTACAGAAATAACTAAAACAGCACATTAACAGCATTGTCTGAAATACACTGAAAAAAAAACTGGCAGAGAACAGAACATAATTTGCAACATTAACGTGTGATTAAGGCACCGGAATCTCTTTTCCTACTCTGACTGAACATTCTCGTCTCGTACACACTTAGCTCCCACACTTATGTAATTACCTTATCTGTTCAGTCAAGTTTTCTTTAGCTGTTCTCTTTCTGAGTGTGGCTCCCTTGAAGATTAACCCCAGTAAAAAGGAACGCCTGCCTTCTCAAACCGGGGTCATTGCCTGGAATTCTCAGCTTTTGCAGATAGGAATGCTCCAACCAGGAAAAGGTCTTCCTCCCAGCTCTGCCAAATCTTGACTCTCCTTCTCTCTCCTCCAACTCCCCCCAGCAAAACTCTGATCACTCCCTCTAGCATGATACTTGCTATGACGCTGCTCCAATCAGAATCAATCATGCCATCTCCTCCTTCTCTACACAATGGCTCATTTTTATAGTAATACTTTGTAACCGACTGATTTCCTGTTCTTTCGAGCTCTTTTGCTTCCTGTAATTATGTGGACAGGGCAGCAGAGAGGAGAAAAAAAAATGGATGTGCGTTTAAAAGTTCACTTTCAGAATAGGCCTAATTCTGCAGTGGAGACACATTTTTATTAGTGGATTATGTTTCATTAGTCAGGTTAGTTATCAGTAAGGTTAGTTATTATTTTCAAATGTGTCTCTCGCACCATAGGCATTTCAGGTGAAAAATAGTGTGCATTTTTGAATGTGCACGTGTGCTTTTAACTGTAAAAATAGATTTGCATCTTATATGTTAAAATCGTTTTTGACTGAATGGCCTGTCTTTCCTTGTTAATCTGGTAACACATATAGCAATGCACCGCACCCTTGTGGTGGTGCTGCAAAAATTTGCTACCTGTGCAGTAGTGCTGTACTCTGTGTTGTAACACACCAAATATCCTTACAGGAGCAGTGCTGGCTTTCCTTTATCCATGATTTGATCTAGTTGTATTTTGAGATCGAGTAGGGCGTTCTCAGTTCTGTGGCGTGTTCGGAAACCTGACTGTCTCTTGCCCAGGATGCTGTTTTCTTCCAAGAATTGTTGGATTTGTTGGAAGGCTGCCTTGTTTAATATCTTTAACAAGAAAGGAACGGTGGTGATTGGTCGTTAGTTGTTGGGTTGGTCAGGATCAAGGGAGGGTTTTTTCAGAAGTGGGTGCACCCAGGAATCTTTGAGTGATGCCTGAGGAGAGTGAGGCATTGATAAAAGCTGTGGGGAATGGGGCTAGCAGTTCGGCACAGTCTTTTATTAGAGTAGCGGGGCAAACATCACCTTTACAGGAGGATGGTTTGATGCCTTTCATGGGGGCAATGACTTCTGATTCTGTTATTTCTCTTAACGAGAATGGTTTGAAGTCTTTGTTGTCCACTTGGTGGGCCTGGGCTGGAGTTGTGCTGGCTTTGGGAAGGGCGTTGATGTGGGCTTTTATTTTTTCTTAGAAGGTGTTTTTTTTTTTTTTTGCATGGCTGTTTGAATGTTGTTACACCATGTTTCGTCTTGCACTATTTCCTGAGTGTTAGTTGGTGGGGATGCTAGTTCTTTGTAGAAGTCTAACAGTTCCTTTGACTCAGATTTCGCAGTGGCGATTCTGGAGTTGTAGAAAGAGGATTTGGCTAGGGTGATTTATTTTTTGTAACTTGTGGCTATTGTTTTATAGGCTTCTAGGGTGATGGGGGAAGGGCAGGATTTCCAAGTGGTAAGCGCCATTCGCTTCTTAGATCTTGCCAAGATAGTCCATGTTAATAACTGAAGCCCCACTGCACCCACAACAACAAGCCACCTTGGCAGGCCAACAGGCAATGAACACATGCTTGCACTGTGTACACCCTCATAAGGCAATACCATCACCTAGTAGTAGCAGCACTCATTGGAGTGATACCACACAAGCCAGCCATAGGAACTGTTCATCTCTGGGACTCACAAAGTCGCATGAGTGTAATGCAAGCCCCCAGATATGTCTGCTAGATGACTAAAGCATGTAATTCTATTCCCAACAGGAGCATAGTCCACGGACAGTGACGCTGTGGGATGACTCGGTCACTCAGCCATGCTACCGCCACCATGACTGTAATGGGACAGAGGGAGCAGGAGTACAAGGAGACTACCTCAGCCTCCATCTAGACCCTGCACCAATGCATGCAGCTTTCCCTGCAGTTCATGCAGGCCCAGGGGTGTTGGGATGCACATACAGCATACCAGAAAGGCAACAATGTTCAGGCTGAGAAAGACCTAATCGTGAGTGCTGCAGTTTGAGCAGTTCGGGTTTTCCACAACAGAAGGTGCATTTATCAGTGGTGGTTAGTTTTTACACATGTTGGATAACTCATATAGCAAAACAGAAAGAAAAAAAAACACATGTATTAATGTTGTGGTTGCAGAAGTTATAGATAGGGCAGTATATTATAGGCTCAGTGTTTAGAAGTAGTTCATGATGTTATGTCTTGTATGAAGTGTGAGAAGGGAGTTGAAGTTGTTGGAGAGAAAGAGATGATGCAGTCAGAAAGTTAATGCAGTAAATACAGCGGGTCAACATGGCAAGAGTGCCACCATATTGGATCTCTACTCCTACTATATGATGAACAGAATGAAGACCCTGATGTGGAGCTGTGGCTCTGTTTAGCTCAGTCACAAGACAAATCTCCCAAGAGAGAAGCCATGGTCAGAGGCAACCAAGCTGCGTAGATAAACGCTAATTGCATCCATCTGCAGAGTCCGAAGGTGCTGGGAAAGTAATGTTAGATGTGGTGAGGGAAAGTAAGAATGCACCCTTTGAAGGACAAATTCATGAGAACAGGGCACAAGGGTTTGTGATGACAAAAGGCCAGGGGAAGATTTAGAGCACTACTGCCCAAGGAGCGGTCATCCAATTTTAATTACAAGTAGATGCATAACCAAAGCAAATAAATCCCTGAAATTCAGACTCAAGAGTGGTGCCCCGGTCACGTCATTACTGGGCACCTGGCATTTAAAGGAGATTAGGGCGGGCATGTCTGGAACATGCTTTGATTTGGTAAAGGAGGAGCAGAGGGGATGCCAATACATTTAATTACAAGGTCAGCATGGCATTTGTGCATGCCATGGTGTCTGGTATAATAATACCATTGTATTATCAAAACAGGTTTGGCTTTGATGTTATTACTTTGATCAGGTTCTCTCACGTAATGGTGAAGCATGTTGATTATTCGAGAAATATGTTTTTGTACTGGTAAGCAATCACCTGCTGAATTTGAATTTCATAAGTGACAATATAGCATGCTACGTGTTTAGGGCTATGGGTTTAGATAAGGTGTGGCCAATTGCTGGTCCAGGGGCTGTAGGGAGGTATTAGCTTGTTATATAGATGGTAGCCAATGAGAGTGTTGGGATTATGCTGTACTCATTATTATGCATATGTGTGGTCTACTGCTATAATAACCTGTAACTTTTCCTAGTATGGTGAGGTCTGTGTCAGTTTGGTTCTATGTGCACCATCTGAGACGTTTGCATGAATAAAATTTGGTAGGAGAGGATGCCTTCCAAATTCCTCTGAGAGGTGTACTTTCCCTGCTGCAATGTGTTCTCCTGCCCATCTGCAGTGACCAGTCCCTGGGTACACTGAGAGGAATCCCGTGGGCGCTGTGTAAATCAGAAAGCCTGTCTGGTCACTAATGAGTGTCACTGAGCCCACCAGTGCATACAATTAGAGGGGAACACAGCACCTGAGGAGCTTAGGCTATACCTAAGAAAAAGGTGAGTGCACTCGTGTGGGACAAAACAATGAGGGAAGAGTGAGTGGGAAGTGGGTTGATTGTGACTGTGTGGATTGTAAAAACCACATGGCAATATATATAGTAGTTTTCTTTTATATTCAGAGGAGGCCAGAGGGAACGCCTCTGCCGAGAGCAAAAGTGACGTCACGGTATTATGGTGCGAGAAAAAGATAAGAAAGAAGAAAGGGGATCTCCTCCATCACTGAGGAAAGGCAGCACTGCAAGTAATGAGGAGGTCCAGCATATGAAGGACCTGGGATCCCTCCATTCGGCTAAAGTGAATGTGAGGGCGGAAATTCCCTCCTCCCGATGCAATGCGACAGAGGATGGGTCTAACCAATGTTTAAATAAGTGTGATTGTGTTGTGTAGTTTCATTATATGGAGGGCTTAGGATCCCTTTGCCCAGCATCAAGGGGTGTAATGAGATATATTCCCTCATCTCAAAGAGGAGATAGAGGAAGGATCTAAACCATGGTGTAAATAATTGTGTTTAATTATTGATTGTTGTAATTAGTTGTATATAGAGATGTGAGTGAATTGGGAATGGGGCAGGGTATTGGTAACAAGGGAGGGGGCAGAACTGATTTTGGGGGAGGTAGTAGGTGTGCTGATTTTGTTAGTGATGTTTATTTGTAAAGGTATTATGTTTTGGAAATGTTGGGAATGGCTGTAGTATTATGTAAGGGGATGTTTTTGAAAGGCATGATGTATATGTTTATTTTGAGTTTGAAAATGGGAGGGCTGCGGGATCATTAAGCAGCAGGCAAGCACACATTCTTGGGAAGAAGGGAGGGGTAAGGACACCTGCTGACAGGCAGCTCGTTCACAGAACTGCATTCCTGAGGGAGGTGGGAGAGCTTCAAAGAGTGAGAGTCAAGATAGCTCAGTGAAAACAATACTGATGGCTGAGATTCACATTTCAATTATTATTTTTTGAAAATGTCAAATTATTGTACACTGTTAGTATACACCCCCTTGAATAACACATGAGAAAAGGTTATCATGAAGATAGGCCCATTGCCCTCATGTTCACCCATCACTCACAGGTGCGCCAGCAAGGGCATATGAAGACAAACACATATATACACACACACACACTCATAACACACGCACAAGCTGACATATTGTCCATAGCGTTAGTAGTTTTGTATAGGCACAGATCATATATTTTTATTTAGAGTATTATAGTGTTGAGGGGATAGGAAGAAATAGATGTGGTTTTCAATGTTGAGTTAAAGAAAAGAGTTACCCATGTCGCGAATATAATGATTAACCGTGACATTATATGACAAGTGGGTTAAGGAAACACAGAGAGCATACAGTTAAGGGATAGGGTTGCATTTTACAGGTTAAGAAATGTGTAAAATACGCTGAAAGAGAACAGTTCTTATTGTGTGAAAGATATGTATTAAGTTTTATTTGGAAGGTATCAGTTGTTAAATTGGATGCAAGAGAAGAAGAGCACTGTCAGAGATTACAGTTGATTTGGTTTCAAATAGTTTAGTGTTTGCACGTTTAAATGGGAATTATTGATGACAGGATATAGGGGAGCATTTCAAATTAAGAGAACTAATTAGATATCAGCCAGAATATTAGACATCGATGAAAGTTGGAAGAAATATAATTATTATAGTGACCCAGAAAAAGAGGACTAGGGGAAAAATGCGGTTAAAGAAAATAAATCTCTTTTTTTTATTTGTGTTATGCTAGCACAAGGTGTGTTAGAATGGAAGCAGCAATGTTGATATTTTTGTCAGTTGTGCAACAGGGTCGATAGCCTGGTCATTTAGTTTTTCGAAGGGTGTGAGGTATTGATGCACAAAGGGAAGTTAATGTACATGAGGGATTGGCTTTGACTATTAAAAGTGGGGTGGCAGGATTGGAAGAGGAGTTTGGAAGTGGTAGTGATGCAGAGCTAGGGTTTTGTCACCCTGTGTTAAAATCTCCTTCTTGAGAACACAGAAGCTGAAATTAGTTAGTTTTGTAGCGCCACAAACATTGAGTATGTTTGGCATATATTTGATTAGTTTAGACGTTAAGAAATATAGATTTTAGACATTACATTTGTTTGAATATTAGTAAGGGTTTACATGTGGTTGTTTTATGGTTATGTTGTGGATTTAATTTGTATTATGTGTTTAAGGCTTTATTTTCTGGAGATTGTGTGCAGATTATACAATTATAGTATAGGCCTATTGTATATTCATATATTCATATGCAAAACAGGCAGTCTATATAGGGTTTATAGGATGTCCTGGTGATATGAGTTTATAGTGCATATTCTCTTTTTTATTTTTCTGTGTGCGTATCACTTTGATATAATATTATATTTTCCTATTTTCAAAGCATTATTAGGGATTCAGCAATCAGTGGGTGCCCAACTTACAGGCATTTGTTTTTCGAGAGCATGGGCCTCATTACGACCCTGGCGCTAATGGGTTAACGGCGCCGTAAAAGGCTGCAGTGCCGTTAACCCATTAGCGCCTAATTATGAGGACCCTTTGCAGGACCCGACCTTAACGGCTGGTCTAGACCAGCCGTTAAAGTAGGGACCCGCAAAGGGACCTTCGTGGTAAGTATGGTACCGTAAGTATGGTAAGTATGGAAATTTGCGGTACCGTACTTAGCGCCTTCGCCATTCCCATTATGCCCTATGGGGCAAAAATGGGAATGGGGAAATACCCCATTCCTTGGAATGGGGCGGTATTTACCCATTTCACCATGGCGGACACGTTACGATACCGGCACCAACCATGGTGCTAATAGCGTATCGTAATGAGGGCCCATGTGTTTTAACTGAAACACTGTGTGGAAAGACAGTCAATAAGATACATTTATTTCCGAAGCAAAGGTTTTATTAGGCAGACCCTCCAGCTTATAGCGATTTTGCGATCCCGCAAAATGCCGCAAAAATTGCCGTGTTGCGCAAAATGCAGCAAAAACAGCCGTTTTGTGCAAAAACAGCATCTTTGAAAAAAAACATTTTTTTTTTTTTAAAGTAATCTTCAAAAATTACTGTTTTAAAAAAAATAATACTCAGGGTGCCAGGTTCTCAACTTTTTTTTACACAAGAAATGAAATGGGCTAACACATCTCATCACTTGCGCCCCAAAAAAGTGCAGCCCAATCCACAAGGGACACATGAATGGGCACATTTTATATATGCGCGCCCATTCAGATGGCCTTTTTCACCTCCTTGATCAAATAAAGTGGCGTTTTTGTCAATTTAAAAGCACGTCCCTCATTTCCAAGCAAGAAGCACTTTTAAATGTGCAGAAATTCTAGGCAACCCTACGCGCACGAGATGTGGGGCTGCCACTACATGACAGGGTCTTTCCTGACCCTGTCATGCATTTCTTTTAAGGTATGAACCACTGCTGTGTCGGTTGCATTTCTGTTTCTCAAACAGGATAAAAAGCATTTTTTGGGTCGCATTTTACAGCGCCAGGCACCTGGAGGGCCTGTCCCTGTGAAAGGCACTGGGAGCTTCCAGAACACTGTCGGGAGAGCGATTCTATTCAAAGTACCGCCCATTTTAATGTCAAAAATATATTGAATGTTACAATTTGACATATTTCGTCCAGTACTATTCGATCGATTTTTATAAATACTGAACATGTGTTGCGGGGGTGTCACCCGCTCCCCATGTTCAGTATTTTTGGTCGAGGGTGGTTGCAGAAGTGTTTTCCCCTTTTTCCTCAAAATTGGCAGCAGGGACAGAAAAAAAAAAATAACGAAAAAGGGACCCTGCGGAGTTTGATCCGACCCGCGTTAGAGGGATGGATCTGGCACCGTAGGGTTGCAGGGCAAGCGGCAGCGACCAAGCAGTTAAGTTGGGGAGGGGTGGGGTGGTGGTGAAAGGTACATTTTGGGTTGTTTGGCTGAAGTGCAAATCAATTCGCAGCGAAATGGACTACGGTCAATTCCGCCGCAAATAATTACACTTTGGTCAAACAACCCAGAACACCATTCAATGCAGCTGGCCAGCACACAATTTGCGCTACAGCTCAAGCCTGTGGAAATGCGCCGGTCACCTTTGAGAATAAGGTGACCTGGTCATTTCCAAAAATGGGTTGTCTAAAAATAGCATATCCTCTGTTCTTTTATTAAATGCCCCATTATTTGAGGAACTGGGTCAAAATCTACATTTAAAAAAAAAAAAATGGTTACACTATGAGAGAGAGGGAGAGTGATGGATGAGATGTGAAGTGATAGGCAATAAAGCAGAGGGAGAGCAGTGGGTCAGAGGAGGAAGCGCTGCACAAGAGAGCAGAGGAAGCAGTATGTGGTGGGCCAGAAATCTGAGAGCAAGCAGAGGTACAGAAAGTAGAGGGAGCGTGTGGTCAGTGAGCCAGAAAGCAGAGAGGAAGCGGTTGGCCAGAAAGAGGCAGTGAGCTGCAGATTGGGAAAAAGGATGAGGGAACAGTGCGATAGAATGGGAGAAAGGATGCAAGATGCAGAAGCAGCACAAAAGAATGAAGGACTGTATACTGCAGGAGGAATTGTAGAGTGTAAGGTGTGAGTTGGGAGTATGATTTGGAGTGTGGCAGGGGCTGGGCAGTGCAAATTGTGACTTGACAGTGTGACATAGCACGTGAGAATTTGTATGACAGAGTGAGAGGTTAAGGAATGCAAGTTGTGATGGAGAGTTGGTGAAATGTATGTTGGTGAGAGAGGTGTGTGGGTGTTGTGGGGATTGGAGAACATAGAAGGGGAATATTTTCAGCATTACAATTGATAATGATCAATTTAGTTAATACTATTAAATAGGCATGAACATTAAACCAGAAATGTAGCCAAATCAAACACTGTTCTGCCAAGCCAGAGACATCTGGGACTCTTCCTATTACATTAATACAAACGATACATAATAATGATACCCTGGCTCTTGTAGCCTTGCACTCTGCCTATTTCCTGCAATGTGGCAATCTTACACCCTCCAGTTAATACAAAATGTCCCGCGAAAATGCCGCAATAAATAAAGGGTTGTGCCGCAAAATTTGCCATTTCATGCCGCAAAATTTGCCATTTCATGCCGCAAAATCCTGGAAGGTCTGATTAGGACAGGTGCCAGGAATTACAAATACAATAGTGTGCAGTCCAGCAGAGTGTTGTTTTAGTTTGACAGTAACAGTAGATAGTGCACCAGGGATGATTACAACTGTACACATTGAAGCAGTAATTTCCAAAACAGATAAGGTTCACTTATCAGCAAAAGGTGAGGTCAGCACATTGTATCATGCATATAGCCTTCACTCAGATGGAAACACATATGAGATGAAGCAGGCGAAATCATTTTTGAAGTTGAGATATCTCACCAGACAACAATTGAAAAAGTAGGAGGTGCCTCATGCCATGCTATTAGCACAAACAGTGATATTGGAACTGCAAGAAGACAACATATTGTGCCTTGGTCCCATAGAGATAGCGACAATTTAAAGATGCCATTACCCTTGCTCACAAAGGAAGCAGGGAAGTGGATATGTGCCCTAAAAGGAAGACTGCAGGGATTACCTTAGCTGAGGGGGACATAAACAGTTTGTTTGCCGTGCTGTTGGGAGAACAGGTAGATGAAATATGTCGAATGACAGGATACCAGGCGACAGATTATGAAAGTGTTGCACTGGTGCAAAAAAGTGGAGCAAATGAGTTTAGCGCCAATTTTACTGCTTAGAGAATTGGGAATGGAGCACACAGATTTAGCTCCAATCTGTATTATCTAAACATGTTTTCACAAGGGCAAAAAGGAAACCAACTGTTTTATTTACTATGTTTGATGAGTAACATGAAAAGAAATGTAGTAAACAGATTCATTTTAATGTTATACAGCAAACATAGTACAACAAATATTATGATTTATTGTTCCCCCTGTGCAAATGCTTTTTCTGATACTGATTATGAAAAAACCTGTTTGCTCCATTCCATATTGTCAAAGTGCTTACTCACTTTTTAGAACAAATGCAAATGTTTGATAATCTGTTCCCAGATGTTCGAAGGGACAGTAACAACGATGATCCGGCACCATCTAAAAATGTTAAAGTGCGCGTAGGGGAAGCAATGAGAGACACATACCCAGATACACCTGACATTAATTCCGATGAGGACGCCGCACTGTACATTAACCATATCCAGGAGATGTGGCTAACAGAGTCAGGTAAATAACAGGAAAAGAATATAGCTATATCTTTTCATAAGTTGCAAAATGGGCTCCCTAAAGCAGGAAAGATGGGATATTTTGCATGAGAATGTAGAAGCAGGCAGTGTTTCATGAGACCACCCTATCACCTGCAGTCACACATACAGCACCCAGTAACGCATTAGGCCCTAGGACCATCACAATCATGTGCCCCAATCCCCATACAATTGCCACAGACTGAGCCAATTTAGTATCCATCGCCAGGGCACATGCAGACCTATGCACAGCAACAGCGTATGACTGCATAAGCCCCTGCACAGCCCTACGATAAAAGTGCTGTTCCAAAGGGACAGTGACACACTACACAGGAGGATGCATTTTGGGAGTTAATGCTTTCCTTTTCCAGGAAGGACATACCTACCTAATAGGATAGCCCAGAGAGAGCACCTACACCATCACTGAGAGAGATGTCTGATGAACAGCTGCTTGAAGATGCCAAGAACATAGAAGGAATGTTTTTTACAAATGAACACATCATGTCAAATAGTGATGCAGCACAGAGAAATGCCATACACCATGGTCATTATTAAAGCATTACCAGAGCAATTACAGGAAGATTTGGAAAAAACATTACTCAACTGCCCATGGACAAGAAATCTCATGATGTAAGGCTATTAAAGAGCATAGGGGCAGTGTGGACCAAGCTTAAGCAAGGTGCAGTACTACCCAGTGTAAGGCAAGACCCCATGTTGAAGGAAGCAGAAAAGGGCATATAGTAGACCATTATGTCATTATAGTAACAGAGGATAGCACAGCTGTCAGAGTATTGCCAAGGCCTTTGACCACATACACAGCAGACAATGTACAACATAATATGAAGTGATTAACATTGTTAGTTGTCACACTGTAAATACAGCAGCATTTCTTGCATGAGATAGTACATGCACATTTGATATATGTCACATTCACAGTGCATTTCCGTTTTCCAAAACAGCAAAGCTATGGTTACAAGAGAAAAACTGGCACATAGTACAACATGTGACTATATTTCTAAGGCTAATCAAAGCATTGCCAGTGCCCAAAAGTAAGGGCTGTAGAGAAATAAGCAGCACAAAGGGAAATCACTTAGTTGCCAGCACAAGGAATAACACAGAAGAATTAATAGCAAACAGAATAATGTATGAGTATTATTCCAGATATACAAAAAAAGGGGGGCAAGTATAGGTAAAATAGTTAGGTTTAGAAATTCATGTATGGTAGCATTAGATTAAATGTATCTTTTAGCACACACACAGCAAAGGAGCACATTGCAGCTGTATTACAGGTATTGTATTATATGCCTAGTTTAACTGCATAACATACCAGAAGTATTTTTTTGGTCCCACTTTAAGAACGCTGAGGGAGACCCATTCAAAACAGGTATAGTACCTTTTATTATTATGTCAATATTAGTATATATTTTTTATGGTCGGTATTATTGATTGTATAAGTAGTAAATATAAGAAAAATTGCATTGTGCATTATTTGTATTAGCTAGGAACAGTTTATTACCAGATATTGCAGGAATTAGTGATAGGCATACGCATGGAAACACCTCTTGCACCTGCATGTAGAACATCAGATGCGCACAATTCAGCTCAAGTAATAGGTGAGCAGTTCCAGTGATATGGTAGGGATTTAACAAACGCTATTCAAGTAATATATCAACAGCTCATGCCACATAAACAACAGTTGGTTGCACAATTGATCAACAACCTAGCATCTGAGCAACAACCCCAGCTCTTCCATGGTGACCGAATTACATCAAAACATTTGTTAGAGAGAGGGGAGAAAAGAGGTTCCTTGAAAGTAGTGGTCACCAAACCAACTGCATTGATGCTCAAGCAGTGGATTAACGTGCCGGCACTTTCAAAAACACCATCACCCCCCCCCCCAGAACAGGAGGAAATGGAGAAAAAAATGACACTTGAAAAGTTGAGTTCTGCAAATCTTTTTAAGTCACAGCATTGTCTAGAATGAGCAGAGATTACCCCTTTTTAAAGCCTATACAGTCTTCAGGAGCAGAGGATGAGAGCAGAAGAATTTCTCTTTCTCCTTTTTCTCATGTTTACGTTTGTGGGGTTGGCGAATGGAATGGGAGGGTATGGTGATACTAGAGCTGCATCGGGGCTAGCAAATGGGGGCATAATAATGTTGAATTAGAAGGTTTGTCAATAATGACAAACAGAAGGGAAATTGAAATTGAGTGTAGGGGGATTGTTTTAGATACTGTTGTGGATGTGCATCAGCCCGACGCTAATCATTTGTAGTATAATGATGTGCGGTGTGGGAAGAACGAGGTCAAACAAGAGCAGTTGGATCTGCTCTCTTGTTCCACACACAACAGACGAATCAAAGATGTTTATCTCTAGAGAGATGAAACCTCTGATAGCACAATGCTTTGTGCACCTGGCCCTCTGTAGAATACACAGATTGTTCCAAGGACACAGTGTTAAAGCAACCAAAATAAAAAGAGATAAACGTGAATGTGTAGAAAATAAGGAGAAAGTGTGCTGTTCTCTAACAACAGATTTGAAAATTGACTAGTGAGCTGCAGAGCAGGGGGGCTACTGGGGTTCTAGGAGGAAGAAGTGACACATGTGAATATGATGTATAGAATACCTATATAATGAAGATGATGTGGATTAAAATGAATGACAAAGC
Organism: Ambystoma mexicanum; assembly: GCF_040938575.1. Classification (NCBI taxonomy): domain Eukaryota; kingdom Metazoa; phylum Chordata; class Amphibia; order Caudata; family Ambystomatidae; genus Ambystoma; species Ambystoma mexicanum. Next base: position 571,073,142 of record NC_090933.1, on the reverse strand, counting down.
TGCTGAAGGACATATACTCACACACTTCTCCTTCTGTTTCAGGGGTAACAGCACCATGCCTGTTGGCACCTATGACTATTCCATTTGGATATGTGGACAGTTTGCCTATTTCCACCTCCCACTTTCCTGAAAAGGTGTGTGTTTTCTAACAACATTGCACTCTGCTGTTATCATTGTTCCTGATGCCCACTTGACTGTCATTGACGTGACACCCCAGTTGAATCTGTGCCCCCCATCATTATATCTGTCAATCACTCAGATACCGTAATCATAAATGCTCTAACTACGTGTCCCAGCAATACTCAGAAAAGTCTGAAGCTATTCCTGAGCAGTACCAATTCTTTACCAAAAACTGAAATGCTACATACATACCTCAAATGACCCTGCTAAGGGGTCCCTGACCTACGCTATAGAGGCCCGCCACAAATTCTGGATTGCCATGGAGAAGGAAGCAGGAATAAATGCTGATGAATGGTTCGATTACATGTTCTCATGGGCCCTGTCGTGGTTGGAAATAGCAGTAAAGTTAATAGTTCCTATCTTGATTATTCTGCTTATGATTGTTTGCTCATGCAATATTATTTTGAGTTGCTGTATGAAGGCCCTGCTGAAGAGTGTGACTATGAAGGTGTCAGCAACAATGAATAGAGCTCCTCCTTTCACAAAACATGTGGATACCCAGACTGATAAATGGGATGGTGTTGTAAAGCCAAGAATGGTGAGAGTAGAGCAGGATTTTGGACCCCCAAGTACCTTGAACTCCCCTCTACCTGACCAAGAATTGTGTAGAGCATTAGGTTGATCTAGCAGGAGGCTAGGGGTGGGGGATTATTTATGACATGAATTCCGGAGAAATATGTATGGAGGGAATGTACAACATGTGTCCATGCATAGGTACCCAAAGATGATAACTATAGAACAAAGGAAGCAGCTGGGTTAGTTAATTGAGCATTAACTAAAGGGGGGGATGTTGGGATGCACCTATTGTATCCCAGAAAGGAGAAAGGGTTCAGGCTGAGAAAGACCTATTAGTAAGTGCTGCAGTGTGAGCAGTTGAATTTTCCGCAGCAGAAGGCGCATGTATCACTTGTAGTTAGTTTTGACAAACTGTAACGCTCACCTTTGCTCTGCAGAGGCACCAGGAATCCTCCACTAGTGTATCCCAAGGTATGGACTGGAAGCTTATGGAATGCGTATCTGCAAATGGGCAAGATGTTTAGCTACTGCGGGGCACTGACAGAACCACCGCCCAATACCTCCCGACACCTGACCTCCTAGACCTTCTCTCACTTGTGCTACTTTTTCAGTAAGCTCTTCATCCTGCTATGTCTCAGCAGGGGCGCCTTTTAATGCACATGAAAACACTGAGATGTTTGAGGGAAAAGTTATGCGTCACAAGCAGACCCTCACATTAAGGGTGGAACCCTTGGCATATAACAAAAAGGCTCGTGACTCGCAAAAGTACCGCTGTCTTAAGAAGAAAAAGGCTATCTCATGTCAACAGAGGCTACCGTGTTCATCAATATTGCACAACCACAAGATTGAGCATTATAAAACAATTTCATATTTTATTTGAAAATTTCATATACATATTTAATATATCTTCAATACAAAAGATCATTTCAAAAATATTAGTTAAGAAATTCTAATTAAGGAATACTCTCCTTGAATGAATCACGATAGTACAAAAATAGAGAAAAAAGAGCAAGAACATAAACAAAAAAGAATCACTCCATATCACTGATGCAATGTAATTCACTACTGGCTATCCGTAAATGGGAGCCGAGATGACAAAGTGGTTTATACATAGTTATAATATGCGATCATAATTCACTTATTCATATGTCATGAGAGTTTCCAATGGATTAGTGATTTTAAGTTTCTGTCCTATTGGGAACTCAACCCCATGTGTGACAATACATAATCAAACAGGTACACCAGAGATTGAGAAACTAAGAAACTAGGAAACTCGATGAGAAGAGAAGAAAGACACAAATGCTCGAGAACTCAAGAGCGTCTGGAGAAGAAGGCACAAAGTGTCTGGAGATAACACAACATACAGGAAGTGCTAACAGGGGGGCTATTTTGGCTCACTGCCCTTTAACACGGGCATTGATCACCCATCTCACATGTTCCCTCATGAAGCCCTGGTTAACTTACCCATGGCTAGGGCACGTTATCCTAAGCAAATTAACGCTGTCTTTGTTGATAGTCGCAACCTTCCTTATACGTGTCAAACTCACTGGACGTCAACAAGATTATAGATCTAGAAAGGATGATATGGCCAACAATTAGCAACCATTCTTGTTACATTATAGTACCCCCATCAGATACATTCTTGCCTTTGGCGCTTTCTAATTGCTCTTAAAAGGGTAAGGCTTACCCTGTAGGAGGTCAATAATTCATCCCACAGCGGAAGCTGAACCACTATTGCTGTTTGGTAGCCAGAATACGCACAGCCGAAATGGCCCGAGGTCTAAAGTGCGACTTGTTTGAAGTCAGACTTATCCCCATTACGTGGCATCATCGGAAAGCGTCAATGCTGTTGACAACAAAAAAAAGACAACAGTATCAACAAGTGGCAGTTGGTACCGGTAAGGTTTGGCTCCTTATTCCCCACCGGAGTTGCCCTTGGTCTGGTATCGCTAGCCGACTTCTTACTTACCTTTGTATGGGTCTAACACCGCATCCTGGATGTTCCGAGCTCCGTTCGATTCGCCTCCTTGTCTAGCTTGTGACCAGTGGACCCGTCACAGCGTACAATCATTCGCTGCGTTGGTCCGTCTCAACACCCTTCCTAGTGACTGCCGTTGTCCCCCGTGTTCGTATCTCTCGGTTCAAAGGAACTATCTACCTTTAAATTCGTTACGCGCGCCTTATGATTAGCCAATCAAAGAGTGCCTCTCGCAGCATGTGATCTTAACTGTGTCATGTGACCCAACTGCATAACACGGAAATGTTGTTCAGTACGATCCGATCTCTACTCTATGGTCGCCGATCTATCGCCACCCACAGGGAAGTGGCACGTCAGATGCAAACCACCCCAGGACGACCAAAACAAGAGGAAAAAGCCCAGAGCAAACTACAAATCTCCACCACCATCCACACCACAGAGGGAGAGGATGAGGAGCCACGTTACCAGGTGAACAGGTCGATGTTATACAAGAGCTGCCGTGCATGTTCTACTCACAGAATGACAGACAGGGTTTATAATATTTATTGAACCCTCTAACAGACCGTATTGGAATTCTACAATACCCAGTTGATTTTTTCATTTAGACCATTGAACATGCTTTTAGTCAAAAAAATAAATTTGCGTTCTTTTTTAGACAACGCTAATCTATCCCGGTTGATGTCATTACTCGGTTTCTGATTGTAAACAATCGACCAGGAGAGGCCTTGTACTTGGTGAGTGCATTCTACCCAGTGTTCTACCAACAGGGCATTCTTAGTCCGATTTTTTAAACAGCTACGGTGTTCACCTATCCGCAATTTAACCTTTTTCTCTGTCTTGCCAATATATAGCTTGTTGCATGGACACCAAACTACATAGATTACCCAACTTGTGTTACAATTAGTCAACATTTTTTGTAACCAAGGGGTTTTCAACCCAATATCAATCGATGTGGTTTTTTTAGTAAATGCACAGCAGGTACATGTTCCACATGGGAAATGACCCGTTACTGCTTGTAAACCCCAAAGTTGTGTTAGGGTAGGTGAGGTGGTTGGTCTGGATGTTATATCATTATGAGTTATCTGCTCCTTAATGTTCTGGCTCTGTTTAAAGGCAATGATCGGTCTTGAGATGGGATCACTACCCTTCTTCAGTATATCTCAATGTTTACAAATCAAAAGTTTAATAGCGTTTGACATGTGACTGAAGGTGTTGACGAATACCAGGCGCTCATTCTTTGTCTTTTCGCCCCTCTGTTCCTTGTATTGAAGGAGGGAGTCCCGATTGTTATTGTCTGCCCTTTTACGAGCGGTCTCGACAATATGTTGTGGGTACCCTCGTTTGATTAAGCGTTCCTGCATGTTATTCGCTTCTTCTTTATAGTCTCTTCTCCTTGAACTGTTTCTCTTGAGTCTTAAGAATTGTCCCAATGGGGGATTATCCCATACATGTTTAGAGCGAAAACTTTCATAATGGAGGACCGAGTTTTTATCTGTAGGTTTATTATACGGCTTAACGAAAAGTGTCTTCAAGGTGTTATCTGCCACAAGCGTAATGTCCAGAAATTCTACCGTCTGATTGTTATATGATGAGGTAAATTTTAGAAAAGCATTCTGTACATTAAGCCATTCCAAAAACTCGTCCATTTGTTGTGTGTTCCCCTTCCAGATGACCAAAATGTCGTCAATGTAACAACGCCACAACCTAATGTGGTGTTGAAAAGGATTGGTGTTGATCAAAACAGTCCCAACCTCAGAGGACTCCATATACAAGTTAGCCACACTGGGTGCTAATGTCGCACCCAAGGCTGCGCCTTGAATTTGTTTGAAAATAATTCTCGGTTAAAGCCATTTCGGCACACCAGAGAATAAATGAGATCGGAGTTTTGATGGTAATGTGGTCCTTTAGGAGTTTCTCCTCTAACATTTCAAGTGAAGCTTGTTGTGGTATGTTAGTATAGAGAGCTGTCACGTCTAGGCTCAGGAGTAATTCCGTTGTAGAGTCAAATGATATTCCTTCTATCTCCACGATAATTTGTGTCGTTTCCTGGACATAGGACGCCATTTTCTTCACCAATGGTTGTAGAAACTTGTCTGCAAAACGGGATAAGGGTTCTAGAACTGAGTGCACCCCAGACACGATTGGTCTTCCTGGTGGCTGATTAAGGGACTTATGGATCTTGGGAAGTGTGTAAAACTGCAGGATCAAAGGTTTATCTTTAACCAAAAAGTCAGCCTCCTTCCTTGTTATCCAACCTCTTTCTTCAGCCTTGGAGATTTTATTTGTGATGATTTTCGCTAACTTTGACGTTAGATCCTCTTCAAGGGGTTGGTAACATGTGAGGTCCAATAGTTGCCGATTACATTCTAATACATAGTCTACCCGATTGAGTAGAACAATAGCACCGCCTTTGTCCGCCTTGCGGATGATTATTTCTTGTTTGTTTAGCAGATTTTTTTCATAGCTAAGGTTTCGGCAGTGCTTTTATTGTGAAAGGTGGATTTGTTTTTCGCTTGTTCAAGTTTTTCCAAATCTTTAAGTACCCTAGGTTCAAAAACCTTCGCTTCCGAACTATGGGAACAACTTGGGGCACAGAAATTGGATCTATTTTGTAAACCTGATTCAGAAGGTTCAATTTCATAAACATTATTCTGAAAAAATTGATGCAAATGAATTTTCCTCATGAATTGATGAAACCCCTGTCTAAATTGAAGTGGGTTATGTAGATTAGTGGACCCGAAACCCATCCCTCTTTCGAGTAGTCTCATTTCAATCTGTGTTGGAGTATAGGAGGAGAGATTCACCACAAGGCCTGCATACTCCTTGTAACTCTGGGTTCCAAGTCCCAGGCCTCCAGGCTTCTCTCTAAAAAAGGTTGCCCACTACCCCTGTTGGCAGGAGTCCCCCTTGTTTGTCTGCGATTTGAATTATTCCTGCCTCTAAAATTGTTCCCCCTATTTTGTTTACGATAATTGGATCTACCACGATTTGTGGGTGCCGAGCCATATGTGCTGCCATCACTCGAACTGAACGAGGTATTAGCAAATGCGACTTTCTTTTGGCCACGTGGGTTGTTAGATGCAGAGGCTGTAGTTTGGCGTTCTTGTTGGTAATTCTCCTGTGTGTATGGGAATGCCTTTTCATGGCTAAAGTTGGCCAGATCTTTATTCATTCTCCGTACACGTTCCTTTAGAGAATCCTCTTTAAATGATAACATTTCGGTCATCAGGTTGTCTAGTTGTTTCTTGTAGAGCTCTAATGGAACCGCCTTTTTAATCTCCTCTTCTAAAGTGTTCAAATCGACCAGAATTTTCTCGGTCATTTCTGTGGCTGTATCTATTATCAATATCGGCCAATCGCGGCCGCATTTGTTAGCGACATAGCTCCATTGTAACACAAAATTTGGGTTTGCAAGAAAAAGCCTTGGTTCATTTCGTACAACCAGGCCTTGAGGTAGCGTCCCCTTCCGTAAATACTCCAACATGATAGAACCATGTAGTTCTGTCCTAATGAGACGTTTCTTGAGATTACTAAGGTCATCCCATCTTGTAATATTTATTGTTGTATCTGATGTGCCACATGACAATGAGGCTTTTTCCAACATGTCTGCAACATATTTATCATCGTAGTTCTTGCATCTCTCTAGAGCCATTTTTGATGCAGGATATGTAATCAGTTCTAACCCCCAAAAAAAGAATAGCGTGAATATGATAAACAAAAGGCAATTTGTTCAATGGGAAAAAGTATAAACAAGTAAAGGGAGAGAATTCCATGCAAAAGAATTTGTTATAGTGAATATGTACTATGTGGTCCAAGATATCAATTCCCAGGGATTTAATACAGCACTACCGTAGAGAATGAAGGAAAAGTGTCAAACGGCCAATCTGTCAGGTGAAACCCATGTGAAACAGCTCCTTTATGAGCTCAAAAGTACCTCACGGCCAAGCGGCCGTACTAGAACCACAAGAAAACACTGAGAGGTTTGAGGGAAAAGTTATGCGTCACAAGCAGACCCTCACATTAAGGGTGGACCCCTTGGCATATAACAAAAAGGCTCATGACCCGCAAAAGTACCGCTCTCTTAAAAAGAAAAAGGCTATCTCATGTCAACAGAGGCTACCGTGTTCATCGATATTGCACAACCACAAGATTGAGCATTGTAAAAGTTTCATATTTTATTTGAAAATTTCATATACATATTTAATACATCTTCAATACAAAAGATAATTTCAAAAATATTAGTTAAGAAATTCTAATTAAGAAATACTCTCCTTGAATTAATCACGAGAGTACAAAAATAGAGAAAAAAGAGCAAGAACATAGACAAAAAGAATCACTCCATATCACTGATGCAATGTAATTCACTACTGGCTATCCGTAAATGGGAGCCGAGATGACAAAGTGGCTTATACATAGTGATAATATGCGATCCAAATTCACTTATTCATTTACCCACTCCTCACCATTCATACCAAACAATCTCATACAGAACTTATGATTCATTCATACAGATACACACCAAAAAAAACTTTTAAACAATGATAAAAACAGGCCCAACATGTTTCTTTCCTTATACAGGTTATTCTAGGAAATTCATCAGGGGCAGACTCAAAAACAGATCATTGCATACTGACAGTGATTGGTTTTATATGAACTCGAAAATTCTCCTCAAAGTCCAAATACTTTGATAGCTGGCAATCCCAATCTTTGCATTCACGGAATTGCTCGTCGATAGTTTCACGAGATAGTTTTCACCTATAAGAGAGCGGTACATAAAAACAGTATCTCAATTAACTGTTAGCAAAGGTATACCTTAAAGTCATACCAGTACCTGAAAAACATAGTTGTTACCGTATTCAGTGTACAAGAGCTCCTGACTAGCTCAATAAAGGTTTCAACCATGACACATAGCCAAAGACACCCTCCTCCACCACCATTGAGAAGTACTATATATATATATCTCTCACCCTCTATGTCATGAGAGTTTCCAATGGATTAGTGATTTTGAGTTTCTGTCCTATTGGGAACTCAACCCCATGTGTGACAATACATAATCAAACAGGTACACCAGAGATTGAGAAACTAAGAAACTAGGAATCTCGATGAGAAGAGAAGAAAGACACAAATGCTCGAGAACTCAAGAGCGTCTGGAGAAGAAGGCACAAAGTGTCTGGAGATAACACAACACACAGGAAGTGCTAACAGGGGGGCTATTGTGGCTCACTGCCCTTTAACAAGGGCATTGATCACCCATCTCGCATGTTCCCTCATGAAGCCCTGGTTAACTTACCCACGGCTAGGGCACGTTACTTCACTGGCTGTGTTAGCCCAGTCCAGCTGTGGCATGGAAGTACTTTAATGTTTAGTTCCAAGAGGCAATCAGATGCAATGTCCAAAAAGAGTCTCTTGCAGATTGCTGTCCATGATGCATTGTCTTTCATCAACAAGATGCTGGTAAAATGTCTGTGCTTGTAACGTTGGAATATTAATGTCTTTTAAGTGCAATCTTGCTTAACGTTCACACTCTGTGGCAGGAGAGCACTCGTTATTCTTCCTGTGGTTCACTAACCTTTTTTTGTCATTTTCGCAGGTGGGGGCATGCTGTGCAGCCAGGGTTCACTGTAGAGACGACCAGAGAATGCGGACGCACGGCTTAAGCCTGCGGACTGGAAGAGCGATGTTCACTGAGCCGGAATATCAGCTGGGTCCACGACTATTCAGGTGAGCAGATGCTGGGAATTTGGAGCTGCGCACGAGCAGCCCGTAACTTGTGCTTCTTCTTCCTTTGCAGCTGAGTTCAAGACGGTGATTCCCACAGAAGTTCTTACAGGGATCTGGTTCAGGTAAGTAAATGCTGGGTATTGGGAGCCGCTCACGAGCAGCCTGGTAATTTAAGCTTCTTCTTTCTCTGCCTTAGGCATTAAGATGCGAAGCGAGTGTTTGGTTTGGGCGTGGCCTTATATAGTAGGCCAGCAACCCGCCCAAAAAGACTGGCCTGCACTCAAGATGCCAGAAAGGAAGTACCTCCATCTTGGGGGAAAAGAACACAGCACCCAATGCTATTCTTAACGCATGAATGCCCACAGTGATGATTCCCTTTTTCTAACGTGCTGCCAAGCCCTCCACGCTTTAGCCCACCTTGCTCTTACTGGTAACATGGGCCGACCAGAGTACCCTGAATGATGCTTTAAGGCAAAATGACGAGGACAGGAAACCAGGCCTACAGAACTAAGGTCTGTGGTCGTGACACAAACATTAAACATATCATATAGTAACACAGAAAGAGCAACACATGTATCAATGTTTTGTTTGCAGACGTTATAGACAGGGCACTGGATTATAGGTCCAGTGTTTAGAAGTAGTACATGATGTTATGTCTTGCGTAATGTGCAAGAAGGGAGTTATAGTGGGTGGAGAAAGACAAGATGGAAACCAATAAAGTGATGGGTGGAAGTTTTCAAATTAATCTGAACCGCTGGCAATGCTCTGGGCAACCTTTGACAGCACCATTTTTTAGCCCGTCTGCGCCATTTCAAAAGGGGTCCAGCCATATGCAAATCTGCCAGATAGTACCACCAATGCAGTCCCCGCACCTAGCCGTTCCCCACCCACCTCAGCTAACACCAAGGGTGGTCGGGGGGTAAGCAGGCTATTCAGTATTTCAGAGTATCATTGGAGCAACTAATCTTCTTCTGTATTGTTGGACTGTGTGGTTTACTTTGTATGGACGGTAACCTTGGTCATTGGGTGTGTTGCCAACTGTCATCTTTGCCCTTTTTCCCTGACTCTTTGGTGCCCCCTCAACATACTTTGGACACCCCTTAGGTGGGTTATCCCCCTTTTGCAGCCCAAGTATGTTGTAAAATGTGAGATGTTGCATTCCTGTACCTGTAGTCCAGTGTGTGTGGCTGGCCTGTTAGGGAAGTATGGCTTGGCCATCTACTGCTGCAACGTGAGTCATGTCCTACTCCTGTGGGTTGCAGCCTGTCATATGTGGGGTGTGTGTGTGGGTCCTGCATGTACAGGGCCTTGTCAGGGCATGCCATTTCTGTGTGTGTGGTCCCACATACATTGCATGTCACTTTTACAACAAGGTTTGTGTGATAGAACATTTACTCACTCAAAATCTGGGTCCTTTTGCCTCTGTGCACCTCCATGTATGCTGGCAGCATGTTGTTTTGCAGGACCATGACCTCAAGGGTTGATCCTGGCAACCAAGCACAGCAGTGGGTGATGGTGAGGTCTGCATCACAGGTGACCTGCAGTTTTGAGACACAACAGTGGCAAACTATTTATATTTGGACATCCTGATAATTTCACTTGTTTTCTTTGAGAGAACCCCCACTTAGCTTTAGGGATAGAGAGTTATTTGTTCACCCTTTTACTAATAAATTCAAGTGTATAAGCAAAAACAGGCCACCATTGTGTCCAGCCATTCTCTGCACCACCGAGTGAACAACCCAAACATCCACATATTAATCACAATAGATCTTGCAATGATCCAAAGATAAAACACATGAAAGAAAACATTGAGTATTTTTCGGCATCATTCATTGACCCCCCCCCCATTTTAAGGTTTAAGTGGCTGCACTACAGACTGTGGGCAGTTGGACGACACATACAGAAGACATAATTGGAATGTGCCAGACTGCGCTCAAGAGGTGTTTACAACACAAATTCCTTGAGGAGGAGATGCTTGAAGGATGGCAATAACAACTGAGCATCGCCAACAGCCAGTATGTAGTCTGTCATTATCTTTACCTCTCCACTGCAACTTTGAAAGAAGTAGGGGCAACACAAGTAAGGTATGCAACACCCACACATTTATGCAGTTGGAAAGTTGAGATGCATTTCCAAAATCTGCATTTTCCAAGGCCTTCTGGTCCTGGGAAAACAACAGGCAGTGCTAGTGGGCCTATATCTACACAGGCAGTGGATGTGTATTTGAGTGACATATTCCAGCTGATCCATTGATGTATTGATTGGCCAAGCAGGTAGTGCAGCAAGCAGCATTTGCCCAGTTAGCAATTATCCTAAACTGTCCCCCATCTAGTATACAGACAGGGCTTGTTTTTAGTGCTGTTGGCATGAATGTCTCTGTCTATAGGAGATGCCTCTCTTTAGTAGAAGGACTGAAGTTCATTAAAATGATGAAGCATCGTCTCCAGATTGACTATGGCTTTTGTCAGCACTGAGAAAGGATCATCAAAGACATCAGCAGATCATATTGGAGTCAGAGGATTAATTCAGTACCAGTGGATAGACCACTCTTGGCAGTGGAGAAGGGGTGGCTACTGTGGCTTCCACTGCACCGCTAGCTCAGCCTCTGTAGATTGTTTTGCATTATGGTGTGTCTGTTTTGTATTATGGTGGTGATGGATGTTGGTAACAAAGGTGATGGTGAATAACAATGCTGATGAAGTACCTGCCAAAAAGGTGAAGCCCTAAGAGTGTTGCATTCTGTGTGTATACTATCAGAGCATAAAGGTATGCATTGTAAATGTACCATATATGTTCCAATGATTGACAGAAGTCATTCACACACTGCGTTTGCACATCTCTCCTGTCTCGCAGGAGTGAGGACACACACTACATGTGAGCATCTTTCCTGTCTCAGAAGAGTGGGGACACAGACTGAATTTATACATTTCTCCTACCTCACAAGTGTTATGGCAGACACTTAGGGCCTGATTCATGTAATGGGAGCAATAATGGCGCAAGGTCCGCGTGCTGAGAAGGATCCTGCGCTGGCGCCAAAAAATATTGCTTACCACGCGTATTCATGGATTTAAAGACGGATTACTAGCCGCAGCACAAGTAATAACAAGCTGTGCGAGGAACGCCCACAACACCCCCCAAGCACAGCAAAAAGCAAGCAAAAGGACTAACACTGGGCAAGACTCTGCACCACCCATCTCCCACCATCCAGGATCCCCGTGAGAATGCACGCCTCACCTCACAAGCCCAGGCTTCACCTCAGCAAAATTGCACACCTCATCTCACAAGCACAGGCTGCTTCCCAAGGAAAATGCATGTCTCACTTTACAAGCCGAGTCTGCACTCCTGCCAAATCGTGTGCCTCACCGGACAATCCCAGGCCAAAACCCAGAGAAAACGCTTGCCCTCCCTCGCAAGGCTAAGCTACACCCCTGTGAAATTGCACGCCTTACCTCGCAAGCCCAGGCCGGACCCCAGAGAAAACACATGCCTTCCCTCGCATAGCAAGGCTGAACCCTAGCAAAATCATGCACCTCAACTCGTAAGGCCAGGGCGCACCTCAGAGAAAACGTGTGCCCTCTCTTGCAACACCAGGCTGCACACCAGCAATAAGGCGGGTACCCCTTGTAAGTGGAGGCTACACTACTTACCATAACGTAAGTCCCCCGTACACCCTTGGCACCCATCCTGGGTGCATACCTCCTTACTGCACATCAACCACTGTAGGCCAGACACCAATACTCAACAGTCCCCTCACCTGTGACACCCCCCAGGCAGTCCCATCCAGACTAGACAACACCCACCAGCCCCCCTCACCTGTGGCATCCCCTCATGCAGCCCTGCTGCCCACTCCAGACTGGACAACACCCAACAGCTAGATTCACCTCTGACACCCCAGAGTCAGCCCCCTCCAGACTAGACAACCCCCACTAGCCCCCCTCACCTGTGACAACCCCCAGGCAGCTCCCCCAGAGACTGGAGAATTGTGCTGCCACTCCGGAAGAGCAAACATGGCCCACTACAGAATTCCAGTGGTAGAGGTTGAGCCACACATAGGAGAAGGCAATGTGTGCACATGCTGGTGGACGTGTCTGCACTACATGGGTTTTACACAGCAATGAGAAACAAACAGGTTATCAATGTGACCAGGAAACTCCTCCACAGTGAGCCAACCACCCTTCACCCCAACCACACGGATGCCGAACACACAGTGATGCTGCACAGGTAAATGCAAATGAAAACATACAGCGCATACCCAGTTGTCTGATGGACCCCCCCCCCCCACCCCAATTGTCAGGCACATATGCATCCTACCATCTGCAACCTTCCCAGCAACAGCAACACACAAGCATGCACACTATCACAGTAACAAGAACACACAACCATGCAAGCAGCCACAGGACACAACACTTGCAATGAAGAGGTGCACCGGCTGAAAAGAGAACTATCAAAGAGGCCTACATACAAATGAACAGCATGAAGCATAGAATTTAAAAAACAGAATGATGTATTAGACATAGATATGCACAAACATAAATGGGGAATCAAGGTCAAAGTGGTCCAGGGGAAATATGAAATAAAACGAATATCCTATACCTAAACAACTATATACAATAACAACTGGGAAGGAATTGTCTTCAAAGTCTGGGGAAAATAATAAATAAAAAAAGGAAACCTACACCTAAATAACTGTGTACAAAGGCAACGGGATAGTCCTCCTCCTCTCCAATCTCACTGAGCCTTTCCACCAGGGCTGACTACAGCACCACACCCTGAGCCATCAGGCATCCCTCTGTTGTTTCCTGAGGGCTTGCAGGGTCTCCAATATTTGTGTCTCTATCAATTTGGCCTCCCTGCAAGTGGTCTCCAGAAAAGCAGCCCCCCTCCTTGCTCGACGCAGCACAATCTCAGCCCTGGCCATCACAGCCCTGGCTTCCTGAGCCCACTGCCTCTCTGCCCCGATCTGCTCCCCATAGCCTCAGAAAATGGAAGACATGCTGTTCCTAAGGTCCGCGTGTGCCTCCAGCATCACCTTCACACCTGCCTCATTTCGGTTGTCTGCACCATGCAAGTAAGAGCACTTTTAAATTCAAAATATGACTCTGAACATATGGAGAGGAATGTCTGGGCTATGTCACCCCGAGTGGGACGGGTATGCCCAGACGTGGGTCCCGTGCCTGCTGGGCCTAGAGACCCAAGCTACTCCTCACTGATGAGCCCCAACAAGGGCGAAACATGTTTGGGGATGCTTGTGGTCTCGTGCAGAGGGGATGTGGCCTAGCAGTTCGGGCTGGACTGCCCCTTTTGGGGTGGGGCCAAGCCTGATTTGCATATGGTCTTTCCCTTCTGTAATGGCTTGGCAGGCGAAGAACGGTGGTCTGGAGGGTTGCCCAGAGCAATGCCAGTGGTTAAGATTAAGTCTAAACCTTCCAGCCATCACCTCTTTGTTTTTGCCATGCATGCAGACATCTATCTCAGAAGCATACTTGCTGCAAGTCTAAGGGGGTCACTGCCAACTCACATGCTGTTCCCCGACATCCGGCACCTGTGCGCACAGTGCCCCTCCATGGTAGCACCAGCCTGGATGAAGTACAGGGCCTTGCTGTGGGTCTTCCATGTCTCTTCATGATGGCAGCTGTGTAAGAAATTAGAAAAGCTTGGACAAATCAGAGGAAAGGCTCTCAGCACGTAACTTACGTGACACGCACTGCTCGCAGGCATTGAGGACGCCATATTCAGGGATACATAAGTACATGTAGAAGCAACTCCAAACATGCGTGCGTGTGAAGGGGAGGGAACGGACGAATATAGGACTGTGTATTTTGGGGTGCCTTGCAATCCATTCACTTCAGGGACTTTGCAAACTTCTTATTTTGGTGGCGGATTCGCCTCTGAGCATATGCACTTCTGCTTTTAATTTAACAGTGAGTCACGTACACATTTTTTTTCAACTCTGCGTGCCCCTGTGTATCATGTACCACTATTCTTACCTTTCTGGTAGGTTGCCAGGGTTCGCATATGCTTTATTTGTGTTGCTGGGTGCCAATGTGAATTGCGTAGCGCTTTTCTCCTAATTTGGAAGCTATCCTGCTACTGCATACACATTTATTTTTGTTTTGGAGTGCCTGTGCATTACGCATACCATATTTTTCACACTTGGGGAATATTTGAGCCTTGCTGAACCACAGAACTACGTCTTCCATCATGTACACTGCCCCCTCACTCAAATTGCCCAGGACAATTGCTTGGTGTGCGTTCCATTTTCACTTACACCTGTAACATGAGGGGAAAGGCCCCAAGTGGTAAAGTGGGTAGACAGATGCCCAAGCCCCAAGGGTTCAGGGGCGTGCTGTGGAAGCAGCTGCCCAAGCCTCAAGGGTTCAGGGATGTGCTGGCAAAGCAGCGACCAAAGCCAGAAAGGTTCAGGGACGTGCTGCGGAAGCAGCTTCCTAAGCCCCAAGTTTCAGGGATGTGCTGCGGAAGCAGCTGCCCAAGTCCCAAGGGTTCAGGGTGTGCTGCGGAAGCAGCTGCCCCAGCCCAAAAGGGTAAGAGATGTGCCGCGGAAGCAGCTGGCCCAGCACAAAAGGGTAAGGGACATGCTGCGGAAGCAGCTGCCCCCACCCAAAAGGGTAAGGGATGTTCTGTGGAAGCAGCTGAACCAGCCCCAGGGGGGTAATACCATGCCCCAGACCACTTGTGTTCCCGCATATGGACTCCAGAGTGGTCCCAGCTACACAGGGGTGGCAACAAAACCTTGTGGCAAGAAGGCAAAGCCTGCATAGCAGGAACAGCCACAACCCCTTGTCATAACCCCATGACACAGCACAGGACACTGGCAAGTTGAGGAAGAACTTCCATGATGAAGAACTCAAGATCCTCATGGACCATGTGCCCATTCAACAGAATGACATGTGCCACCATCCAGGGAGCACACAGATACCTGATCATCGGATGAGATCAACGCCTTACGGTTTGAGATGCACACTCCTCACCCATCGCACCAAGTCCAAGCTTGGTGCCAACCTAGCCTCTGCTCTGGCAACTGGCAACTGGAAGGGGGGTCACCAGAGGAGGACGAGCTGACCGAGCATGAAAAGGCTATACGCCAATTCATTCTACTGGAGCAGGTGCAAGGCGTGTGAGTCCTGGAAAATTATGAGGACACGTCCGGTGAGTGACCAAGATTGTGCATCCTGAGTAGGTGAAGTGAAGCATTACCAAGATTTATAATTGTGGTGCACATCTGGCTGCATTTGAATGGCTGCCACAGGTGAACCATGTCATGGTGTACAGACTCATGTCAAGTGTACGCAAGAGTGGATACATACCATGTGTTGTATATCAGTTGAACATGGCCATATAACAGTACTCATCCCCAACTAGCATACCCCCTACAACATCTGCAACATGATACCACAATGTACACTCTTGTTATCTGAATCCTTGATGTCAGTGACTCTGCTCTGCTAGACATGTGCTTGTGTCCGAATTACGAGTTACACTTCATACCCTGCAGGGAATAGAATCTCTTTTCACACAAATACGTAGGTGCTTCCACACTTCATAGAACATATGAGATGACAAATAACACGCCTTACGGCGTGCCGTGAGTGAGTGTGCATATGTCTAGACTGTGCACATCCCCGCTGGCCCAATGGCAATGACTCCTGAGGAAAATTGTTGTGAGGCCTGATCCCTGTTACCCTCCCACACTCAGCCCACACTCCATGAGTCCATGCCCCTCTCCCTATTGTTGGTCATTGTACCTTGTTCCCATCTACAACTCCATTGACTTACTCTTTCCACTTCATGGACCTTGCCTAGGAGGTACTCTTACAGCCATACATCAACTGGGACTGTTTATTCTTTCACACACATACAGCATATTCCCATTGTTTCCATTGTGTACAGTCCCTGTACCAGGTCAACACTGGTGTGGCATATGATTGATGCAGACTTGGAAGTGGAAATGTGTGTCTGCCTGTTGCTATGTGATGTAATTTCATGTCACAGAGCCATATGGCCATGCCCATTTCACTGGTATTAGTCAACAGTTACCTGTGCCATAGGCCATAATGTGCTTCCTAATGCCCCTGTTTGTTGGCAATGTGTCCACTGGATGCATTGCCCTGAGCTGGGAATGTTATTGCCAGTTTGCATATGTCATGCTCAGATAGCTTGTTGGATTTATTTTGGTGACATGCTCTGCTTTTTGTTGCATGACAGCAATGTGATACACATGTTTACTGTAGACACGTTGCACTTACCTCCACATGTCTTTTTCTGTCCATGTGCAGGTGAGGAGGAGGAAGAGTCTGAGAGCTTCATATCACCAGTGGAGGACTTGGCGTGGCAGGGCATGAGAATCCACTGGTGCTACAGAGCATCCTAAGCCATGCTGCAGACATTTCTGAATCTTTGGACTCATGTAGATCTGATGCCGAACCAGATGTGCAGTCCTCAATGCTGGCAGGGGTGAGTACACCAATGGGTGGAGCAGTTGGGGCCTGTGAGTCTGCAGGGGGTCAGGTGCCTTCACAAGAACAGTCAGTGGTGTCACGCCCGTCTGTGGTGGTTACGGCTGCAAGGCCACACTCCCATGTATTGGTTTCTGGTCCTGGGGCAGATGTCCAAGGGAGGGTTGCAGTCCTGCAGCCAGAGACAAGGGCATCACAGCAAGGGCCATGCTCCCTTGGATCAGGCAGGCATGGGCCCTGCACACATGGGGGACATGTGCAGACTGGGCAGACAGTGAGGGAGAAGCAGATGTTGCATTCCACACACTGACAGGGTGCTGCCTATGAGAGTTTGGTAGAGGGCATGGATAGGATGGCCAGTTCCATGATCCCCAAGCAACACAGCTGGATCTACAGCTGCAGGTCATGCAGTCCACATCCCACTCCCACAGGCTGTGCATGGAGGCCAACATGAGGGGCCGGCAGGCAGATCTGCAGTGTCTGCAGACACCCCTGCTTGCAGAGGTTCAGGCACACATGGAAGCCCTGAGGCGTGTTGTTGTTGACCCACAGAGCTGCAATCCATGAGGAAGTGGCAGCCAGCAGAAGACTGCTCCACCAGGAGATGTTATAAATGAGGCAGACAATCTGGGAGGAACTCTGTGCAACCCGTGAGATTGTGCATAGTGATCTCCAACTCCTCTGACTGCTGGTGCATTCATCAGTGTCATGCATGGAGGCTGCCCCTGAGGTCTAGGTCAGGGCACTGCTTGGTTAGTCTCCAGCACCACGCCCACTTTCTGATTCAATGCTAGATGGTGGTGCCAGCAGAGACATGCCTCCAGGTCCACTGTACCCATGTGGTCCTGAGGCCATGGAGTTTTTTTTGTTTTGTTTATGTCCACCCTGCCCCTTTCCCCTTCTGGGACATTTTTGATTTTTGATTTTTTAAATGGTTGATACTGTAGTATACCCCAGGCCTGGATTTTGGCATTTTATTTTGGAGTTGCCCTTTCCAGGTTTTATTTTTATTATTTTATCTTTGAGTTGTGCAATCATCTTCTCAAGGCCATGACGTTTGCAGTGGTAGACATGCTGGTATGCATAGGGAGGTCAACTTGCATGTCTGCATGGTGGTGCACATGATGGCATGAGAAGGTAACTATGGGTTCAGTGTTTCCTTGCACATGTGAACAGTACTTCACTATGCCTGTTGTGATGTCTTCTCCCATGTTGTTTCAGTAATCTGTGATCTGGCTGTGACTGCTGTCCCGGGGGAGAAACCTTGAACGCTTTAACGTCCATGCTCCCCTTGCCCTCCACCAGGCGCTGTCGCTCCAGTCCTACTTTGGAGACACAGTTCCTGGTGAAGGTGATGCGGAATTCACACCATGCCAGTGTATTCAGAAGGTAAGCATGAGCACTGTCTTGCGTGTTGAGCATGTGTCATTGGGCACCATGTTTGCTACATGTGTAACTTTACTTATATGTTCTTTGCATGCTACCATGCCGGGATGGTTATGTAAGTGTTACTAATGTCACTGTGTTACCTCCCTTGGTCAATTCATCTATGGCCACACGTACTGTGGTGTAGTGCATGTCATTGGCCATTTCCAATCCAGGCAGTGTGCTCCTTGATGTGAGTTTAACTTGGACTTCCCTCTCACTGTCACTCTCTCTCCCTCTCAATGTTGTGGTATGCTGCACTCATGGGCCGATCACAATCTATGTCTTGTCACCCCTTTCACCCTGTGGTGCTTCTGCAGTGGGTGCTCTCTGCATATTTTCAGGCTCAATTCATGTGTTGTCATGGATGTGCATGTTCTGTCTGATGTTACTATGCATGTCATTGCATTCAGGGCATTTGCAGATGCCTGTGTGGTGTTTGGCTGGGAGTCTTGACTGTGTGTGATCACTTGGGATTGACTTGTCTTGTGGGGCTCCAGTACTTCTTCATGAGTGCAAGTTTCACAGGGTGTGGTTCTGGTGATAGGTCTGGGCATGGTGTTGTTTCTGTGGATTGGTGGGGCCACTGGTTTCATATTCTAAATTGTGACAGTTCCAAATGTGTGGGCCTTTGTTTCAGTGTTTGAGAGTGGGTGGCAGGGCCGCTTGTTTGTGGCCTGAGACCTGTGTTGATGGTTGTGTTGATGTGTGTCTCATTGCACCTTGACCATGTGTACAGAGTGACACTTCACATCTCTTGCAATGTTTGTGGGGTAATAGTTTGACGGCACATTGGGCCTCTCTTTCTTAGGGTTCCCCAATTATGGTGTGCAGCCCCAGTTACAAGTCACAACCATGGGAACATTGATACACATTTTTGGGATATGCTGTGTACCAGCACATTACGTTTAGCGGTGTTGGAGTTTTCACATGCATGTCCCATGCATGCTGCACCATGGGTGTTTGGAGCTTCAAGTTGACTGCAGCTGGGTGGATGGTACTGTTGGATTCAATTAAATGCAGAATTGGACCAATTGTATGCTGTTGCAAGTCTGCACTGACCTTGCACTTTTAGTTTGCATCCTACGTTTAGCATGCATTTATCCTTGCTTGCAGTATCACATTGCTTTGTGTTGTCTGCTTACGTCTTTAAATCATGAAAATAACAGGGAAGGGAGACAAATCTACTATTCCTTGTGAGTTATCAAAATGTGCACGTGCAGAGGGGAGGTGGATAAGGGAAAAAGGTGCTGAGGTGCTCATGGAGAAGAGCCATGAATGGCTTGGAGCTCAGCCATGATGTTTGTGGATGTATCGCTGCTTACTCATTTGACAGGTATGTTAGATAATGATACAGGATGTACTTCGGTGCCAAAGGGGTGATTTCATTCAATGGTTAGCATTGTGGTAGGGGTGTCCTCCCTCTACAATGTGTTTCTTTTGGAAACACAAAAATAAATGCACACACATTTGCACTTTCAAGAGCACTTTCTCAGGGTGGTTTTGTGGGTACAGTGGATTAGCCCATTGTCATCATCGAATGGCAGCTGGTATTCGGTGGGTTCGTGTGCACTCCACAGGGAAGGATTTTAGGTGAAATAAGAATGCACAAGCTGGGTACGTGAGGCTCTCCACATGCGCTTTGCCCAGCCATATGCAAGCTGTGTGCCTCTGCGTGTGGTTGGCTTGTCACCACCATGTCCACCGGGACACCACTCTGTGTTGCAACATTGTGCAGGACACATGCTGCCACAATGATCCTGCAGACTACTGGTGGTGCATAAAGCAGCACACCACCAGAGTGTTTGAGGGAGCGGAAGCATGACATGAGCACTCCGAATGTGTGCTCCACTAAGTCCAGAGCTGCAAAATGGGCAGTGTTGTACCTTACCTCGGCAGGTGTATTGGGTTTGTGTATAGGCATCATCATGTATGTGTTCAGAGGGTAGGGACTGTCCCCTGAAGAGGTGAGAATGGTTGTCATTGTCATTTCTTGACAGTGTTGATTGTTCTGTGTGCACCATGCATGCATGTGCATTGCCATTCATACTCACCAATGAGCCATGTGTTGCCATGCTTGCCAGCTTCCAGGGCCCGGTGTAGCAGGGACATCCTGAAGATGTAACTATCATGTGTGCTGCCAGGATAGTTTCCATACACTTCAGTAATGATGCCCTTGGCATCACACACAACCTGAACATTGATGGAGTGCCAATGTTTCCGGTTGCGGTAGATGTGCTCTGTTCTTCGAGGTGGATGTAGAGCAACATGGGTGCAATCAATAGTGTGCCACCCCCTAAGAATCCTGGACTACTACTTGCCTTTCTGGCGGCGTTCTGGGCATATAGATATGCTGGCGGACAAGAAGGATGTGCAGTTATGATTGTCTCCACCTGGTGTAAGCCACATGACTGCATGACCTGAGAGATGCCAACCACTATGGTGGTGGTCCACAGGAATGAGCCAGTGGCCTTAAAATGCAGAACAATGAACACCTTTTGCAAGGGTATCATTGCTTTAGAGCACATGGTGGGTGATGTGAGTTCATCTTCCCACTCCATTACCAGGTCGAGGATGATATGGGAGGGGGCTATACCTGCCATAGATCTGGAAATCAGGCATACCAAAAAGGCTGGTCCTTGGGTGGAAAATCTGGGCCAAGGCCATCCTCCACCCTCTGCAGTGTCCCTTGATGATTGCTGCAACAAATGGTGCACTCATTGTGGCTGTATCCGTACGTTTGTTGATCGTGCATGCTTTTTCTGCATTTATAGTGTGCGCATTGGCATTTACACCTGCTATCCCTGCTATCAGGTGGTGTAGGTGCTTCTGGATTTGCATGTGCTTTTTTGCATGCTGGCATTCCCAGTTCAATTCCATTAATACATTTGGTTTGTGCACGTATTGGCGGTGCGATTGTTTGATGGTGGAACATCCTTCGTAACTCTCATCTTCTTGCTTGTTCTTCCTCATTCCACATATACCACCCCATTTTTTGGTGGCTGCGCAGGCCCGGCTGGCCCTTCCCATAGAGTTTCACGCAAAGCATTTGTCGGGTTGCAGTAACGTGGTGGACTGGCACGGTTTCCTCGCAAGTCCCGGGTAAGCCCCACGCATTGTGTTTCATGAATCGAAGAACGGTGTCTCGCGCGTGATTTAATGCATAATTCCAGTTTTTTCAGTGCCGCTTATTCCATGAATCGGGCCCTTAATGTTTACCTTTCTCCTGTTTTGCAGGGGTGAGGGCACACACACACATTTTATATCTCTAGTGTCTCAAAGGTGTAAGGGCACTGCCTAGATTTTCTATGTCTCTCCTGTCTCACAGGGGTGAGAGGACACCTGATATTTATGTCTGTCCTCTCTCACAGGAGTGGCAGCTAAGACTGAATATGTATGTCTCTCCTGCCTCACAGGCATGAGGGGTGAAACTAAAATTGTACATCTTGTCTGTGTCGCAGTGGACGGATACACACTCCGTTTTTATGTTCACCCTTGTCTCACAGGGATGAAGGTGCAGTCTGGATTTTTTTATTTCTCTCCTGATTCTAAGGGACAAAGGCACACACTCATGTTTTATATCTCTCCTTTCTCACAAGAGAGGGACTCCAACTCCATCTGTATGTCTATCCTGTCTCACAAGGGTGAGTTCACAGACTGAAACTTTACATCTCTTCTGCCTTGCAAGAGTGAATAAACTGATTGTGTATGTTTCCCCTCTCTCACTAGAGATAGGGCCAAGATTGAATGTATACATCTCTCCTGTCTTGCAGGGGTGAAGGTACACACCAAGCAAGTTTTAAATCTCTATTGTTTGCAGATGCTCAATTCTTACATATCTCCTGTCTCCACAAGGGTGGGGGAACAGCCTACATTTTTACGACTCTTCTGTCTTCCACAGGAATGCGAGCCCAGACTGTATTTTCCCATCTCTGCTGAATCGCAAGAGTAGGGGCCGACACTAAATGTTTGCATCTCTCCTATCTTGCTGAGTGGAGAGGACAGCCTGCATTTGTAGATCCCTCCTGTCTTCACGGGGGATCGAGGCAGAAGAGGGCACACACTGAATTTCTATGTATCTCCTGTAGGACAGAGGGCACACCCTTCATTATTAAATCATTCCTGATATGGATGGGGAGAGCACAAACTCAATGTGCATGTCTCGCCTATCTCGCTGGGGTGAGGGCGAGCACACCATTTTTACATGTCTCCTGTTTTGCAGGGTTGAGAGCACAGAGTGTATTTTTACATTTCTCTCTCTCAGGAGACATGACCCCAAATGAAGAGGTGCTGCTCGATGAACCACTCTCAGTTACGTGCTGTGTGTGAGATTGTGAGGTGGAACTCATTGCAAAACATCATTAGCAGATCTCAGCAGGGCATACTACAGTGCTTCTAAGGGTATATTTCCGAGCATCATTAATAATAAGTGTTTGTTGTGATAGGAAACATAACTTTCCTTATTTATAGGAAATATCCATAGACAAACAAAGTATATCAAAAAAAGTATACAGCTACTATAAAAAGGCCTGGTGAGTATCATATGGTTCCATTGCTACCAACACAATTCATCTGCTTTTAAAAATCTCTACCTTCTCTTGAATGTGCATTTTTCAACGTCTAACACATTACAACTAACTAAACTGAATGCAATATAGAATTCATTTTCCTTCTAATGTTGACATACTTTTTTAAGGGAAGGAAAGAGAAAATGAAAACAACATATTTAGCCCCCACCCAGAAACAAAAAGAAAACATATCTGCAAAGTTCCCCAGTGCCAGGCCAGGACAGCAACATTCTAACCAGCTTCAAAGATGCTTGGGTAGTTGCTCCTTAAAATGTTTCTGTGTACTGTTGTTAGGCTAGATTGTATACAGTACCCTCTGGGTGTACTACAACAACCCTGACCTCCTGGCAATAGGAATCCAACCTTTGGTATATGTCTGTACTACACAGGTTGGTAGCATGTTGGGCAGCCAGGCTTAACTCATGAGGGGTCAATGTGAGCTGTAGGGGAGTTACACAGAGATTCACAGTGACAAGCATTCAAATAAACTCTTCAAATAAACTCTTGAGGTTTCTTGAATACACAATTATTAGTTTATTTAACAGTCAGTTTGAGCAACCTTCTTCAGAAGGGGCAATAAAATAGTAACACAAAAATACATTACAAAAAACACACTTGGAGTTTCCCTAAATCAGCAAATACCCATTTAAGATGGTGCACAGACACTTTCTACACCCTCAGGTGATTTCAATAGTTTCGTACACTGTGGACATTAATATATCACTGTTGCATTGAGGGCGATAGTTAGGAGTATGTCAAAGAAAAAGATTATTAGAATAAAACAAGCGATCTCACAAATATTCTGAAGCAGGTAAGTACTTTTGATAACCCCCAATGCAAAGTAAGTAAACCCTTCCTGGAAGGAGGGCTAAACACAGAGTCAGAGGGAAGAAGAGTTATTCAGGGAGCCAGAACTGGCCAAAGTCAATTGGCCAAAAAGTTAAGGTGAGCTGAAGCATTTCTTGCTGGTAGGTAAAAGTCTTGAACAATGTTTTAGAAGTATTTGTAGAATAAGAAGAAATCAAAGTAGGGCCACAAGCTGATTAGGATTGTGAGCTAAATAAGCTGTTAGCAACTCTACAGAAGCAACCAATAGAAGTCTCCACTGAGAACAGGTGAGGTTACACAACAAGAGGTAAGTTCTCTTAGACTTTACAGTACCTTTGGTTAGAAGAAAAGGGCATTGGCTGGATTCTGATCCTGTGCAGCTCTTCAGATCCTTTATTCCTGGGCCTCAGTCATGGGGACAAGAGGGAGGACATCTGGAGAACTCCTACACTGCATTGGGACAGTCAGCGACAGAAAAGTACCAACTTCTATTCAGTAGCACTTTGCGGTTTCAGCTCCTCGCGTCTCAGCAAATAGCACCACTGCAGACTCTTGTTTAGATGGGCTTTCCTTGCATCTGGAGTCCAGCACTCTGTTGAGGTGGCTCACGTTCGGTCAGTCCTGCTTCCTGGGAGTCCAGAGGATCTTCCTGGAGCTCTTGGCCAACTTAAAAGCAACACACACAATCTGGTGTTCCTCACCCTGGCTCTTTGGATCCTGCAGCATTTGCAGTGGAAATACAGCCAGCTTCAAGAGGATGTCCAGGTGGCTTACTTTGGAGTTGATTGGTCCCACCAACTCAAAGGGAGAGGTTGTCCTTACAGGGCTCCTCTAGTCAAAACAAATTCAGAGCTTCAGCACAGCAGCAAGGCTTTACCGGGCAAACCAATGATCCAGGAGTTGCAGCATGCGTCTCTTCCAGTTCTTCTTCGGATTCCTTCATCCAGTGGTCGACTCTGCCTTCCAAGCCAACAAGCCCCGCCTTTTATGCAGGTTTCTCCCATTCATATCAGCCTAGCTATCAGTCACCCAGCAGGGTGGCTGTCCTTGCCAGCCAGCCAGCCAATTACCTAAAAGTGCATTTCTGTCTCCTAGGAGACTAAGCATAGGGAGTTTTGGGCACCTCCCTCACTTCCTGCCCCCGCCAGACACCCTGGAGCCACAGGCAGGCTTCACTCTTGTAACCCTCCAAAGACAAAATGAATAAAGGGACCAAACCTGGTTTGGCGCACAGACTAAATCCCAAGAAGGACCTTTCCACAAAGAAATGGCAAATAAAGAAGACTGGGCCATTTTGACAAAAAATTGCACCCTTGGGTGCTTTACTACAGCTGCGAATGCAGCCTGCAGTAAAAGCACACCACGGTAGTTAAAAGTAAAGCACTGCCATCAGCCATTCACTGAGGAAAGGGTAACATAAAAATGTTACACGAGAAGCTAGACAAAGGGGACCCTTCAGCACCCTATTGTAAAATAGTGTGTGCTGGGTCTAGAAAGTTACAGATGTAAGTAAAGTCAATTACCCTTCACTGGTGTTGGAAACAGTAGTTTATCCCAGAGAAGCTATTTAAACTTTGGGAAAATCTAAAAGACTCCCACTTGCCACTGCACTGAAGGTGCTGGGTGACACAATGGAAAGATGATGCCTACGTAGTTTGTCAGACTCCATACTTAACAAAGAAACACAGAGTTCAAATCACATTAAAAATACATGAGAGAGTGGGAAAAAGGGTCTTACTCTCTCCATGTAAAAAATTTAAAGTCCTAAAATCCAGCAAAGTTGCTGTGGGTCTCTAAGGTAGAGAGGAATTAGCGCATGTCTGAGAATTCTCCCTAACAACTGGCCATTATTGACTCATGCACCAATTCTTCCCTGTCGAAGACGTGTCGGCACAATAGGTACTATTTCCGAATATGCTGGGCTATGTTGTCCATGGTACGCCCTCTGGGATGTTGGACGTGTCTCTTACACACCCTGGAATGGCACAGCAGATTCCTCGGGCCCTTTTGAAACGAGGTTCCAATCCCCTGCATGAACAAGTGTGTCTGTGCCTCCAACCATGGCACCACTTCCAACACCCCTAGAGAGTATCACTAGTGGTAGGGTATTTGGAAGTTGTATGCACGATCTTACCTAATGTCCTCTGACAAACACATACTTTTTTATGTAACCACAGGATACACATTTGAAAATTCAGCTCAAACAGAACTCATTTCAATGAAACAGATGGTACTCATTTTTGTATTTAAACGTCTGTTTGTAAAGTCAAATGAATGGCATTGATCATGTAAGCAGTTCTGAAGGTGGGCACTTTGGTTGATGGATGTGCTACTTCAAGCCATCATATGTACAGATGGCAGTCCCCTTGCCCACCAAGCTGAGAGGCTGATTGCTTTCCCAGGCCTTAATGAAATACAGTGAGTGTAAGCACAGCGGGGTATGCCCACCATGTAGAAATACATGTGACAGAAGCTGTCTATTGATCTAAAGGTCTTGCATCATCTCTTATCGGGCGATATTTCAAATATTAATGAGAATGTCTCTATCTGTCAATCAGCAACATGAATTTAAAGGGCCTACCTTACCTTGAGCGTCTTCGGCTTTTTCCACAGACATCCCAAACTTTGTGGTGTGCGCTAATCACACTCTATGCACCCATTTTCTCATGGTCTCCTTTTCCTTTGCTTCACACCTCAGATCATTCCTGTGCTTTTCATATGTTCTTCTGCATATTTCACATTCCCTACAACATGTACTTTCCATGCTGCACATCTCCTACGTTTCTCACGATAGACAAGTTTCATATTGCCTGTATTGGCCTCATAGGGCACAGCAGTGCACTTCTTGTCACGCTCAGAAAGAACCATCCACTGACCAGCCATGTTTTCCTGGTGAAGTGCCTCTTATTCCACCCCAGTGTGCTTCCATGCCGTCTGACCTATGTTCACTGGACACAGTGTACTTGCCACATGCCTAAGGGTGTGTGGTGCAGCTGCCTCGGATCCTCTCCTCACCTGTGAATTGAGACTGTGGCTGTCAACCAATTGCGGATGTGATGTTTGGGACGTGCCCTCTGTTGCACACTCCAGTACGAGCCTTCAAGTGTGTTTTACCACATGTCAGTGTGCACTGTGCAGTGGCCATTCCCACACAAATACTTCCTGTTGCAACTGACACCATTTCCACTGGCGATGTACCCTGCGCGTGGTGTCTTACTTCCACGTAAGGTAATACTCTGCTGCTGGTCAAGGGTCTTGGCCCACTTGTTCTGCCTGATTGGTATCACCAGCATCAATGTATGGTATAATTAATCAAACAAATCGGCCATTGCAATTTCTCTGGGGTATTAACCTAGCAGATGGTGTCTAGGGAGGTTTCTTTATTTTACTTTGGGTGCTATGCTTTCTGTAATGGTGTCCTTCAACAAAGTGGGACTGGAAAAATCAGGCTGAACCCTGAAGGATGATGCTCCGTGTGCTTCTCTCCGTGTAATTGGGCTAAAACCTATGGAACAAGGAATGGGCAGGTAAGGGGGAGGTAATAGGAAAAGCCCATAAAGCCAACTTAATGCCAACAAACGGGAGAACTTTGCAAAGGAATGTGACTGATTCACAATGCATTTTCCATGAATAAATGAAATAAATGATGCCTGAAAAAAGTACTAACTGCAGCAATTCACAAAGGCAGGTACATGTGAATAACAACAAACACAACAACTATAACTGAAGAGCATGTGTGCAATAGTCATATGGTTACATATGTGTGTAACATTATGCACATGTAATGTGTAGGTAGACAACATAATTCATTCTCAGTATCCAAGAGTCGAGGTGTATCAAGTAGTAATGTAAAGTGCAATACACACAATCCTACAACAGTGTTTCTTCACACGTGTACAGAACAGGCCATGTCTGTCTTAGAAACGTTTGTGAATGCACTGATGTTACGCACATCTTACATACTATTTGCAAACATACATCATTTAAATTTGAAATATCTAGATGCAAGTAATATATAACATTTGTGAACATGTTTGCAAATGTGTGATGTGTGGAGCAAGAAGGCATATGAGGTTTGTAATATTTTGGATTGAGAAAGATCTACAGGAGCTTTCTGTAAAATGTTGTGGGTTACACCAGGGTACGTTTACACCATGTTGGGTCACGAAGAGTGGCTGTAAATGGAGCGATTTGGGAATTTGGTGTAGAAACTAGTACGTTGCATCTGATTTATTTGGGAATACAAAACATTCGAATGCTAGAACCAGTCATGTGAGTAAGTAGCCTCAGGTGTAAAGTGCTTGAATGAATAGTCTAAATGGGTCAGCGCGGGTATTTCCTCATTTGCAGGTACTCAGACTCTCCTATGCAAGTTAGCATAATCATCACTCATTTCCTGTGCGCTTCCCCGAATCACTGTAACATACAGCGTTGACTTAAGACATGAAAAATCTGGTTTCAATCCCAAATAGCCGATTTGCTCAAATGTTTTACAAACTAACAATTTCTGGTATTCGTTATTCTTTTTAATTACTTTCAGAGACTAGTTTCTAAGCACTAAGCAGGGTCCGGGATTCGAACCGTTGCTCTGCCTTGTCTTCAAGACAAAAGTGTTGCCCATAAGCTATCCTGCCAGCACAGTTTAGTATAGGTTATATTTCTGTTTGTTATTCTAAAACAAATGTATGAAGTATGATTTTGATATAATGCAGGATTGAGACAAGAAGTGAATACAATGTTAATTGCCTCACACCTTTCTAAGAACGAACATGTTTAAGACTATATATGCTCATTTATGTATCTCATTGAACATATGTTGTTACAATTTTTTAAACTCTAGCATTATTATGTTTATACGGGTTCCAAATTGGAAATTGCCAAACTATGTTGTCACTGTAATATTTGTAAGCTAATTACAAATGTATAATATATCATTACATGTTTAAAAGATATTGAAATAATAAATGCAATGTGTTCTTCAGAAACTTTTGACTTTCATTTATTTTATAAAGTCGTGCAATCATTTGAAGTCCTTTCGATTTCTTCCCATCCAATTTTTGTGTAGAACATGTTGAAGTAAGACTTAGTACTGAATTAAATGTTTACCGAACAGAGATACCCAAAATGTTTATTTGTTCAGTTTATGACACACTTGCAGTCACATGGTCATGTGTTCTCAACCTAGGCAAGACCTAAATCAATGAGAAAAATACATTTTCAGAGGAGAAAAGGGGAGATGAGGAAGGAAACACGAGGTGCCGACCTCAATATAAAGTTCAACATCATCACGGCAAGGGGAGGAGAAAGATATCATTATTTTCAGAGTACAGCCGATAAAAAAACAAAGCCCCCAATTATTTGGAGAACCGTTTGGTGATGTGGGCTTTGATTTGAAGTTCGGAGAGTGGTTGGTAGCGCAAGGCAGAGGGCCACCATAACCCTGCATAGGTACTGTAGTGAGTGAGGTGGGACACCCACCAGACCAGAAAGCAAGCTCTCCCTCAGACATTCCAGGGGGCTAACTGATCTCCTACTCTGTCTTGCCAACTCATGGACACACCATGAGCACATTACGCCTGCTCTTGACACAACCAAGAGTAATATGTCTATTCTTCCCTTGCGCAGCATGATTGGTAAGTGTGGCTTACAGGTTCATCCCAGACTTCTGTATTTTAGTCCCATTAATGAGCTGGGAGCTGTATATTTTCACCATAGCACAGCAAAGCTTGGCAGCAATGAATATAAGGCATGCTCCAGTACACTGCATGAGGCAATGCCAGCTAGCAACAATGGTACGTCATCAAGTCAAAACAAGTGGATAGGCTGGAATGGCAGCAACAGTTACATAGGAAAAGTAGCTACATTTTTACCAGTCCTCATTTTACCATGGTGCCTTGGGAGAAATCAACCATTTAGTGGTGTGGTGAGTGGTCTTTGGTGGCTGCAGGGACTTATGCTGGGGAAACAGTCTGTTCACCATGTTTACTATTGCTGGGGAGGACCCTGCCTTTGAACCTAAATAAGTTCATTTCTCGCGTGGAGCGCCGCACAAAGTGGTGTGGCGAGCGGTCTTTGGTGGCTGCAAGGACTTATGCTGAAGAAACGGTCTTTTCACCGTTTTTACTATTGCTGGGGAGAAGCCTGTCTTTGAATTGACAAGAGTTAATTTCTCGCTCGGAACACCGTGTGCAGTGTTGTGTGTAAGTGATTTCAATCCGACACACACCTAAGTCAACACCTAGCGTGTAATGCACTACTGAAATCCTTATTTATTTGTGTCTAAAAGTTCTTTTATTCTGAACGATGTACCACTCATATCATGCCCTTCTCCTGAAACCCCCCCGGTCACACTGAACCAGGAATCAGGCTGGTTTGCAAAGTTAAAATATTTATTTATGTATTTACAAATTAATCACACTATGGTTTAATGGGTACACAATGATAGCCAATGGGGTGATGTAACACTAAATAATCTCTTTAATACACAAGGAGTAATAGTGAGAAAAACAATTCAGCACAGAAATAATACTTTTGTGTGTTTGTTCAGATCAAATAACAGTGTGGTTACTAGTTCCCCCTGCACACCCCTGAACCCCCCACTAGGCAATGTAAAGAGATAGGAGGAGAGAGAGCAGGTATTCAGGAATGGCAGAATTCAAACAAAATATCAATCCCATTTTCCCCCCAGCAACACAAGAGAAAAACAGAATTGATTGGCAAGCGGTCAGAATGGTTTTAAAGTTATCTTGAGAATGGATTGGGTAAAAACACTAAATATGGTTTAAATTGCTGAAATTATTTAAATTCTTATAGGAGACGCTTTGGATAGTTGCACACAAACACCAGCAATTATTTAACACTAAGAAACAATGTGAAATATTAAAATTAAGGTTGAAAGCAATCAAAAGCTGTTTTACACGTGTCAGAATTTCCCTGAAACAAAATTTGCGGCAAACATTTTAGTGTGTTGTAATCGCAATTACAGGAGAACCGTATGGATTTGGGATTTAAATTAAATTACAGCTGTGGATGTTAGCTACAAGTAGAAGTTACAACTTTGTTCCTGGCACGAAAACTGTGGAAGTTATGGACGTTTTGGTGGAGGTCTTTTTTTCATAAAACAGGTGCAAGAATGAGAAACAGGAATGTACTTTTAACAGACAAATGGGATTTCTTACACTATATTAGGACAATAGAAAAAGAGAATGCCACACATGAATCTCCACAGTTCTTGGCCAGGGAACCCTTCACGTGGTGGATACTCAATTTCTTTCTGGGATTCACTTTAGTTACTCACAAAACTAATGTCTTATGATTTTAAAATACATATAAGAGAAACTCAACGCAAGAAAAGTTTGGACAATTCAAAAATAATCCTAACAATATCAGGTTCTGAAGACAAGAGAGGATGGATTTAAGATAGGGATTACTATGGACAGTATATATGCTAGTGACACAGTTCTATCTATAGATACTCACTAGATATGTTTTTACACAAACCGTCAGGATTCTAGTCCGTCAAGATTTCTGGTCAGGGAAGGGAATCTGGTTCTGGAATAGACAGCTGGGTATACCGGATTGGCCTGGGTCTGTTCAAAGCACGGCACAGGACTGGATCGGATCTTTTGTTCTGGTGATAATTCTTTTAGCAGGCAAGCAGTACAGCACCGCCCGGCTGTCTTTTGGTTCCCCTTAGGTTTCTGGGGTTGGTTCTAGTTCTGGAAATTTAAGGCCTAGCTGAAAATGGTTCAGCTATGCAATGGGCCTTTCTGCTTTGCCAAGATTCTGGAGTCTGGAGCAAGGAAGATGGAAAGTTCTGCAGCAGGGTGCTCCGCAAGCATTCGGATAGTGGGTAAATCTGTCTGTCCTTCTGAGTGCTGAGCTGTCTCTATTAATGGTTATGATAAAGGGGGTGTGTGGGCTGGTTTCTCCTAAGCTCGCCCCTTTGACATGGATTGGTCAGGGTCTTCTCTCTTCCTTGATAGGAGGAGAAAAACAGGGTGTCACCTTTATGGTGTGGGTTTGTGAGGCTTAGAATCAACCCCTAGCTCCTTGAACACAAAATCTACTTTTGGTACAATACATATTTCCACATGTGCAACCTCTATAACAATCATATATACAGATTACATATTTTGTGTAGCAGATACTCCTCCAAGCCCCGTCGCTGTGGGATCTTTTGTCTACTTTTCACAGTTCTGGTGCCTTTTCACCCGTGCATCCAGAAATTACATTAACAATGCCGTTATTTCTATATTTTGCACAATTTTACATAGTAAGTTATCAGTCTTTTTAAAATGTGTCTTTTGTCCTTGTTAAGCAACAAATGGTTGTTTAGATCCACCCCTCTGGTCTCTCCCTGGGACCCAGGAACATCTCCTCCCTGTATTGTTGCTTGGCAGAGGCCATTTACGACCCTTCACACCTCACATTTCCTTTAGCTGGAGGATGTCCATTGTCTCCTTCCCCACTGCAGACCAAATTCTTCCCCCACCCTATAATCATCACATAGGTGTGATTTCCTGGTGCAGAGAAGCTGGAGGGAGAGGCCTTGCCTCTGTGAGGAAAGCTGTTATTCCAGTTAGGGTGGCTTTTAGCCAGGCTTAAATTTAAATGTTAATTTGGTTGCATTTTTCCTTAGCTTAAAACAAACTTGTGATTTCAAACTAGCAGCTAAAACACTTGTTTCAGATTTTTCAGAGGTTTTGGTGCACACAAGGGTTTTGCGGCCATTTTGATGTTTCTGGCACCATCGGAACACAGTGATGCTACATGGCAGAGCAAAAGTGGGTTGAATCATGCCACATGTGGCTTGTGGGCTTTGGTGTTCCATTGTAACTCCGGATCATCGGAGCTAGCAGTAAGTTAATTTGACATCTTGATGACCCAGAAGCACTTTGGAGGACCTCCCACTGCATTAAACCTGGTGACTCCCTCTTCTCTATTATTGTAACTGGCGACTCAGCCGGCACAGGTGGAGTGACTTGTTAACTTTTGTTATCTGGGGCTGCAGCGTGGGATTTAATCTACTATTACATGCATCTATCCTTTAAGGAGCAGTTCCAAATGCCTGCAGCTGCCTAAACGCGGGCAGCAGATCAAGAAATGTTGCATGAAAGAAAAACTAACCAAACAGAGCGTAACTGACAAGAACATGGAGGGTCAAAATACCCTCTCTGCCCTATCACCGACTTCCATGGATAGTACAAGGGTAAACAGAACTTTGGACGTGCAAAAAGATCACTGATTTTAATAAATCTGAATCGCAATGGATACTAAAAGTGCTGACCTGATTGCCCCAGTGGTTCTGGAATCTACGAATTCCATCAAGGCAATCAACAATAACAATTCACTGCTAAACATGTGTTTAGAACTACGCATAAGATCTCTGGCTGAACCAACATCAAGGGGCAATGCTTTTGCTGGCCTAACTGCTACTAAACTTTCGGGCAGTCCTGATTTGACTGGGATAGCGGCTGGGTTCGACAGCTCTACGGAAAGCATGATACCAACTTCCTCCGAATTCTCCAATGATCAATAATTAGAAGCACATGAAATGTCATTTGCTCCCACTTTAAGCTATATTGCCTTCACCATGGATATGTGTACTGCTTTCCACGATTGCCAATGAGAAAAATGAATTTAAACGAGTGCTGCCATTGATGGTAGATGTCATTTTAGCTGATTCTATAGGTACACCTCCATGTTTGCCAGTAGCAAAACAGGATGAACCTAAGAAACCAGAAAATGCACTATTAATGGAGTACTCAATGCTTGACTCACCACTGACAATTTCGACATCAACTCCTCGGTTGGAAGCTTCCAGGTGCAAGCAGGAGTCTGACATCTTTACATTACAGCCAAAACACTTCTCAGTAACAAACACACCAGCGACCAAAAAACAATGATACAATAAGTTAAAAAGGGGTCACAAGCAGAGGTGCAGAAAAAAGAAAGCAACAGATATACCCAGTACATTGCCTACATGCACTACTCCAATCAATTTGGGGCCAGCGAGTTTACAAAGTAAACCTATTGATTCTCAAAAAGTAGAGACGAATGGAAAATAATCCATAGTGCATACACAGGTCTGGAAACCATCTGGAACCCTTGCTAAATTGTTACAATTCCCCAAACTCACGGTTCCTACAATGCCACAAGCCCAAGAGAGACTCTTTCAAGGGTGGTGCCTCTGCAAAGCAAACCTACGGATGCTCTGCAGAATAATTGTGCAACGCAAGCAACATCCATCCAGTTTTTTAAGTATTATTTTGCTTTTCAGACACAACAGCAGGGCTGTTTAATTGGATAAGACATCCATTACAGAACAGGACCTTATATAGCCCCCCTAGTGATCCCACAAGGACAGGAATGGTTTTATTAATGGACAGCATGGACAACCAATATATATGTAATACAGCGTTGCCCCCTGCCCTATTCTACATGCCAACTGAGCCATTTGTTCAGATGCACCTGTCTATATCATGGGATGCGCTACAAGCTCCCATGCGAATGCAGTACATAATATGGGTATGGAATCTAGACTTCATCTGATCCGTGGTCCTACTGTGAATCTAAGTGACATGACAAACCTTTACCCTAAGAATTGTCCCTGTTCTGGGAGGAATAACCTTATAGTTGACCCCCAGTAAGAACAATAAGAAATGTATGCCAAATACCGAGGGAGGGAAGCAACGGCTACGAATTGAGGAAATTGATCCGACAAATGACAGTCCATTCTATAACCGGAATAATTTAATAGGCCATTTCAGCCAAATAAAGGGCCTTCAAATTCTAAAATATTGTGACATTGAGGCGGTGGAGCTGCCTAACATGCACAGTACTAGTTATTGGGCTATTGTAACTTTTGTCTCATTGGTAGCAGTAGCAAGGATCCTATCAGTTACGACTGAACTTCGGAATTTGGGCTTTGAATCAGGTTAGCCAGTGTGACTGGATGGCAAGTGAATTATTTCATTTTTTTAAATGATTTTTTATTGCATTTGTATATTGCGCCCAGACCTAGAGGTATCACAGCGCTAGCAAAAATGGTACACTACAGGAAAATAGACATTGCAGTTAGTTTGTATGTGGTAAAGTATATAAGGAACAATCAGAGAAGGAGCAGTTGGGTGTGTTCTAATGTTACAGCAAATGCAGTTACTAGTATTTGTTAAACAGGATTGTTTTTACCCTTTTTTTAAGAGAAGGTATGAATGTTCTTCTTGGATACACTGGGGTAGAGTGTTCCACAGGGTGGGGGCAGTAGTGGTAAAGCTGGAGTCACCAGCTCTCTTTCCTAAAGAGGGTGGATGAAGAGGAGGAGCGTAGTCTGCGAGTGGTGTTTTTTTTGTGATGTGGTTGGATTAGTAGAGGGGGCAGTATTCTGAACGTGGTGGTAGGTGATAGCTAGGAGTTTCAGCTTGATGCATGCTTTGCATGCTTGCTTTGATGGGGAGCCAGTGCGCCTTGTGTCTAATTTGCAAGATGTATTCAGATCATTTCAGAGCCTAGGCAGCTCTGAGTGCATTAATATGTATCAGCTGACGTTTGTTTATGTTTTTCTTTCATTTTTCAGCCAGGATACAATAGTCTAATTTGCTACCAATGATGGC
The DNA here is from genome assembly GCF_040938575.1 of Ambystoma mexicanum. Classification (NCBI taxonomy): domain Eukaryota; kingdom Metazoa; phylum Chordata; class Amphibia; order Caudata; family Ambystomatidae; genus Ambystoma; species Ambystoma mexicanum. The sequence goes on along the minus strand of NC_090933.1, from coordinate 571,037,837 downwards.
CCTGGCTAGGGTGAGGCAGTTACTGGTGGTGAGGAATTTTCTGGAGAGGTTAATGAGTTTAGTGGCGTAAGCGGCAGATGAAGGGATTGCTTTAACATGTGTCTACAAGTTTAGTTCAGCAACGAGGTAGACTCCCAGCGTTTTGATGTTGGAGGATACAGGGTTAATGTTCCCATTGATGCAGAAGGAAGTGAAGGCAGAGTTAAGGGTACGGTTAAACCCACAAGAAGAAGCTCTGTCTTATCATCATTCAGGCAGAGATGGTGTATTGCCATTCATGCCTGGATGATGCCGTAAATGTGGTTGATATTAGTAGAGTCTAGATGGTAGTTGCCAGTTATTTTGAGAGGGAGCTGCGTGTCTTCAGCAAAGTTAGTGTATGGGATGTCAAGGCTGTCCAAGTGGTCAAAGAGGGGTTTGGTATACATATTGTACAGGGTGGGGGACAGGCACAATCATTGAGGGACACCATAAGGGACAGAGATGAGGTTGGCTACTTCCATTCCCATGAAGACCCTGGAGGAGCGTCCAGAGAGGAAGGACTTAATCCAGTTGGCTGCTTCTAGGGAGAGGTTGAAATTGGCTGTGAGGTGATGGCACACAATTGAGTGATCTTAAAGTGCAAACACTGCTGAGAGATCTAGTAGAAGGAGGATGTCAAGCTCACTATTGTCCCTAATGTGGTTGAGCTGAATCTTTAGGTCGAGGAGGACAGATTATGTGCTATGTCTGGGTCTAAAACCCGATTGGCACATGTCCAACAGATTATGGGTTTCCAGGTGAGTTTGGAGTTGTGAGTAGGCAGTGCAGTCCAAAATGTTGAGGAGATAGGGTACCGTCGTGATAGGGCCGTAGTTGGTGGGAAGACTGGAGTTGAGGTAGGGTTTCTTCAGGAGTTCCATGACCCAGGCCTCTTTAATGGATCTGGATATTGATTTAGATTTGAAAGAGGCATTAACAAAATCAGCCAGAGGTTCAGCACACATTTTAACAAGGTGAGCTGGACAAATGTCCCGTGTACAATTGGGACTTGTACTAGAGAGATGGCGGATAACTGAAACAGAGGTGTGGCGGGGAAGTAGGGTTAGTGGTCCCCAAGGGAGCGAGTAATGTAGGGGGAGCTGGGACTTTTGAGTATGCCTTTGTCCCTGAGGCTGTGAGGTTTTGTTGGATGAGTGGGCATCATGCTTTGTTTTTGTTTTTTTAGGACCAGGGATTCGAGTTCTTTAAGCATTTTGAAGAGATCTCTGGAATTTAGCTTGCCTCAGTGATTCTAAAATTAAAAATGTTGGCTTTAGTGGAGAAGATGGCTGCTTTTAAGTACTCGCTGAGCGGCAAAGGCTTCCTTGTTCAGAGGGATATATGTTTTCTCCAAAGATGCTCAAGGACACGTTTCTGTTTGTGGAGAGTGATTAGTTCTTCTGTGAACCAGTTCTGAAAACGTCTTTTTTTTGCGGGTTGAGGTTTTGTGGGAAACATGGATGTCTAGTGCATAGAGTAGTGCAGAATTGTACACCGAAAGAATTACTTTGTATTAGCATTGTCTGGGATGGTCTGGAGTGAGGCGGGATAGTAGGGACCAATTGTTCAATGGTGAGTTTATGGGTGTGTCTAGCAATGATAGAGGGAGGTCACCTGTTCTATGTGTGGTGTTGAAGGTGGTGGCTAAGGTGAAGCAGATCAGTGAGTGGTTTGTCCAGGGTAGTGTGTTGATGGAGGAGACGTGGACGGATGTGTTGGTAGAGAATATCAAGTCAAGAATTCTTCCTTTATCTTGAGTGGGAGACAGGATAATTTAGGAGAAATTTATCTCGTTGAGTGCTGTAGTTAGGGCAGAGGCCATTCTGGTCAGCGGGTTCTTTGAAGCCTACTTTTAAATCTCCTAGGAGTATACATTTGGTTTTTGTCTTGAGCAGGGGTGCAGTGACCAAGGCGACATCGGCTTCAGGTGTGCCAATATGAGTTGGTTGGCAATAGAGTAGTAGGATTTTGATGGTGGATCGGGGGAATGATTCAATATTGGAAAATAAGAGTTTGTAGCCCAAGAGTGTCTGCAGGGGAAGGCTCTGATGGGGAGGGTGGATTTGGAGATGATGGTGACTCCTCCTCCTTGGTAACCCTGTCTATCGGCTCATAGAATGGGATAGCCGGTGGGTAGAGCCAGTGATAAGAGGGGTCCCACTGCCTCATGCAACCAGGTCTCTGTTATGGCCAGCAGGTCAAGCTCGTTGGCAAGTATGAGGTTGTGAATGTCAGTGGTGTGGGCACAGACAGATTGTGCATTTAAGAGTGCTCATGTGAGCGAATCAGTGATAATTAGGCATGCCAGAAGGGGGTTTGGGTGGGGGCAGTGGTCGTGAGTGAGTGGAGGGGCTTGGTGGTGGCTGTATTGTAAGGGTTTAGTGTGTGGGGTTGTGCTATGGGCCCCTTCAGGTGGTGGTGTTTGATGACAGGTCAGTGGAGGTGGACCTCCATTATGGAGAAGAGTTTGTGCAGGTGTGCTAAGCCCAGACAAGTGACCATATGCACTTCTGCGCGGTGCGAGGTAGAGGCTGTCAGGAGGGGGTTGGTAAGCATGGTGCTGGGGTAGAGCAAATGTGGTATGGATGCATGGAGGGTATTGCTGGTGCTGTGGTGGGTGCCCTAAGCCCCGTGGAGAGGGTATGTGATGCTGATTGAAAGGACATATGATCTGTGTGGCCTATGCAAGGGGGGCAGGTAGTGTATTGAGGCACCTGTGGGTGGTTTTTTGGCTTCTGTTATGAGTAGGTGAGCCAATCCAGATCAATGCGGATAGACATGGTGGGGAGCACAGAGTGGCGAAGGGGTGTTAAAATGGCACGTGGGCTGTGTCGCTGGGGTGGACTGGTGGTGGCAGGATTTTCTACATCAATGGGTAGTGGTTTCAGGTAGGTCTAATTGGGTGAGGGGCTGGTGGGCAAGGTGAAAGGGGGTGATCTTGATGGCAGGAGGGTGATCATTTGCCCAGGCGAGGGGCTCGTACTGTGGGCTTGCAGGTAGAAGAGCTATACAGTACATTGGCAGGAGGCATGAGGGAAGAGTAGGCAGTAGAATCAATACATTTGCATTGAAAATTGGTGCAGTGGGTATGGCATTGCAAGCATTGGGGAAAACAGTACATTAGCAGCAGACACAGGGGCGGAGTAGGCAGTAGCATCAAGAGAGTGAGAAGAGAGATAGTGAGCATTGGTAAAGCAGTAATATATATACGTAACACATCATCATTCTACAGCATTATTCGATCTGCCCATATATGTGACATACAAGCTAGGGTTCGGTAATTGACAGTTATGCACGTAATTTCATTCAGTCTAAACATTTGGTATTTCTAGCCGTGGCTGCGGAGACAGCTTTCTGTTTTGGGGAAATGGGGCACTGCCACAGGGAAGGATATCATGTTCTAGCAGGGAGACATTCCAACTAACGTTATCTATTCGCTGCGCTCATGGGCTAAGGGTCAGACAGTTCTGAAGCAGAGAAAATACCATCCTTTGTGAAGGAGCACCATTAGTTGTATATAAATCTTATTTAACTGCCTTCTACAACAGCGTTTGCAAGACAGGCTGGTACCTGGGTTGCTGATTAGTCACGGTTTATGTACAGCTTCAAGTCTTTGCAGAATAAGAAAAACAATGGCCCTCATTACGAGGTTGGAGGTAACCATGCCGCATTTAGAGGCATGGTTGCCTCCTTACCGCATACCGTGCTCGGGTTCCTCAAATGAGGATTTACCAGGCCATCCCAACCTTGGCGGACCCGGTAATTCCTCGTCCGAGGAACCCGGACCCGGTCCATCCCCATTCCTATTCGAGCCCCCCTCAATGGGAATTGGGAGTGAGCTAACAACGGGCCCGTTTATAACAGGCCCGTTGTTAGCTCCCTGGTCTCCTCGCGGGACCCGGTAAAGATGCCTGGTTTTACCAGGTGCCCATTGCGGGTCCCGCGAGGAGACCTCGTAATAGGGCGGAATGAGTTTACCGGCAGCATTACCGGTGCCGGTAAACCCATTCCGCCAACCTCATAGTGAGGGCCAATGTATTTCTGCAGGGTTTCACATTCCTGCCTGCGTTAGCATTCAGAGTTCAAGCTGTGGCCTCGCACCGTGTGTGGATCTGAAGCACAGAATATATTTGCAGAAGCGTTACAAAAAAGAAAATGGCAGGCAATTGCAAAATTGACTCCCAATGGTCACATTTAGGTTTCATGGTTTGCAATGTTTGTCACGTGATGTAATTCGCTTCTGGCCAACATACCCTTCATACTATTCGGCCTATACAATTGCATTTAAAGTTTCACAAACCCTCCTTTTGGCCTTAAGCCAATAGCATCATCCAAATATTGCGTCATCATCGGACCAAGTCTCACTTTCTGAACTGCCCAAGTCGCTATCATAATGATCATCAGGAATATTGATTGCCATAAACTCTTTGATTGTTTCATTTTCATGTTTGAGACCACCATTTATCATATGAGGTTTGGGATTCATGATCTTTGTACTGATTATCTGTACACATTCATTTGTAATAATGGAGCAAATGGCTTGCAAACATTGTATGCAACAACAGCAGAATATGAGGATACTAAATATCATGACGAAAATTGTGATCAGTTTCCATCCCTAGGATCGTAATAGTTCCCAGAACCATGTACTCAAATATAGATCCCAGCCACCTGTGGGAACATGGATTTCAGAACTTAAAACCTGTAATTTCTTAAGTGCTTCAAATATTATAGGGGAGAAGTCACTTACAAAAACACAGCACACTGATCCCACTAATTTGCATACACCTCCACGGTCAGCCAAAACAATGTCAAGAACCATTCTATTCGGAAGTGCAACTAGCCTGATTGGTTTTTGTTCCAGTGTCATGTTCTATAGTATGTCAGTGGTTCCATTAATTGTTTTCTCTAACACCCTGGACAGTCTTCTAATATTCCATGAATTTATTGCATGTCCGCAAAAAGGTATAAAGGATTTAGCTATGTCGCCAGAAATTTGCCCGGCAGTATCATCTCGGCATGGCCGAGATCTGGATACTTTTGCTATTTCAGAGGTTGTAGCGAGGAATACAACAGGTAAACGTATCTCTAAATAACGGGTACCTTCACTGTTTCTAGGTAACTAAGGATAAGCTTGGTCCCCAAACACAAAATAGACAGGACCTCCTATATATAATGGTTTCTCTTCATGCTCAAGTACAGCAGTATTCATACATCTGGTAAATGTTCCCATTGGGTAGGAACCTTTTTTCCGCAAACAAAATGGAACAGAATGTGGACTATGGTGAATAGTGTAGGAGGGAGGCATGGCATCTTTGTTTCCTACAGGAGTCATTTTAAAACTAATCAGTAACTGGTAAGGCCTAGAGAGTCTATCAATGGGAATGATTGATACAGTGTTTATTTTGCTTCTATTTGTAAACACAGAACAACCCAGGGGTGTCAATACCAATCTTTCAAATTCATGTATGTTTGTTCCATCAACATTTCCAGTGACACTATCATTCCATTTCCCAAGCAATAGAGCTCTTAGTGATGCGTAACAGGCAGTACTCAGGGGTAGAGGATGTATATACCAACCTATTCCTCTTTCCCCATGTTGGGGTAAATGCGAGCACACCCAGCAATTGGATCGATTCAAGACTGCATGTGTCATATTCATATTCAATAGCAGAGTATTGTTATCATAACCTTTTCTGTGTTTAATATCTTGTGGAGGAAGAGTGTAAGAAAGCACATGAGCTGCGGTCATAGTGGGAGCATTGATAGTGGGCAATAGGGTATTCATGGGATGTATAGCTTCTAAATACCAGAACACTGGGATTAGTCTAAATATGATACAGATAGATATGATGACCTGGAGCAGTTTAGTCTTCATAGACCAAGTCTTTCTCAGAGCAGATTTCAGGCCGATTCATGGAATTAATGTGCGCCGAAAATTCCGGTGCAGAGGTGCCAAAACGTGCGATTCGCAGTAAAAGTGCGAAAATCGCAGTGCAACTGCGAAAATCGCAGGGAAACCAGCGCACATCGATTCATGGAACGACGTGCGCGAGAAAAATATTGGATGTGCGCTGAAAAAGTGCGCGGCGCACAGGCCATCCAACGGCGTGCGCCATGGCCGCTGCGAAATCGCACATAGCGCGGCGCACATTACAAAAGTAGGCGTAACACGGGGCGTAACACTCGGAATGGGGAACAACGCATGAAAATATGGGCATCACGGGGGAAGTACAGGAGGCAAGTGCGCGGAACGGCCACACGCTCGCCTACTACTCATATTCATGGAATCGAATAGGGCAAACCAGCGCAAGGTCAAAGACGCGCACAGGGCCAAACAAGTACGCCACAAGAAAGCAGGCGGTAGCGTCCCTGCGCCTGAAATAAATGTGCACCAAAATGTGCGCTAACAAAAAGCACCCATATACAGCTATGATGAATGATGAATACTGTGGCCCTCTAGGACAAATGAGGTGCAAAGGGGTACCGACAAACAGGGCCACCTGCTGTGTGAAAAATATTGTGTGCGTGTATTACGGGGTTCGCGGGAAGATCCACACGCGATTGGCTTGGGCACGTGTATTCCGGGGTGCGCGGGAAGTTTCACACGCGAATTTGCAAGGTACGTGTATTTCAGTGTGCGCGTGAAGTTCCACACGCAATTTCAGCAGGGTACGTGTACTCCGGGTGCGCAGGAAATTCCACACGCGAATCAAGCAGCCTACATGTATTTCGGGGGTGCCGGGGAGTCCCACACGTGAATTGGCCGTGTGGGTCCTCCCAGCTGTTCCCTCTACACCCTCCACGGTCCCTGCAGGCGGCCCACACCACAGGGGACTACCCTGCACCCCTGCCCATGACCCGCAGGCAGCCCATCCACCATGGCTATGCCCCCCAGCCAACCCACATGTCACCTTGCACTACTGACCACCAACGCATGTCTCCAAGCACCCCCACCCCCCAGCAGTGCAGGGCACCCTCCACCAGGCCCCAACTCCTGTCCCCCTGCACCCCCACCCACCAGCAGTCAGGGGCACCCTCCACCAGGCCCCCACTCATGTCCAACTCATGTCCCCTTGCACCCCCACCCCCAGCACTGTAGGGCACCCTCCACCAGGCCCCCACTCCTGCCTCCCTGCATCCCCACCCCCAGCACTGTGGGGCACCCTCCACCAGGCCCCCACTCATGTCTCCCACCCCCCACCCCCCAGCAGTGTGATTTTCCTGGGTACGTGTATTCCATGGGTGCGCGGGTAGTCTTACACGCGATTTCACCAGGGTACGTGTATTATGGGTCCGCGTGAACTTCCACACGCGATATCAGCAGGTTGCGTGTATTATGGGGTCCGCTGGAAGTTCCACACGCGATTGCCCTGGGTACGTGTATTTCGGAGTGCGCGGGAAGTTTCACACGCAAATTTGCAGGGTACGTGTATTTCGGTGTGCGCGTGAAGTTCGACACGCAATTTCAGCAGGGTACGTGTACACCGGGTGCGCGGGAAATTCCACACGCGAATTCAGCAGCCTACGTGTATTTCGGGGGTGCCGGGGAGTCCCACACGTGAATTGGCTGTGTGGGTCCTCCCAGCTGTTCCCTCTACACCCTCCACGGCCCCCGCAGGCGGCCCACACCACAGGGGACTACCCTGCACCCCTGCACATGTCCCGCAGGCAGCCCATCCACCATGGCCATGCCCCCAGCCAACCCACATGTCACCTTGCACCACTGCCCACCAACGCAAGTCTCCCAGCACCCCCACCTCCCAGCATCCAGGGGCACCCTCCACCAGGCCCCCACTCATGTCCCCCTGCACCCCACCCCCCTGTATCCAGGGGCACCCTCCACTAGGCCCCCACTCCTGTCTCCCAGCACCCACACCCCCCAGCACTGTAGGGCACCCTCCACCAAGCCCCCACTCCTGTCCCCTTGCAACCATACCCCCTGCATTCAGGGGCACCCTCCACCAGGCCCCCACTCCTGTCTCCCTGCAACCCCACCCCCTGCATCCAGGGGCACCCTCCACCAGGCCCCCACTCCTGTCTCCCAGTACCCACACCCCCCAGGACTGTGGGGGACCCTCCACCAGGCCCCCACTCCTGTCCCCCTGCACCCCCACCCCCTGCATCCAGGGGCACCCTCCACCAGGCCCCCACTCCTGTCTCCCAGCACCCACACCCCCCAGCACTGTAGGGCACCCTCCACCAGCCCCCACTTCTGTCCCCCTGCACCCCCACCCCCCTGCATCCAGGGGCACCCTCCACCAGGCCCCCACTCCTGTCTCCCTGCACCCCCACCCCCCTGCATCCAGGGGCACCCTCCACCAGGCCCCCACTCCTGTCTCCCTGCACCCCCACCCCCCAGCACTATAGGGCACCCTCCACCATGCCCCCACTCCTGTCTCCCAGCACCCCACCCCCCAGCAGTGCAGGGCACCCTCCACCAGGCCCCCACTCCTGTCCCCCTGCACCCCCACCACCAGCAGTCAGGGGCACCCTCCATCAGGCCCCCACTCATGTCCAACTCATGTCCCCCTGCACCCCCACCCCCCTGCATCCAGGGGCACCCTCCACCAGGCCCCCACTCCTGTCTCCCTGCACCCCCACCCCCTGCATCCAGGGGCACCCTCCACCAGGCCCCCACTCCTGTCTCGCTGCACCCCCACCCCCCAGCACTGTAGGCACCCTCCACCATGCCCCCACTCCTGTCTCCCAGCACCCCCACCCCCCAGCAGTGAAGGGCACCCTCCACCAGGCCCCCACTCCTGTCTCCCAGCACGCACACCTCCCAGCACTGTAGGGCACCCTCCACCAGGCCCCCACTCCTGTCTCCCTGCACCTCCACCCCCCTGCATCCAGGGGCACCCTCCACCAGGCCCCCACTCCTGTCTCCCAGCACCCACACCCCCCAGCACTGTAGGGCACCCTCCACAAGGCCCCCACTCCTGTCCCCCTGCACCCCCACCCCCCTGCATCCACGGGGCACCCTCCACCAGGCCCCCACTCCTGTCTCCCTGCACCCCCACCCCCCTGCATCCAGGGGCACCCTCCACCAGTCCCCACTCCTGTCTCTCTGCACCCCCACCCCCCAGCACTCTAGGGCACCCTCCACCATGCCCCCACTCCTGTCTCCCAACACCCCACCCCCCAGCAGTGCAGGGCACCCTCCACCAGGCCCCCACTCCTGTCCCCCTGCACACCCACCACCAGCAGTCAGGGGCACACTCCACCAGGCCCCCACTCATGTCCATCTCATGTCCCCCTGCATCCCCACCCCCCTGCATCCAGGGGCACCCTCCACCAGGCCCCCACTCCTGTCTCCCTGCACCCCCACCCCCCTGCATCCAGGGGCACCCTCCACCAGGCCCCCACTCCTGTCTCCCTGCACCCCCACCCCCCAGCACTATAGGGCACCCTCCACCATGCCCCCACTCCTGTCTCCCAGCACCCCACCCCCCAGCAGTGCAGGGCACCCTCCACCAGGCCCCCACTCCTGTCCCCCTGCACCCCCACCACCAGCAGTCAGGGGCACCCTCCATCAGGCCCCCACTCATGTCCAACTCATGTCCCCCTGCACCCCCACCCCCCTGCATCCAGGGGCACCCTCCACCAGGCCCCCACTCCTGTCTCCCTGCACCCCCACCCCCTGCATCCAGGGGCACCCTCCACCAGGCCCCCACTCCTGTCTCGCTGCACCCCCACCCCCCAGCACTGTAGGCACCCTCCACCATGCCCCCACTCCTGTCTCCCAGCACCCCCACCCCCCAGCAGTGAAGGGCACCCTCCACCAGGCCCCCACTCCTGTCTCCCAGCACGCACACCTCCCAGCACTGTAGGGCACCCTCCACCAGGCCCCCACTCCTGTCTCCCTGCACCTCCACCCCCCTGCATCCAGGGGCACCCTCCACCAGGCCCCCACTCCTGTCTCCCAGCACCCACACCCCCCAGCACTGTAGGGCACCCTCCACAAGGCCCCCACTCCTGTCCCCCTGCACCCCCACCCCCCTGCATCCACGGGGCACCCTCCACCAGGCCCCCACTCCTGTCTCCCTGCACCCCCACCCCCCTGCATCCAGGGGCACCCTCCACCAGTCCCCACTCCTGTCTCTCTGCACCCCCACCCCCCAGCACTCTAGGGCACCCTCCACCATGCCCCCACTCCTGTCTCCCAACACCCCACCCCCCAGCAGTGCAGGGCACCCTCCACCAGGCCCCCACTCCTGTCCCCCTGCACACCCACCACCAGCAGTCAGGGGCACACTCCACCAGGCCCCCACTCATGTCCATCTCATGTCCCCCTGCATCCCCACCCCCCTGCATCAAGGGGCACCCTCCACCAGGCCCCCACTCCTGTCTCCCAGCACCCACACCCCCCAGCACTGTAGGGCACCCTCCACCAGGCCCCCACTCCTGTCCCCCTGCACCCCCACCCCCCTGCATGCAGGGGCACCCTCCACCAGGCCCCCACTCCTTTCTCCCAGCACCCACACCCCCCAGCACTGTAGGGCACCCTCCACCAGCCCCCACTTCTGTCCCCCTGCACCCCCACCCCCCTGCATCCAGGGGCACCCTCCACCAGGCCCCCACTCCTGTCCCCCTGCACCCCCACCCCCCTGCATCCAGGGGCACCCTCCACCAGGCCCCCACTCCTGTCTCCCAGCACCCCCACCCCCCAGCAGTGAAGGGCACCCTCCACCAGGCCCCCACTCCTGTCTCCCAGCACGCACACCTCCCAGCACTGTAGGGCACCCTCCACCAGGCCCCCACTCCTGTCTCCCTGCACCTCCACCCCCCTGCATCCAGGGGCACACTCCACCAGGCCCCCACTCCTGTCTCCCAGCACCCACACCCCCCAGCACTGTAGGCACCCTCCAGCATGCCCCCACTCCTGTCTCCCAGCACCCCCACCCCCCAGCAGTGAAGGGCACCCTCCACCAGGCCCCCACTCCTGTCTCCCAGCACGCACACCTCCCAGCACTGTAGGGCACCCTCCACCAGGCCCCCACTCCTGTCTCCCTGCACCTCCACCCCCCTGCATCCAGGGGCACCCTCCACCAGGCCCCCACTCCTGTCTCCCAGCACCCACACCCCCCAGCACTGTAGGGCACCCTCCACAAGGCCCCCACTCCTGTCCCCCTGCACCCCCACCCCCCTGCATCCACGGGGCACCCTCCACCAGGCCCCCACTCCTGTCTCCCTGCACCCCCACCCCCCTGCATCCAGGGGCACCCTCCACCAGTCCCCACTCCTGTCTCTCTGCACCCCCACCCCCCAGCACTCTAGGGCACCCTCCACCATGCCCCCACTCCTGTCTCCCAACACCCCACCCCCCAGCAGTGCAGGGCACCCTCCACCAGGCCCCCACTCCTGTCCCCCTGCACACCCACCACCAGCAGTCAGGGGCACACTCCACCAGGCCCCCACTCATGTCCATCTCATGTCCCCCTGCATCCCCACCCCCCTGCATCCAGGGGCACCCTCCACCAGGCCCCCACTCCTGTCTCCCTGCACCCCCACCCCCCTGCATCCAGGGGCACCCTCCACCAGGCCCCCACTCCTGTCTCCCTGCACCCCCACCCCCCAGCACTATAGGGCACCCTCCACCATGCCCCCACTCCTGTCTCCCAGCACCCCACCCCCCAGCAGTGCAGGGCACCCTCCACCAGGCCCCCACTCCTGTCCCCCTGCACCCCCACCACCAGCAGTCAGGGGCACCCTCCATCAGGCCCCCACTCATGTCCAACTCATGTCCCCCTGCACCCCCACCCCCCTGCATCCAGGGGCACCCTCCACCAGGCCCCCACTCCTGTCTCCCTGCACCCCCACCCCCTGCATCCAGGGGCACCCTCCACCAGGCCCCCACTCCTGTCTCGCTGCACCCCCACCCCCCAGCACTGTAGGCACCCTCCACCATGCCCCCACTCCTGTCTCCCAGCACCCCCACCCCCCAGCAGTGAAGGGCACCCTCCACCAGGCCCCCACTCCTGTCTCCCAGCACGCACACCTCCCAGCACTGTAGGGCACCCTCCACCAGGCCCCCACTCCTGTCTCCCTGCACCTCCACCCCCCTGCATCCAGGGGCACCCTCCACCAGGCCCCCACTCCTGTCTCCCAGCACCCACACCCCCCAGCACTGTAGGGCACCCTCCACAAGGCCCCCACTCCTGTCCCCCTGCACCCCCACCCCCCTGCATCCACGGGGCACCCTCCACCAGGCCCCCACTCCTGTCTCCCTGCACCCCCACCCCCCTGCATCCAGGGGCACCCTCCACCAGTCCCCACTCCTGTCTCTCTGCACCCCCACCCCCCAGCACTCTAGGGCACCCTCCACCATGCCCCCACTCCTGTCTCCCAACACCCCACCCCCCAGCAGTGCAGGGCACCCTGCACCAGGCCCCCACTCCTGTCCCCCTGCACACCCACCACCAGCAGTCAGGGGCACACTCCACCAGGCCCCCACTCATGTCCATCTCATGTCCCCCTGCATCCCCACCCCCCTGCATCAAGGGGCACCCTCCACCAGGCCCCCACTCCTGTCTCCCAGCACCCACACCCCCCAGCACTGTAGGGCACCCTCCACCAGGCCCCCACTCCTGTCCCCCTGCACCCCCACCCCCCTGCATGCAGGGGCACCCTCCACCAGGCCCCCACTCCTGTCTCCCAGCACCCACACCCCCCAGCACTGTAGGGCACCCTCCACCAGCCCCCACTTCTGTCCCCCTGCACCCCCACCCCCCTGCATCCAGGGGCACCCTCCACCAGGCCCCCACTCCTGTCCCCCTGCACCCCCACCCCCCTGCATCCAGGGGCACCCTCCACCAGGCCCCCACTCCTTTCTCCCTGCATCCTATCCCCCTGCATCCAGGGGCACCCTCTACCAGGCCCCCACTCCTGTCTCCCAGCACCCCCACCCCCCAGCAGTGCAGGGCACCCTCCACCAGGCCCCCACTCCTGTCCCCCTGCACCCCCACCCACCAGCAGTCAGGGGCACCCTCCCCCAGGCCCCCACTCATGTCCAACTCATGTCCCCCTGCACCCCCACCCCCCTGCATCCAGGGGCACCCTCCACCAGGCCCTCACTCCTGTCTCCCTGCACCCCCACCCCCCTGCATCCAGGGGCACCCTCCACCAGGCCCCCACTCCTGTCTCCCTGCACCCCCACCCCCCAGCACTGTAGGGCACCCCCCACCATGCCCCCACTCCTGTCTCCCAGCACCCCCACTCCCCGGCAGTGCAGGGCACCCTCCACCAGGCCCCCACTCCTGTCTCCCAGCACCCACCCCCCCAGCACTGTAGGGCACCCTCCACCAGGCCCCCACTCCTGTCCCCCTGCACCCCCAACCCCCTGCATCCAGGGGCACCCTCCACCATGCCCCCACTCATGTCCAACTCATGTCCCCCTGCACCCCCACCCCCCAGCACTGTAGGGCACCCTCCACCAGGCCCCACTCCTGTCTCCCTGCACCCCCACCCCCTGCATCCAGGGGCACTCTCCACAAGGCCCCCACTACTGTCTCCCAGCACCCACACCCCCCAGCACTGTAGGGCACCCTCCACCTGGCCCCCACTCCTGTCCCCCTGCACCCCCACCCCCCAGCAGTGCAGGGCACCCTCCACCAGGCCCCCACTCCTGTCCCCCTGCACCCCCACCCACCAGCAGTCAGGGGCACCCTCCCCCAGGCCCCCACTACTGTCTCCCAGCACCCACACCCCCCAGCACTGTAGGGCACCCTCCACCATGCCCCCACTCCTGTCTCCCAGCACCCCCACCCCCCAGCAGTGCAGGGCACCCTCCACCAGGCCCCCACTCCTGTCCCCCTGCACCCCCACCCACCAGCAGTCAGGGGCACCCTCCCCCAGGCCCCCACTCATGTCCAACTCATGTCCCCCTGCACCCCCACCCCCCTGCATCCAGGGGCACCCTCCACCAGGCCCTCACTCCTGTCTCCCTGCACCCCCACCCCCCTGCATCCAGGGGCACCCTCCACCAGGCCCCCACTCCTGTCTCCCTGCACCCCCACCCCCCAGCACTGTAGGGCACCCTCCACCATGCCCCCACTCCTGTCTCCCAGCACCCCCACTCCCCGGCAGTGCAGGGCACCCTCCACCAGGCCCCCACTCCTGTCTCCCAGCACCCACCCCCCCCAGCACTGTAGGGCACCCTCCACCAGGCCCCCACTCCTGTCCCCCTGCACCCCCAACCCCCTGCATCCAGGGGCACCCTCCACCATGCCCCCACTCATGTCCAACTCATGTCCCCCTGCACCCCCACCCCCCAGCACTGTAGGGCACCCTCCACCAGGCCCCACTCCTGTCTCCCTGCACCCCCACCCCCCTGCATCCAGGGGCACTCTCCACAAGGCCCCCACTACTGGCTCCCAGCACCCACACCCCCCAGCACTGTAGGGCACCCTCCACCTGGCCCCCACTCCTGTCCCCCTGCACCCCCACCCACCTGCATCCAGGGGCACCGTCCACCAGGCCCCCACTCCTGTCTCCCAGCTCCCACACCCCCCAGCACTGTAGGGCACCCTCCACCAGGCCCCCACTCCTGTCCCCGTGCACCCCCACCCCCCTGCATCCAGGGGCACCCTCCACCAGGCCCCCACTCCTGTCTCCCAGCACCCACACCCCCCAGCACTGTAGGGCACCCTCCACCAGGACCCCACTCCTGTCCCCCTGCACCCCCACCCCCCTGCATCCAGGGGCACCCTCCACCAGGCCCCCACTCCTGTCTCCCTGCACCCCCACCCCCCTGCATCCAGGGGCACCCCCCACCAGGCCCCCACTCCTGTCCCCCTGTACCCCCACCCCCCAGCACTTTAGGGCCACCCTCCACCAGGCCCCCACTCCTGTCCCCCTGCACCCTGTTAGGCGGAAACCTGTGCAGTTCCCTCTGGGACCACTGCAAAAGATTTAGGACTACAGGTGTTTGGCGGTGAACCCACTTGGTAGCAGTCTGTACCACACAGATTCACTTGGTAGCTGTGGCTGAGCAGTCAGACTTCCCTCAAGAAGAGTTGAGCAGTATGTGGAGTATACAAAATAGGGCAATTCTTCACAGCAAGAAAAGCAAACACGCAACGAGGCTTAGTGTAAAGATATTGAGGTATTTATTTATAACGAAACATCTATCAAAAACACTATGGCACTTTCACAGCAAACAAATCAAACCCAATTACTCTACGAAGAAGAAATGATCAATCCCCCTAGCAATATTTCGACAAGTCTAGGTTCTACCGGCACCACTTATTTACAGACAGAGGTGTATACCTCAACCTAGATGGCACTCTAATATTAGTTAGGACGGGAGAGAAAAAGATAGGCAGGTTACGAAATCAACACAGTTTAATACTTCACGGGTAAAATGCAAGGCAGTAGGGCAAGAATCACAATAGATCGTAAAGTTCAGAGGCCAGGCCCACTCGGAGAGAGGCAAGGCGATATGTCCCAAAAAGTCTCTAGTGGAGATGCATTCCAGTCTTGTAGCAAATTGTTATCGGCAGATTGAACCAGTTTCAGAACCATAAATGAGAAAAGCTTGGAGGCGACCCAACGGAAAGGAGAGGATTAAGACACCTCACTCGAACCGATCGAAAGGGAAGCCAGGCGGACACGGTACCTTGTTGTGGAGGGCAGCTCTGGCGGGGGCAGTTGTTCCTGGTGGTGGATGCACGT
Source organism: Ambystoma mexicanum (assembly GCF_040938575.1). Taxonomy (NCBI): domain Eukaryota; kingdom Metazoa; phylum Chordata; class Amphibia; order Caudata; family Ambystomatidae; genus Ambystoma; species Ambystoma mexicanum. The sequence goes on along the minus strand of NC_090933.1, from coordinate 571,022,141 downwards.
CGGGTCTTTGCCAAGAGTAGAGATGATCTCGTCGTCGAAGAAAAGTGAAGTCCGGTGCACCACCAGGGAAGAGACCAGCCGCGGAGTGCTCCGTCACAAGGCACCACCTTTTGGTCGCGGTACAGGGGTGGCGGCAATCCGGTTGCCGAGGTGCGCTGCACGGGCAATTCGACCACTGTGTCCTGAGGCGAATAAAAAGCAAAGGGGACTGGTTGTTCCCACCAGTCAGGGGAAGAGACTCTCCGGCAGGGAGATCCCCTCTGTCGTCGGGAAGTGGTGAGTCGGCTCAGCAGGGCTCCACCGGAGGTGTCGTCGTTGCAGGTCGGCTCAGCGTTACCCTCATCGGATTCTTAGGTCCTGTGGCGACTTCTGAAGATCCAGTCCCAAAAGCCCTGCTTTTATGCAGAAAACCCCCATTCATTCAGCCTAGCTGTCAATCAACACATGCTAAGTGGTGAGCGGGGAGGCTCACCACTTGGGCCAATCACTCCAGAGTGCGACCGGAGTTGGCAAGGCAACTCGGTCCAGGGTGCCTAAACCCCCTCCCACACCCCGGTGGTAACCCAGACAGAATGGCACCACTTTGGAGGGTCTCTGTACAGAGCCCGCCAAAAGTGGAACAAAGGGCTCGACCTTTGGTTTAGGAGTTACAGAGACAAACACAGACGCCATTTTACAAACCGAGTTCTGGCAGAAAATACCATCCGATAAACTTATTTAAGATAAGTAGATCGGTGGTACGTTAGAGATTAACGAGAAAAAGTATCAATCTCCAACAATGGGACGAATCCCATAGGGTTAGGTTCGGGGTCGAACATAACAAGTAGTTTCCACTGCCACCAGCCAAAACTCGACGAGGGGGGACGGGACAGTGCCCCCTCGAGTAACAGATCCAGTAGTAATCGAATTACCCCTACTAGCACGTCCACAATAAGATGGTTTGTACTAGTTCTGTTAGTAAATTTAGGTCTAGTAAAGCCAATGGTGACTTTACATGCCCGGGGAGACAGTAGTCAGTCCCCGGGTATGGAGTCTATGGTGGAGGTCCGCTAGGACATCCCCGTGTTACGGCACGTAGGGTGCGGTGTAACACACATAGAAAAACATATGAGACCCCATGCAGTAAAAGACCCCATAGCCCATAGAACACATTGACATTCAAAGGAATTACACACATACATGTCCAAGAGCTGGAAAAAAGAGCCCCACTCTTGGTAGGATGGAAAAAAACAAACTCCAGAAATCCTGCAAGGCTGCTGAGGGACTCACTAGGTTAGGAAATTCAGCCTAAACAGAGAATTCTCCCTAACACACCCCCATCCCCCTGCATCCAGGGGCACCCTCCACCAGGCCCCCACTCATGTCTCCCTGCACGTGTATTTCGGTGTGCGCGTAAAATTCCACATGCGACTGGGCCTGTGAGAGTGGGGTGCATGTATTCCAGGGGTGGGCGGGAAAATGTACTTGCGACTGTGCCTGGGAGAGCGTGTTACGTGTATTCCTGGGCGGGAAGATTTACACGGTCGCCTACGACGCGCCAAAAAAAAGGTCCAGTCCGGAAACACGTACACCAGCATGAAGCAGGCGCACGTCCCGCGCAGCATAAAAGAGTGTGCAAACAACAAACAAGCTGAGACGCCAGGATGAATATACCGTTCCTAGCAGCAGTGGCCATGGGATACCGCAGAAGGAGGAGAAGGATAGTCAGGGCCAGAATCTTCACACCCAGAACCAGCCTATTTGGTATGCCTGATTACCAGGTGTATGGGAGGTACAGGTTTCCACCACACATAATACTCGACCTGGTCAGTGAGTGGGAGGATGACCTCACATCACCCACCCTGGGCTCCCAAGCACTCAGCCCCCTGGAGAAGGTCCTCAATGTACTGCACTTCTTGGCTACCGGATCATTTCAGTGGACAAGTGCCATAGTGGGGGTGGTGTCACAGGCCATGCAGTCACGGTGCCTACACCAGGTGTTGTCCATCATCACTGCAAGCCCATCAGTCCGCAAGCACATATACCTGCCCAGAACACCTGCAGAAAGGCAGGCTGTCAGCCAGGATTTCTACAGGGTGGCACAATTCCCTAAAGTGCTAGGTGCCATTGATTGCACCCATGTGGCTCTACGTCCCCCCAGGGCATCTGAGCACATCTATAGAAACCGCAAGCACTGGCATTCCATCAACGTCCAGGTAGTATGTGATGCCAAGTGAATCATCACCTCAGTATATGCCAACTATCCAGGGTCCACCCACGACAGCTTCATTTACAGGATGTCAACCCTAAACCGGGACATGGAAGCTGGGCGGCATGGCGATGCATGGCTGCTTGGTGAGTATAAATGCCACAGCACACGCATGCATGACAGATACAGAGTAATGTCAATACCCCACTAATGATCCCCATCACCACCTCCCCAGGGGACAGTGCCTACCCTCTGAGCACCCACATGATGACGCCAATTTGGAACCCCATCACGCCTCCCGAGGTAAGATACAACACAGCCCATATTGCAACACTGGGCATAGTGGAGCGCACATTCAGAGTGCTCAAGTCACGCTTTCGCTCCCTTGACCGTTCTGGCGGGCAGCTGTTATACGCACCCCCAGTAGTGTACAGGATCATAGTGGCAGCATGTGTCCTGCACAATGTTGCAACACGCCGGGGCCTGGCTGTGGACATGGTGGAGCCCCCACATCCCCAACCACATGCACGCCCGCTGCGCATGGGAGGGAAAGGGCACGGGGTGAGGCAGCCCGTACGCAGCTGGTGGCTAATTACTTCACATAGAAATCACACCCCTGTGGAGTGCACACAGCCCTGGCACATACCATCTGACAATCAATGATGACTCAATCTGACAATTCTGATGAATTAAGGGACAGTCAACTGTCAGAACCATAGCAGCCTGAGATTGTTCATCTGGAAGTGTCACAATGTGTGCATCCCTACCTACACAAACACCACCAATGCAGTGTCATCAAAAGACACACTTCCATGGAGCAAAAATTAATACCCACTTGCAAAATACAACATGAGAACAGTGCCATGTCACCCAACCCCTCCCCGGCACCGCCACACAACACACCATGGCATGTCATGCTATGTGAGGGCAAACAAATTAATCCCCACAACATGACCCAAGTGTCACAAACTACAGTGTCCCTAATGGAAACTGGACACACATGAAATGCTCACAGTAATGCAGGACCAACAACACACATTACCAAAAACTTACCAATAATACTAATCACCTACACAACCTCCAACCTACCATAAACATGACAGTACAGACTTAAAAAATTGGTAGCCTCACTACCTGATAATGCCAGCACTTCGAACACTTCCAACTGTACAGTGTTAGCGCCACGCAAAAGTGTAGGTGCACTGCTTACAACATGGACTCCATTTCCAAAGTAGACCGCCTTGTGAAGACATGACAAATGGACCTGCAAATTAGGAGGATGAGATGGATGCAGAGGCACATATCAATACACCATGCAGTGTACAATACAACAACAATATGCACTAGGAATGTATACACAGTATTGACTACAGACTGCCCACACATCAAATGGGAGTCCAACGTCACTGTGTAAGTCAATGTCACTTGGGCACACCCTTTGCAAGACCATGGAAACGGGAAGCAGGAGGGGTGTGTGTCACACAAACCCAAGCATCTGACCCAAATTCAGGACAAGCCTGCATGTGCCCAGCCACAATACAGCGTATGCCCACGGGAGCCACACAAGGCAACACACTGTCCAAAAAATCAAAAATCAAAAATGAAAAATCAAAGAACAAAAATCTAAAATCAAAAATCAAAAATCAAAAATGTCCATGAATGGGCCCGGGGGGGGGTGGGGGAGGCCACCCAGGAGGTCCGAGGACAGGGTGCACACCAAAACCCACCTGTGTGGATCTTGCGGAAAAAAAACACCTCCATGGGCTCATGGCCTGCACGGCTACCCTATTGTGGGAGAATCGCTGCTGTTGCTCTCCTCACCCTCTGCAGCTGCATCAGGAGGTGGTGGCACTATGGGACGCAGCCCACGCAAAGCCGTAGTCTGGTCCTCCATGGCAGCAAGCATGCAGGTGTGGAAGGTATGGTTCTGGAGGATAATTGTGCGGAGGTCCCCATGCAACAACTCACGGGATGCCTGGACCTCCTCCCTAGTTGCCTGCATCTCAGCTGAGAGCGTACGTGTGAGCCGCTCCAGCTGCTGTTCTGTCCTCGTGTTAGCTGTAACCTCAAGCTCAAGCAGAGTTACCCTGAGCTGACGGAGTTCCACCCTCAGGGCTTCCCTGTGGCCCTGGGACTCAATAGAAATGGTTTCCCGCAGAGTCTCCAGTGCCGCCCGCCTGTCCCTGTTGGACGCCAACATTTCCTCCCTGTGTGACTGGCTAATGGAGTCTGTTGCCTGCTGTAGTTGTTGAATCAGCCTTTCTTGGGGGACAATGGAAGTGGCCACCCTATCCATGGCCTGAGCCATCATCTCAGTTGATGCTGCCTGTTGGTTTGCCATACCGTTTATGGATTGCTCCCATGCGGTATTGCCAGGTGGCGTACGGCCACCGCATCAGCGGGCACCACACCTGTCTGGGCAAGGCGAACTGCGCCTTGCTGTGCCGGCACTGCCTGAGGCTGCAGGACTGCATTCCCCCTCTGATCTGCTGACCCAGGAACAGGATCAGATGTAGCGGAGTGTGACCCTGCATCCGTAACCACCAAAGGCGGACCTACCAACACTGACATCCCCATTGAGGGTTCTACCCCTGGTGCAGGTGGGTTGGACAGTACAGAATCCCTCCCAGAAACACTTACCTGCGACGGCACATAGGTCTCATCATCTGAATCAACACCTGAATAGAGCTCGGGGGAGGTGCACCCAGAGACACCCCTTGAGATGATGGTCTGCAGCAAGTGTGGGTTCTCACCCACCACCACACCACGTCCCTCACTGGTGCCCGGTCGGGCCTGAGACCCCTCCTGGGTCTGCGCCATCTCCACAACCCCAGCAGTATCAAGTGCGTCATCACCTGCAAAGACATGAAAGAAAAGAAATGGGAACAGGCATTAGCACCATGGCACACAATTGGGCTGAGAAGCAACAGAAACAGTACTTCATTGACACATGTCCCACATGACTATAACCCTCCCATGCATGCACTGTCACTGCGTATGAAGGGGAGGCAAATGGCACACATTGATGACACCAAGATGGAAGACCAACACATTTGATGCATGCTGGCTAGCAGTGCCATCACACAATGGCCTGTGATTGGCATGTCCAATACACATACATGACACATGCCATCACACAGATGGCATGTACCCTAGCCATGTCACACATGTGACAATAGGACTGAGAAATGCCTAGTGAAAGTGGTGGAATGCAGACAATCAGCCTGAATGAACACAGAATAATATGCAACTATGTTGTGGCAAAATGACACTTCAAGGGCAACTGGCGTGAGGTTGGGCTGAATGTCTACTGTTGCCAGAAGGGATACTGCAACACCCAAATCCTGGTGCGCAGAATGTATTGGATGAAGCACATGGGTGACCCAAACCACTCAGGCACACACCCCCTCACCTGGCACTCAATCAGAAGCACTCACGCACACACCATGCACATGGATGACACACACATGCATGTGCATTCACCGGACAATGCCTCGTAATCTGGCAGGTCTCCCACACCTTGGATCTCTTCCTCCATAACGTAGGTCCCAGCAACATACTCATGTGGAGTGAGTTCTATGTCCTCTGCTGGAGACCCACCTCCAGTCACTAGAGTTGCGGCATGACTTGAGGCCAGCTTTTTCTTTGCCCTGCGCTTCAGGTCATTCCAGCGCTTGTAGCAATCATTAGCTGTGTGCCTCACAAATCCAAGGGCACTTATGAGTTCCGCGATGGTCTGCCAGTGTGCCTGACGTTGTGCAGGTGTGGTCTTGCATCCTGCAGTAATCACCATTTTGCGGTCATATGCGGACACATACTCCACAAGTGCATCAAGTTCGGCCTGATTGAAGCTGGGCTTCCTTGGTGGGCTGGACTGTGTAGCTGTGTCTGGGGCATCAGCCTGTACTGGACGAGCACTCTTCCTCTTCCGCTTGGAAGGTGGTGGTGATACTGAGTATCCTACGCCGCTCTGGACACTAGAGGCAGGAGCCCCGGTGGACTGTGGACTAGGAGTGTGGGAATGAACACTCACCATGGGACTTGGTGCAGGCATTAGCTGAAGTGTGATGTAGTCAGGGGGAACGTCAGCAGGATGGACTAGGAACGACACTGTCCTGGCTGGGAGACACAGAGCTGGGGTGGATGGAGCCACAGCTGCCCCTGCATCCTCCCCACCCTGCCTACTCGGGGCAGCAGATGACATAGCAGCCCCTGATCCACGTGGGCTGGTGACACCAACGTGCACCGCCACATGTGGCCTAGACCTGCTGACCTGCAAGTCATCCATGGAGTCCCCCTGTGCCAGGTCTGGTGCCACAATGGGCTGGTCCAACAAGGGCTGAGCAGGGATGGTGTCAGCCACGTTACCCTCAACCAGGGGGGGGGCATGGGTGTCCCTGACCAGTCACCCACACATGGGGGGCTAGGGGGAACCTGCAAGTCCCAGCCACGTCCCCAACCGTATCCACCACGGCCACCTCTTGTGGCTCGCCCACCTTTGCCACCCTTACCTCGTGCTCGCCTCCCAACCATGGCACTGATGTTGTTGTGCGTATGGGAGTTGCAGTAAACTATTGTCCTGGGCAATTGGGGGTCAAAGGGGTAGGGTACTAGATGGAATTCGTTCCCTAGTGCTCTAGCAAGGCTGTATGTGACCCCTGGGGGAAGATGACAGGTCACGCAACGCACAGGAACCCCGGAAAAGGGAGATAATGTGCATGCAACCCCTCCTAGACCACGTGCGTGGAAAAATAAACCTGCACTACGCTGTGGCACCCAGAAACACAAAAATGAACGTATGCGTGTCACACGCAGCCTAGACTGACCTCTGAAGGGGTAGGCAACACACGGGGCAAGCACAGATGTCAAATATGTGCGCGACTCACCGTCTGGCAGGAAATATCGCAATAACCCCGCCAAAAGAAGAATTGTACGCTGTCTGAGGAGACAGGACAACAGGAGAAGTGAACGCTGTTTGAGGAAACAGGCCCAGGAAAAAGACAAAAAGAGAAAAAGCTGTCAGAAGTAACAGAGGAGTACGAACTTGGAACGCCGTGAAGCAAATCGCGTGTGAACCGACAAGAAGTACAGATTTCACCCACTCGCTCTCCACGAAAAGCACTTACAAGGAAATGGCGTTCTACACGTACCTTTTAAACATGCCCACACGTCCAGCGTCACTTCCGCATGTATGCGCTAAGGCCCTATCCTCAAATTACACGAGCTGACACTCTGACGTGCAGTCATAGGGAAATGCCCGCGCACGCACATCACAGATGCGCATACGCGCTGAGGCCCTTTCCACCAATTGCACGCTATGACACTCTGACGTGCTTATTTTTTCTACGCGCCATGGAAAACGCACGTGCGCGTAACATCATAGACGCGCCTACATGCTGGGAGCCTTTGGGCCAATGAATTCGCATACGCGTGCTGACGCGCTTACGCGCTAAGGCCCTTTCCTCGAATTACACCAGACGTGCTTGATTTTCACATGCCAAATCACTCCGTATGAAGCTGGCCACGCGTAAGCACACAGAAGACCACGCTCCTGCCCAGAAGGCCGAATTACTGCCCCCCAGAGCCCCAAACACGCTCCCACCTGCCATCTGCTGCTGCCTGATTGCCTACTGCCCATGTGCCCTGCCATTTGCTGCCTGCACATCAGCCAGGGGTGCTGTTGCTGTGACCACCCCTGCTGGAACCGAAGACTCCCGACTGGGATTCCATCGCTCCACAGACCAGCCCCAGGACCCAGTTGCCCACCCACTCCTGCCTCTGGGGTTGTGATGTCGGGCACTGCAACATCTGAAACCACTGGCAACCACCAGTCAGAGAGGCAGAGGGCCACCAGCTTCACTGCCACCGAATTTGGTGTCCTGGTGGAGCAAGTCCTGGGGCAGTATGTTGCCCTCTTCAGAAGTTTGCGCGCCGACAAGGAAGGCCGGACTCGGATCTGGACGGACATCGTGACTGCCATCAACGCGGAGGGGGTGGCAGTCCGACTATTCCATCATGTCAAGAAGCGCTGGGAGGACTTCAGGTCCAGGACCCTCAACAAGGCCCGGCGCCCCTTGAAGGCAGCGGATGCTAAGGGGCGCCTTGGCCACTTGTCGGACGATCAGATGAGGGTCCTGGAACGCATATCCCCAGCATTCCACGTCCAGGTCCTTGAGAGGCATACCCGTCTGGAGTCGAGCGGTAAGTGTACATGCATCATGATTGTAAGCTGTGCATGTGGTGGTGTGCCAGTAGTGTGCAGGTTGCACATGTGTATTTATGGGGCCAAGTATGGGGGGGGATGTACAGGGCCGTGAGGCTAACACATGCGAGGGCTCTCATGTGTGAGACATGGATGGTGCTTGTGTGTGTAGGCTTGCATGCCAAATGCAGATTTGTGGGCACACATGTTTGGATGAATGTGTATGTAAGTAGGCATGTTCGTGATGTCACACCTGGATGTTGGTTTCAGCTGCATGTATCAGCACTGTGTACATGTGCATGTGTGTGTATTTGACAAGTGGGCAACAGTGATGCAACATGGATGCATGTGACAGCGGGATGTGGAAGCCTGATTGGCAGATGTGACATGGTTGCCAATCTGAACACTGCAACAGTTGGCAGAGGCGTACACATGCATGCAAGTGTGGTGGTGTGTGTGCATGTGTAGTGCACTCCCTGTGTTGCATGTGATGTCTGGCTCACCTTTGCCTGCTCATGATGTTGTATGTGTATGGATGATGCTGCCTGTTGCAATATGGCTGTGTATGGCTCATGTGTGCGAGTTGAAATGACATGTGTGTTGTCGAATGTGATGCCATGTCTGAGGTTTCCAAATGCCACTCATGTACAACTGTCATGTGTGTATGTGTCCATTGTACAGTGCCCTGATGCCTGTGTTTTATTTCTCCCTGTCTGCAGCGTCACCTGATGAAGAGGGCGGAGAAGGTGCTGTGGAGCACAGCGGCAGGGATTGCACCGCCAGCCGGAGACGCAAGGCCGGGCTCCCCTCCCAGGTTGTCATCTCGTCGGGGATTGAGGAGTCCGGTGCCGTGTCCCAGGCTGCAGCTGCCGGGGGGAGGTCCAAGAGGCGGAGGTCGGAGTTTGACTCCTCGGCAGCAGAAGGGGCAGCTGGGACCCCAAAGGGCCCAACGGGGGAAGATGGCACAGAGTCATCCAGGTTGGTGGGGTGTTTGGTGGAGGAGGAGGCCGTGCAAGCGACAGAGACGGGGTCTGGAGGTGGGGATTCCACTGGTGCTAGTGGTGCAGTGCAGGACCAGGGACAGGAGGCAGCACAGGCCGCCGCGGAGGTGCCTGTGTGCAATCCTGTCCCTGATCCTGTCACTGCATCATCTTGCACCAGCAGGGATGCCTACGTCCAGACCCGTTTTCAGGCAGGGGATGAGCTTACAACAACTGGCCTTCCTCTGCCTGCGGACTTGGCTATCCAAGTACGGGTTGAGCCTTTCCTGACTGGTGTGGCGTTGCATCAACGGGCCATGCGAGGTGACCTGCAGTCTTTTCATGTGGAGACTGCATGTCATCTCTAATGGCTCGTTGACCGTGTCGGCCTACTGGGAAGGGTCACCCAGGCCGGATTCCTCTGTTTGCTGGAGCTTGTTCCGATCCCCTCCTGAACTGAAAACCCTATGCGCCAGTCGTCCTCCATGCCATTTTTCCACCCATTTGTCACCTGGGTGCCCTTTGGAGCTGCCTCTGACGGTGCGGCCTGGCTGGTGGAGGACACATCCCTGCCACAGTCGGGAGTCGGACGTCCAGAAAGGGTGGCCACATGAACGACTGCACCCCGGCTGGTGGAGGATGTGCAGGCAGCAGGAGCCAGGGCACGGGTACAGGCACAGCAGCAGCAGCAACGAGGTCGGAGCCATGATGGCTCGGGGTCTTCGACATCGGAGGGGCAGGCATCGTCTGGAGGGCAGGAGGACTCAGGACAGGAAGTGTCTTCCGTGTGGCAGTGGTTGGGCCACGCCATGGATGCGGAGCGGCAGCGGGCGGAAGAGGCACGGCTCATGATGGTCAGGGCGGAGAACTCCATGCGGAGGGCCCTGAGGCGGGCCGAGTGCCTCAAGGCAATCCGCAGGGAGTTGGAGGAGAACATGTCATCGGCCCTGCGGACCCTCGGAGCCATGGAGGAAGACCGCCTCCGGGACATTGAGCAGGAGTTCAATGATGCCCTGGCCCGGAACATCCAGAAGTGAGCCGTCGGACTAGCCCGCTGCCCTTGTAAATAGTTCTTTAGTGTTAAGTTTCCTTTTGGTTTTGTTTTGTTTTGGGGCGCTTGGACAATGCCCCAACTTCTTGTATATAGTTTTTCATTAGGTAGTATTTTATTTTGTAGGTTTCATTTAAAGGATTGGGCACATGGACCCTGGATGTTCACCTTGTACATAGTTTGACAATGGATTTAGAATTTTAAATTATTTTTTTTTTTCACATGGATCAATGGTTTTTTCTTATCTTGGAACATTGGATTTATTTTCTCACACTGACACTTTGGAGACTTGCTTTTGGATGGCCTTTCATTTGGATTTCATGCATCTTTTTCATTTATTGGACATGCTTAATTTCATTTATTATTTCCATTTTCCTCTGTTCCATTTCATTGCCTTGCTTTTCTGTTTAATACATTATAATTTTGTACTTCAATGTGTGGTATTCTCTCTTTGGTTTCATGCATGTCACAATGTGTGTTCTATCATTCACATGCTGTCATTGTGTGGGTTTGACGGATTTGTGTTGATGTGCAGACTAGCCATTTGGGATGCTTCATGTGCTGGTGATTTCTTTGTCGGGTGGATTTCATACCTGGTGGTGTGTCCGGACTGGGGTGGCGTAGGCATTGAATTGAGTGCGCATGGGGGCCATGATTATGGATCGTTATGAGGTGTTGGGGGGACATGTATGAGGGCCTGGTGGAGGCTGCCCCACAGTGCTGGAGGTGGGGGTGCTGGGAGACATGAGTGGGGGCCTGCAGGCAGGTGCCCTGCACTGCTGGGGGTGGGGGTGCTGGGAGACATGAGTGGGGGCATGGTGGAGGGTGCCCCTGGATGCTGGGAGGTGGGGGTGGTGCAGGGGGACATGAGTGGGGGCCTGCTGGCAGGTGTCCCACAGTGGTGGAGTGTGGGGGTGCTGGGAGACATGCGTTGTTGATCAGTGGTGCAGGGTGACATGTGGCTTGGCTGGGGGCATGCCCATGGTGGATAGGCTGCCTGCGGGACATGAGCAGGGGTGCAGGGTAGTCCCCTGTGGTGTGGGCTGCCTGCAGGGGCCGTGGAGGGTGTAGAAGGAACACCTGGGAGGACCCACACGGCCAAATCATGTGTAGTACTCCCCGCGCACCCCTGAAATACACATACCCTGCTGAAATACATGTACCCTGCTGAATTTGCGTGTGAAACTTCCCGCGCACCCCTGAAAGACACGTACCCTGCTGAATTTGCATGTGAAACTTCCTGCGCACCCCTGAAAGACACGTACCCTGCTGAATTTGCGTGTGAAACTTCCCACGCACCCCTAAATGATGTGCAAAGGGGTACGCCACAAACACGGACACCCGCTGTGTGAATAATAGCGTGTGCGTGTATTTCATGGGTACGTGGGAAGTTTAACACGCGATCGGGCATGGGGGAGCGTGGTACGAGTATTTCAGGGGCTCGCGGGTTGTTTAACACGCGATCGGGCATGGGGGAGCGTGGTACGTGTATTTCAGTCGCTCGCGGGTTGTTTAACACGCGATCGGGCCTGGGGGAGCAGGGTACCACTCACGCTCGACGTGGGAGGCATCATGGCTCGGGGCCATCAACATCAGGGGTGCAGTCATCGGCCGGATGGCAGGAGAACCCTGGAATGGGAGTGTCTTCCGTGTGGGAGCGGTTGGGCAAGCAGATAGGTGCGGAGCGGCAGCGGGCAGAGGAGGAACGGCTCACAATGGTCAGGGCGGAGAACTCCATGCTGAGGGCGCTGAGGCGGGCTGAGTGCCTCGAGGGTATTCGCAGGGAGTTGGAGCTGGACACTGCATTATCCCTGCGAGACCTCGGGGCCAGGGAACATGCCCGCCTCCAAGCCATTGAACAGGAGTTTGATGATGCCCTGGCCCATGACAACAACCAGTGAGCCGTCGGACTAGCCCGCTGCCCTTGTAAATAGTCATGTAGTTGTTGTTAGGTTTCCTTTGCTTTTAATTTTTTTTTTGACCTTTTGGACAATGGACTGCATTTTTGTATATAGTTTTTTTATTAGGTAGTATTATTAGGTAGTTTTCATTTCTTCTGTTGGGATCATGGACCCTGGATTGCTTATCTTTATATAGTTGAGTGTGGAATATTTTTTTTTTTATTTCGAATTTACCCATGGAGCAATGGTTTTCTGTTTGGATTTTCCAGTGGATTTACTTTTTTGACCTGTGACTTTGGACACCTTTCCTTTGGATTATGATTTGTGGTTTTAATTTATTTTACAGACATGCTGCTTTTGGTTTTTAATTCCCATTGTCGTGTATTTATTTTTTATTCCATTTATGTTGCTTTTAATACATTGGCCCTCATTACGACCCTGGCGGATTTTTTCCGCCATCGACGGACTTTCCGGCCATGGCGCAAAGTCCCTTTACGCCATGGCGGATGGCGGACTTACCGCCCCATTCCGAGGTCGGCGGGGCGGTAAGTCCCCATTGACCCATTTACCCTTCCCCATTCCCATTTCGGCCCCATAGGGCTCAATGGGAGTGGGGAAGGAGTTAATTACGCCACCGTAAAATACGGTGGCGTAATTAACACCAAGGTCCCAGAGCGCCATGGATTTTTCCGCCCGCAAAAAGCGGGCGGAAAAATGACCATGGCGCTCCAGGAACTCGTAGTTGGCGGTAAGGGGTCCGCGCAGCTAACGCTGGCGCAGACCCCTTAGCGCCAGGGTCGTAATGAGGCCCAATGTGTAGTATCATCTCATTGGTTTCATGCATATCATGATATGTGTTTTGACAGTCACTGACACCCATTGTGTGTATTTGAGAGACATGTGTTCATTTACATACTTGCCATTGGGGTTGTATCATGTAATTGCCATTTCTAAGTGGGTGGATGCAATACTTGGGTGGGTGTTTTGCATGTGGAGGCAGCCCATAAGGGCCAGGGATCTAGATTGTGATGACGTGTTGGCTGGGGCACATGAGTCGGGGCCTGGTGGAGGGTGACCCTGGATGCTGGGGGGTGGGGGTGCAGGGGGACATGAGTTTGACATGAGTGGGGGCCTGGTGGAGGGTGCCCCTGACTGCTGGGGGGTGGGGGTGCCTGGGGACATGAGTGGGGGCCTGGTGGAGGGTGCCCCTGCACTGCTGGGGGGTGGGGGTGCTGGGAGACATGAGGTGGACATGAGTGGGGGACTGGTGGATGGTGCCCCTGGATGCTGGGGGGGGTGCTGGGGGACATGTGTGGGGGCATGGTGGAGGGTGCCCTGCACTGCTGGGGGGTGGGGGTGCTGGAAGACATGAGTGGGGGCCTGGTGGACGGTGCCCCTCACTGCTGGGGTGTGCGGGTGCAGGGGGACATGAGTTGGACATGAGTGGGGGCCTGGTGGAGGTTGCTCCTGACTGCTGGGGGGTGGGGGTGCAGGGGGACATGAGTGGGGGCCTGGTGGAGGGTGCCCCTGGATGCTGGTGGGTGGGGGTGCTGGGAGACATGTGTGGGGGCATGGTGGAGGGTGCCCTGCACTGCTGGGGGGTGGGAGTGCTGGGAGACATGAGTTGGACATGAGTGGGAGCCTGGTGGAGGGTGCCCCTGACTGCTGAGGGGTGGGAGACATGAGTTGGCGCCTGGCGGGGGGGTGCCCTGGATGCTGGGGGGTGGGGGTGCAGGGGGACATGTGTGGGGGCATGGTGGAGGGTGCCCTGCACTGCTGGGGGGTGGCGGTGCTGGGAGACATGTGTGGGGGCCTGGTGGAGGGTGCCCCTGGATGCTGGGGGGTGGGGTTCTGGGAGACATGTGTGGGGGCATGGTGGAGGGTGCCCCTGACTGCTGGGGGGTGGGAGACATGAGTGGGGGCCTGGTGGATGGTGCCCCTGGATGCTGGGGCACGGGGGTGCAGGGGGACATGAGTGGGGGCCTGGTGGACGGTGCCCCTGACTGCTGGGGTGTGCGGGTGCAGGGGGACATGAGTAGGACATGAGTGGGGGCCTGGTGGAGGTTGCCCCTGACTGCTGGGGGGTGGGGGTGCAGGGGGACATGAGTGGGGGCCTGGTGGAGGGTGCCCCTGGATGCTGGTGGGTGGGGGTGCTGGGAGACATGTGTGGGGGCATGGTGGAGGGTGCCCTGCACTGCTGGGGGGTGGGGGTGCTGGGAGACATGAGTTGGACATGAGTGGGGGCCTGGTGGAGGGTGCCCCTGACTGCTGAGGGGTGGGAGACATGAGTTGGCGCCTGGCGGGGGGTACCCCTGGATGCTGGGGGGTAGGGGTGCAGGGGGACATGTGTGGGGGCATGGTGGAGGGTGCCCTGCACTGCTGGGGGGTGGCGGTGCTGGGAGACATGTGTGGGGGCCTGGTGGAGGGTGCCCCTGGATGCTGGGGGGTGGGGTTCTGGGAGACATGTGTGGGGGCATGGTGGAGGGTGCCCCTGACTGCTGGGGGGTGGGAGACATGAGTGGGGGCCTGGTGGATGGTGCCCCTGGATGCTGGGGCGTGGGGGTGCAGGGGGACATGAGTGGGGGCCTGGTGGAGGGTGCCCCTGCACTGCTTGGGGGTGGGGGTGCTGGGAGACATGAGTTGGACATGAGTGGGGGCCTGGTGGATGGTGCCCCTGGATGCTGGGGGGTGGGGGTGCTGGGAGACATGTGTGGGGGCATGGTGGAGGGTGCCCTGCACTGCTGGGCGGTGGTGGTGCTGGGAGACATGAGTGGGGGCCTGGTGGAGGGTGCCCCTGACTGCTGGGGGGTGGGGGTGCAAGGGGACATGAGTGGGGGCCTGGTGGAGGGTGCCCCTGCACTGTTGGGGGGTGGGGGTGCTGGGAGACATGAGTTGGACATGAGTGGGGGCCTGGTGGATGGTGCCCCTGGATGCTGGGGGGTGGGGGTGCTGGGAGACATGTGTGGGGGCATGGTGGAGGGTGCCCTGCACTGCTGGGGGATGGGGGTGCTGGGAGACATGAGTGGGGGCCTAGTGGAGGGTGCCCCTGACTGCTGGTGGGTGGGGGTGCAGAGGGACATGAGTGGGGGCCTGGTGGAGGGTGCCCCTGCACTGCTGGGGGTTGGGGGTGCTGGGAGACATGAGTTGGACATGAGTGGGGGCCTGGTGGATGGTGCCCCTGGATGCTGGGGGGTGGGGGTGCTGGGAGACATGTGTGGGGGCATGGTGGAGGGTGCCCTGCACTGCTGGGGGGTGGGGGTGCTGGGAGACATATGTGGGGTCATGGTGGAGGGTGCCCTGCACTGCCGGGGGGTGGGGTGCTGGGAGACATGTGTGGGGGCATGGTGGAGGGTACCCCTGACTGCTGGGGGGGTGGGAGACATGAGTGGGGGCCTGGTGGATGGTACCCCTGGATGCTGGGGGGTGGGTGTGCAGGGGGACATGAGTGGGGGCCTGGTGGAGGGTGCCCCTGGATGCTGGGGGTTGGAGGTGCTGGGAGACATGTGTGGGGGCATGGTGGAGGGTGCCCTGCACTGTTGGGGGTGGGGGTGCAGGGAGACATGTGTGGGGGCCTGGTTGAGGGTGCCCCTGAATGCTGGGGGGTGGGGTTACAGGGGGACATGAGTTGGACATGAGTGGGGGCCTGCTGGCAGGTGCCCCACAGTTTTGGGGGGTGGGGGTGCTGGGAGACATGCGTTGTTGATCAGTAGTGCAAGGTGACATGTGGCTTGGCTGGGGGGCATGCCCATGGTGGATGGGCTGCCTGCGGGACATGAGCAGGGGTGCAGGGTAGTCCCCTGTGGTGTGGGCTGCCTGCAGGGGCCGTGGAGGGTGTAGAGGGAACACCTGGGAGGACCCACACGGCCAAATCACATGTAGTACTCCCCGCGCACCCCTGAAATACACGTACCCTGCTGAATTTGCGTGTGAGACTTCCTGCGCTCCCCTGGAACACACGTACCCAGGACAATCGCGTGTGGAACTTCCCGCGCACCCCAGTAATACACGTAACCCGCTCGCAGAGGGCCAATCGCGTGTGAGACTTCCCGCGCACCCCAGTAATACATGTGCCCCACTCGCACAGGGCCAATCGCGTGTTAAA
The DNA here is from genome assembly GCF_040938575.1 of Ambystoma mexicanum. Taxonomy (NCBI): domain Eukaryota; kingdom Metazoa; phylum Chordata; class Amphibia; order Caudata; family Ambystomatidae; genus Ambystoma; species Ambystoma mexicanum. The sequence continues at coordinate 571,005,717 of NC_090933.1, read as the reverse complement.
CTTACCGCACACCCCAGTAATACACGTACCCCGCTCGCACAAGGGCCAATCTCGTGTGAAACTTCATGCGCACCCCAGTAATACACGTGCCCCGCTCACACAGGGCCAATCGCGTGTGAAACTTCCTGCGCACCCCAGTAATACACATACCCCGTGCACACAAGGGCCAATCGCATGTGAAACTTCACACGCACCCCAGTAATACACTTGCCCCGCTCGCACAGGGCCAATCGCGTGTGAAACTTCCCGCGCACCCCAGTAATACACGTACCCCGCTCGCACAAGGGCCAATCACGTGTAAAACTTCCCGCGCACCCCAGTAATACACGTACCCCGCTCGCACAAGGGCCAATCGCGTGTGAACTGTGAAACTTCCCACATACCACAGTAATACACGTCCCCTGCTGGAATTGCGTGTGAAACTTCCCGCGCACCCCAGTAATACACATACCCCGCTCGCACAGGGCCAATCGCGTGTAAAACTTCCTGCGCACCCCAGTAATACACGTACCCTGCTCGCACAAGGGCCAATCGCGTGTGAAACTTCCCGCGCACCCCAGTAATACACGTACCCCGCTCGCACAAGGGCCAATCGTGTGTGAAACTTCCCGCGTACCCCAGTAATACACGTGCCCCGCTCGCACAGGGCCAATTGCGTGTGAAACTTCCCGCGCACCCCAGTAATACACGTACCCCGCTCGCACAAGGGCCAATCACATGTAAAACTTCCCGCGCACCCCAGTAATACACGTACCCCGCTTGCACAAGCGCAAATCGCGTGTGAAACTACCCGCGTACCACAGTAATACACGTCCCCTGCTGGAATCGCGTGTGAAACTTCCCGCGCACCCCAGTAATACACATACCCCGCTCGCACAGGGCCAATCGCGTGTAAAACTTCCTGCGCACCCCAGTAATACACGTACCCCGCTCGCACAAGGGCCAATCGCATGTGAAACTTCCCGCGCAACCCAGTAATACACGTACCACGCTCGCACAAGGGCCAATCGCATGTGAAACTTCCTGCGCACCCCAGTAATACACGTACCCCGCTCGCACAAGGGCCAATTGCGTGTGAAACTTCCCGCGCACCACAGTAATACACGTACCCTGCTAGAATCGCGTGTGAAACTTCTAGCGCACCCCAGTAATACCCGTACCCTGCTGAAGTCGCATGTCAAACTTCCCGCGCTCCCCAGTTATACACGTACCCCACTCGCACAGGGCCAAACTTCCCGCGCAGCCCAGTAATACACAGACCCCACTTGGCGTTTGCTGTTTGGCAGCCCTGTAAACTGGTCCAGGGTTAGCACAGACATTTGCGATGATTTGGGGATTTTGATGGATTTTCCTTGCGCGAGGGCGTTCTTGGGGGCGTAACTGGCGCTGCTGCAGGGTCGCTGCGCCACTCTGCGCCACGGCTGGTTTTGGGGGCTAAAATCCATGAATACGCTGTGCGATGAAATGAATTTTATCGCACGCGGCTGGCGCAGTGTATTGCACGGGAACACTGTGCGCCAGCCGCGTGCGCCACTTTTGTGCAAAATTCTATGAATTACCCTGCAAATGTCAGCGTCTATAGTTCTATTAATGTCTTCATCAGCCCAAGTCGTAGCAGGCATGTTCTATAAAGACTTATTTCAAATGTTTCTCAGTATTTGTCGAAAAAGGTCTTACACTGCAACCCATCTTTAGCCAGCAGAGTTCAAGCAAGTTCAGTTCGGCCTGCTCAAGATGGCAGCAAGCTGGTGTTTACCTCAGAGGCTCCAAAATATAGGAGCAAGTAGCAAATATCAACTTTTCATAGTGTGGGTACCTTTGCCCCCCGCTCGACCATGCTAGGTTGCAAAGCCCTTCCCTTTCAATGATAGCACCGGAAACTTGCGTGTCAGATACAGCTCATACGCTCCCTTTCCCTAGGCCTCCGTTTCCAGCTCCATCCGTGGGCCAGAAACAAAGGCTTTTACAATACCTTCCGAATTCGTGGATGCAGTTTGTACCTTAACGCTCCAGGTACAGTGTGATCGATGAACAATGAACCCTCATTGTCTGCAGTAGATGCAGAAACAGTGCTAATTGGTGATGCAATTGGTGATGATGAGGCAGCAGACAAACAGGGCTCAGATAACACTGATGTTTCAGATTCCGTTGCAGTCTCCCCAGGCCCCTTCTTGGGCTCAGGAAGTGGTTTTGGCTGAATTTTGACTATGTCTTTGTGATCAATTAAAGCTGGTTCACTCTGGAAAATAGAATCATCAGTCTTTTTCTCAAATGGCAAAGGAAACAGGATTCTTTTGTGTGCGTTGCATGGATCCAATGCTTCTGATTGTTTACTCGAACCGCAGTCTGCATGGCCAGGAGCACTTGTACGGCCCCTTTCACCGCGTGCAAGTGAAGACTTTCTCTCAAAATTCTTTATTAGGACTCAGTTCCCTGGTTGCAGACAATGGCCTGGGCCAATGTATCTGACTGGAAGAGCCTCCTGCACCTGCTGATGAATCAAATGCAAGTTTTGAGTCAACTGTTTACAGTATGCAGTAAGTAACGAATACTCAATGGGCCTCATTACACGGTAGGTGGTGGACCAAGGTGCTAATAGCACCTTGGTCCATGCCGGTAAAATACCGGCACCGCCTTGGTGGAAAGGGGAATTACCGCCCTATTCCAAGGTTGGCGGGGCGGTAATTCCCCCTTCCACATTGCCCTTCCCCATTCCCATTTTTGCCCCATAGGGCATAATGGGAATGGGGCAGGTGCTAATTACGGTACTGCAAATTTGCGGTGCCGTAATTAGCACTAGCTAAGGGACCTCGTAGTAAGGCGGTAAGAGTTAACGGTCACCGGTACCATTACCGGTGACCGTTAACCCTTACCGCCTACCGTGTAATGAGGCCCAATATCTTTCAACCTTCTTGGACGTGGCACATTCCATACATTGGCTGGTCTCTCCATAATAATTTCGTAGGGGGAGAGACCAGTCTTTGCTTGCACAGACGTACGCATCGACAACCAGGCTAGCAGTAATGCATCGGGACATTTCAAATGACTCTCGGCGCATATTTTCACCAATTTATTTTTCAAAATACAGTTTTGCCGTTCCACAAGACCAGCACTCATCGGATGTCTGGCTGAATGGAATCGTTTATCAATTTGGAGGCCTACACAAGCCTGTAGTACCATGGTAGCTATAAAATGTGGGCCATTGTCTGACCATATGACACGTGGTAACCCAAACCTCAGAAAATATTCTTTTAACATGGATTTCGCTATTGACATAGCTGAACAATCTTTCAGGGGATAGGCTGCCATCCATTTTCTAAATGCACAGACCACTACAAGGACATGTTTAAAGTTGTGGCATCTCTCCATTTCTATAAAGTCGAAATGGATAACCTCAAAAGGCATTGAGGGAGGACCAAAACTTCCTACTGGTGTCACTGTTCCTTTTCCAATGTTGTGTTGTAAACAAGTCATGCAATTTTGAAACAATCTCTCAGCAGTTTTCATAATGTTGTCATTGTACCATACAGAATCAAGGTGTTGATACATTTTTCTCACACATATATGTGTTGGACCATGGGACATAGTAACCATTGCCATAACATATGCATTCGCCAACATCCATCTACGGTTCTCTTTGTCTGCCCAACAACCCTCGGAATCTAATTCTGCTGGACACTCGGACCATTGTTTTATTTCCTCAGAAGTGGCTTCTGCTTGTATTTCTTTTACAGTCCCAATTCCATCCTCTATCATGCAAGACACTCTTTCTGTTGTTTCGATGTACATTTGTGTGTGCAAATCAGTGGCAGTTTGTTTCACGATTCTGTCCGCAAATGCGTTTCCTTTTCCTATGTTACATGTTACCTTTTTATGGGCATTTCATTTTATTATTGCTAATCGCTTAGGATGTGCAAGTGCTGACAACAGTCTCACTACTAAAGTGGCATGTTGAATCTTTGTTCCATGTGACGTCAGGAAATCCCTTTCAGCCCATAATCAGCCAAAGTTGTGCACCACCCCAAAAGTGTATTAACTGCCAGTGTATATGTTCCCACTAAGATGTTCAGAAAGTTCACATGCTCTGGTCAAAGGCTTTTATTTCTGCAGCTTGTGCTGAGTTATGTGGGATTCGTTTGCTCTCTACAATAGTTTTCAGTGTAGTAATGGCATAAGCAGCAGTTGCTATGCCATTCGGTAATTTAAAATAAGAGCCATCACAAAACAGTTCTCCATTTGGTTCTTTCATGGGTATATCGGATTACTCAATTCTTCCTTTCATCTCTTGCTTAGTTATAATGAAGCAACCATGTGATAATTTCTCCTCACTCCCACTTTCACTCAGAGGAGGCAATAACTCGCCGGATTCGAAGAGCAACATCTCTTAATTTGGATATGCGGTGCAAATAGGATCAATTCATACATTGTTAGTCGGACAGATGTGAAATGTTGCATCTGAGTTCTATTTAAAAGAACGTCTACTGAATGGGGTACCATCATGGTTAAAGAGTGACCTAAAACCATCCCCTGGGTTTGTTTCACTGACGCGGCAGCAGCAGCAACAGCTCGCAAGCAGCGTGGCAAAGCACATGCAACAGGATCCAACATGGAAGAAAAATAACCACATCGTCTATTTCTGCTTCTGAGTTCCTGAGTCAAAACAGCCAAAGGACATCCATCGCTTTCATGTGCAAACAACATAAAACACTTCTCATAATTTGGCGTGCCCAAAACCGGAGCTGAACATAACGCAGGTCTGAGCAGGGCAAAAGCTTTTTGAAACTCCATGTTCCATGGAGAGGTAAGGTAACATCCTTCCCTGTCAGTGCCACTATGGGTTTCACTATCATAGAGAAATTCGGAATCCACTGCCTACAATATGAAGCCATGCCAATTAAAGCCCTGGCTTTCTTCTGCGTATTTGGAATAGGCATATCAGAGATGCTTTCTATACGTTCTGGTGTCAATCTTCTTCCCTCCTTCAATAGGAGGAAGCCCAAATAGGCTGCCTCCTCTCGACAATACTGGAATTTCTTTAATGATGCCTTGTGACCGTGTATCGCTGAATGATTCAATAATAAGACAGTACCTTCTTTACAAATATCCTCTGAATCTGCTGCTATAAGCAGATTGTCAATGTATTACAATAATATGCAGCCTTTCAATAATTCAAGCATATCTAGCTGTTCCTTCAATGCTCTACTGTAAATATTTGGACTTTCAGTGTAACCTTGCAGAATACGTTTGAATGTGAATGAGTGTCTGTCTAATGTAAATGCAAACAAGTTTCTACTGTTTGTATGAACGGGAATACTAAAAAAACACATTATTCAAATCAATCATGCTAAAATGTGAGGCAGAAGTTGGAATCACAGTCAAAATTGTAGTGACATCAGGGACTAACAGGAATTGTGGAGCAACAATTATGTTCACCGCTCGTAAGTCAATTATAAAATGGTAAGGGATTTCATTACCTCCTTTCTCATAAACTGGAAGGATCGGACTATTACAAATACTACCAGAAATCTCTTCAATCACATTTCTGGAAATTAAATCGGACACAATGCATTTCAAAGCTTGCTCACCTTCAATTGAGATTTTGTATTACGGAATACGCCGTAGTGTAATTCCTTCTTTCAAAACAATTTTTACTGGTTCCACTTTCAAACATCCTACATCATTATCCTTTACTGCCCATATACAAGTTGGTACTTCAATTAATTCAGTCGGTAATGGCGATACAGGAGTTTGTTGTGGCGAAATCGTCAAGTACACTCCATCAGGAGAACAATAAAGTTCTGCATTCAATTTCTTCAATAGATTCAATCCCAACAAATTCTGGCTGCAGTTTGTCGTCAAAAGAAGTGGACAAGATTCATCAAATGGACCTAATGTGATTGGCACTGGCTGTGAGACTGGACTAATTACTGGTGTACCTGAGAACCATACTGAAACATTGCTATGCCCTGACAGTGGTATATTTGGAACCCTCTGATGGTTGATTGAAAATTTCTGTGCACATGTGTCCACTAAAAAATATGCTCCCTATTCCCAACCTTCATTTCTACGTAGGGCCCTTTCTGATTAACTGGAATAAGCACTGGTTTCAAACCATGCTTCGGGCTGTCCTAGGAGAACAGTACATCATCAGATGTTAAGTCTCTGGAGTAATATGCATTGGAGGGATTATTAAAATCATTTGCACCATTCATTGTGTTCTGTTGTTGATTCTGATCAACTTGATTATCCTGAAATTGTGGCTGCATCTGACTTCTGTTCTGGCCCTCTATTCCTGGACGACCTCTAAACGGTCTTCTCGAAATAATCCCATTTAACCTCTGTAATTGCGGGCAATGTGCACGCCAAATGCCTTCCTGTCTACAATAGGCACATTGATTTATACCTATCGGACCCCCATGCATGTTGGACGATAATGCCAATTGTACTCTAGATGGTGTGTTTCCACCACCTCTATCACCTTTGGCTACCTGCTGCAGTAGCACTCTTGTTTTCAAATCTCCTTTCTTCCTAATTTCCTTATCCTTTTCTGAATTTACTCGGTTCTCATAATATTGGGCCATATGTAATACTTCACTTTGTGATTTTGCTTGCCATGCGCATTCAGATGTCATTATTAATGTCTACATTTCAGGTAAGAATCCTTACAAAAATGTATCAACATTTAATCTCTTCCCAGGTTCGGTACTTAGATCTTGACCACAAAAATCTGCAAATACTTCTTCAAACCGGTTAAAAAAATCTGTCACTCCTTCTGATTTGCCTTGTAAACAAGCAGGCGATTTATCCCAAACTATTATCTTCTCAGGCACTAAAGTTTTCAGATTCGCTACTATCCGTGAGGGCAAAGTTACAATTACTTCCGGAGGTTTCTCTCCAGCCTTTCTCTCACTATCGAGTCTGATCAAAGTTTCCCATGTATCGCCTAGCATCGGTGCATCATTTATACTTCTAATTTGTTTCCATATGTAAACAGGAAGAATCACAGGGAACAATAAATCAATGTCACCCAGTGTAAAAACAGATGAATTCAAAATGGATTCAGTTTCCTTGTAAAAAACCCGCAGGATTTTTCCTAATATCAGGCAGCATCTGTTTTATAATGTTCACTTGTTGTCCAGAAAAGGGGACATGTACAAACTGTGCGATATAATGTGTTTCTATCATTCACGCTGGAGTTTGTCCTACGGCAGCAATTTCTACTTTCGGGACAAACGTGGGAGGCACCTCCCTCACAGGTAATGTAAAGTAGGGGATTCTGAATCTGAGTGCCTATTAAGCAACAAAGCCAAATCAAGAGAAAAAGCAGCAGTTCCACTGTCAGACGAAAATGCTCTTTTATAAATCGTCATCAAATCAGCAGGACAACAAACCTTCTTCTTCATGCATTCATCCTGTAAATATTCCACAATAACCTGTAAAACCTTTCTCTGCATTTTCGGTGTGTTTTGACTAAACGTATCATGCACTTCAATCGGGGAAATGGCAGCATCCGTAATCCATCGAAGCGCATCTGGTGTACAAATGTGCATCTCTTCACTAACAGGTTTCAACGGCAGAAGAAATTGCTTCTGGACATATGACATATGCGGTACACGCTTACTCATTATATCTTTATACAATTGAGCAAGTTCTCACTTAAACACAAATATTCGCCCTCTATGTTCTCATATTTTCACTGCATCATCTCGTGAGTTGGAAAGAACAATCAAATCACGCAACTCTTGCGGTATCACAGTATCAGTTAAGTCACTCCATACATTATCAAGATAATCTCCCATATATTCTAACAATACCTGTTGTTCACCAAGGCCTCTATGATCAGATATGGAACTTTGCACATCCACTTCATTGCCATCATCTATATACATCTCAGCCCACTGTTTCAGTTCATCTTTTTGTTCCTTACTAATCGTACTACGAGTCAGTCTAATAGTTCCTCTTTCAGGCCCCACTGAAGCAGAACTACCAGCTAAACCGTATAACTCATGCTCTGTAGGAGGTGGAAGAAATGATGTCATTGGCACAAATAGGACAGTTGCTGCAGGTGCAGATGCAAGCGTAGGAATAGCAGCAGGAGGAGATACATAGAGAGGAGGTGGAACTGGGTCATTACTTCAGTATCTTATTTATCAATTCGTCTGATGTATGCAAATCCTGTGAAGGATATATTTTCTGTATGTCTAATTGGAAGGCCCTATCCATGTTCCTAATGGCTTCTGTCTGCTTCTGCTGATCATGCACTAGCGCTTTCTCTATATTTGACATGAGTCTATGTGCGTGTTTCTCTCTACTCTTCAAGCGTTGATTTGCTTCCTTCCTCCAGTCCCTTACAACGTCGAACGCTGCAGGTCTGGCCTTTTTCCATAGCAATAATGATCCCTAATGTTCTATGCGCGCTAGTTCGAAGCTCCCATTATTCGGCCACTGAAGGTCTGATACATGTCTGGTCTGCCTATGCCAAATCGCTTTATACCCCTATACCATACTTGATGTACATTTCATATGCCGGTGACCCCTCGGGTGGGGCGGCCTGGCCAGTTTCCAAAGACTGTCTATCACAGTGAAAAAATCTCACTAGACAGGAAGACAATGTCCCAGGCATGGTTAACTCTTACCTCTTTCACCTGGGCGTTTGTACTTGCAAATGTAACACTCAACCAATATCAGGACATTTAAGAATTGGGGCACGACTCACCTGATCAATCAATTCGTCACTCAGGACGCAATTCACCCATATCCAGGTGCAAACAAGAATCGTCATGACCACGTGTCTGGCACAATTTGCCTCGCTTCCAGGATCCTCGCCTTGATGCTCTCTGGGCGCTGCTCATCGATCAGGGATCGGCTGTGTACAGATCTTCGGAGGAGTCTCTAATCTCTTCAGCAGGGGTGCCCTGAACACCTTCCGATCCTGGCCCGACAGCTTCTTTCTCGACTCGTTCTTTCCTTCAACGTACGCGATGGAGCATCACATGGAGGGTCTGTGTTCGGGCACCATTTTTGTAAGACCACATATGGAATAAAGGCACAATAACCATATACTAATGACATGCCAGTCGTGAGGTTCATTTCCCAAACAAGTCTGTTTTATTTTCAGAGTATCTCAGTCGGCCGACCGGGTCTCAACACCACACGACATGTGTTCACAGACACCGTGAGAAGAGAGAGAGTGAGCATCGGTAAAGCAGTAATATATATACATAACACATCATCATTCTACAGCATTATTCGGTCTGCCCATATATGTGACATACAAGCTAGGGTTTGGTAATTGACAGTTACGCACGAAACGTCATTCAAACTAAACATTTGGTATTTCTAGCCGAGGCTGCAGAGACAGCTTTCTGTTTTGGGGAACACGTGGCACTGGCACAGGGAAGGATATCATGTTCTAGCAGGGAGACATTCCAACTAACGTTATCTATTCACTGTGCTCATGGGCTCAATGGTCAGACAGTTCTGAAGCAGAGAAAATACCATCCTTCATGAAGAGCACCGTTGGTTGCAGATAATTCTTATTTAACTGCCTTCTACAACAGCGTTTGCAAGACAGGCTGGCACCTGGGTTGCTGATTAGTCGCGGCTTATGTACAGCTTCAAGGCTTTACAGAATAAGAAAAACAATGTATTTCTGCAGGGTTTCACATTCCTGCCTATGTTAGCATTCACAGTTCAAGCTGTGGCCTTGCACAGTGTGTGGATCGGAATCACAGAATATATTTGCAGAAGCGTTACAGAAAAGAAAATGGCAGGCATTTGGATTTCCTGGTTTGCAAGGTTTGTCACATGATGTAATTCGCTTCTGCCCAACATACTATTCATATTATGCGGGCTATACAAGTGCATTTAGGGTTTCACAATTGAACATAGGTTTAGTGGCCATGGCATTGCGAGCATTGGGGATAAACAGTAGTTTAGCAGCAGGCACGGGCCAGAGTAGGCAGCAGAATCAAATACATTTGCGTTGAACATAGGTTCAGTGGGTAAGTCATTGCGAGCATTGGAGATAAACAGTACATTAGCATAAGGCATGGGGGCATAACCAGTAGCATTACAGGTATCTGAAGCATAGTATACAATTGAGCCATGCATTGGGCAGTGGATATGTGGCGACAAGCATCAGGGGCATACATTACATCATCATCAGCCACAATATTGCAGGATGCAGCGTACAAGAATTGTTAATTGGTGCCCAATAATGGGGCTAGAAGCATGTGGTTATGCGCTTCTTGAGTGCATTGGATGGTCGAAGAGTGTGAGCCAATTAGGTGATCAGCGTCATGTGGGTAGATATACCAGTGGCAGCAGTTTACCTAGGTGGCATGTTGAGTGCCATAGTGCAAATTGCGGGCGACAATTGATTGTCATGGAAGTGAGGTTGGTGTCGGGAGCTACGTGGCTATGGGGTTGGGGTTTAGCATGGGTGGGGGAGTGATCTGTCGCTCTAAGAGTCTGAGCCAAGAGGGAGCTTGCAGGCGAGGCCCAGAACGTGGTGAGGGTAGCAGAAGAGGAGGCAAAAACCTGGTCGATTGTTGCAGGAGACAACTGGGGGCATGGCGTGTCTTATGGCATAAGGACGTACATGCAGTAGGAGGTAGGTCACGCCAGAAAAGATCAATAGCGGTGGCCTCGGCAAAGGATACCAATGGAATGTGATCGTAAGTAGCTGGTGGACTGCTGATTATCTTACCTTGACAGTCAGACGAGTAAAGTGAGGGAATAATCAACAGCAGTACAATTTTTTCAGGTGCAGCAGGATGCAGTGTGCTGTAGGACGTGGTCTTCTCGGCATCACTGATCGTCCAGGGCAGACAGGGAGAGACAGGGGCCTTACACCCGGAACTTCGTGCTGGGCCTGGCTTCCTCTCCCGGCTTAGTCGAGCTACCATTTTTCTTCGGGCAGTGGCCACCAATCAGAGGGCTGCTTGTGGTTCCTTGGAGAGTTCAGGCAAGGCAGAAATTGATCAATACTAGGAATCATAAGGGCAAAGTTGGCAATTCTGGATGCATCCCGCATACAAGCTTGGCAACTGGCTGACCAAAATCCAAGTTGAATCTTAATTTGGGTCAGAGGGATAAGTCAAAGATGATTGTCAATATTGAACTATGGCAATCAATTTACATGGTGTTGTAGTATTTTGGAATACCCGGGGACACAACTCATTTGCTTTACATGCTACGGATATTAAGGCCCTTACCTCTGTAGACATTTTTCTTCTACAGGAAACATGGCTAAATGTAGACATTGTGTTGGATGGATATATGGTCTTCACCCAGAATGCTTTATCAAATCTTAGAGGCCGCTCGAAGGGAGGCTTTTGTATTGGTGTTCCCTCTCCGTTAGCTGCTAAAAGGGTTTGTATGGTTTATAATTATAATTGGTTATTTATGAAGTGCTTAATACCCCAAATTCAAACCTGTGTTGCCCTGCATTATCGTGCTTCCAAGACAAAATCGTTGCCATTGAGCTATGCTACCTGTGCCAATGCGGATCTCTCCCATTGTATGTCAGTCTCTATCACCAACTAACCGATCAATAGTGTAAGTACAATGATTATCAATAATTACAACCCAGTTAATGGTCAGGTTTCTGGCCATTTAAGGGAATGCGAGAAATGAAGCAGCCTTTTTCCAGGGTGTGAAATATTGGTGGCAAGAGATTTAAATGCACACTGTTTAACATGTTGGGATGTACAGCGATTGGAGGGAGATCCATTGATATTTAAGAAAAAGTCTGCTGCAGCAAGCTTATATATGTTTGAATCAAATAAGCATGGGGCTGTATGGTGTATAATCCATTGCAAAATCAATTGGAACCCCTTGTGCCTAGTGGCAAGTCTTCCCTTATGGACATAGCTACAAGGTGGGCAGGTGACTCTAAGTCTTCACATCAGATGATGAGCTCTGTGAGGAAACAGTCGGATCACCTGAGCATTTAGGATTTATCCCATAGATCTGAACCACCTCCAAGACTGCTGTTGGAGATGATGTCTCCCACTCGCTGCAATGAATAGTGAGGCTTATTTAGTGCTCACCTTCCGTCCTGAAGAAGGTTGGGAAAACCAAAGTGCATATTCGGAAGCCCACAGAAAACCAACTGAAACACGTGTCGACTATAAACATCTGTTGCAGAACAGATAGACCCACTGTTATACGAAAGGGGTGTAAAGAATTATTTGTAAATAATTTGTTAAATGGTACTATTTATTGTGAGACCCTAATTTAATATTGAGAAAAACATATGTTGTGGAATGAGTGAATGAGTGAATGAGTATGGCTGATGGAGTGAATTAAATGGAGTTTGTATTTGTATTTTGGATACATGCATTATTTTTGTTAACCTATGTTGGTTTAGTACCACTAAATTAGTGTTATATTTGGAAATAAATATATTTTTGGAAATAATCACTGAATATTTTCTTGCCACCCTCGATTTCCTGGTCCATTGTTGTGGGTATACTTGACTCTTACCTGGAGGACTGTGAGTTTACCAGGTACCCTTTATTTTGACAGCATTTGACATGGGGATACATGAGAGGAAAAAAGCATTAAGATGTGAGTTGGCTAATATCACACACAACATAGCTCTAACATCGGCCCAACAAGTAGCGGAGTCTGCTATTGTGTAAGCAAGTTATAAGAACTGGTGGGGGCAATGTAGAAACAGTGACCTAAGTGACAATTGGAAATTGTTTTTAAAATCATTAAAACCAATAACTCATGCAAATTCTGGTTCTTATAGCATACTCACATGGGCGGTAAATCCCCAAAAGAACTATGTGGGATTAGCGAATTATGTTGGTCACAATATTTAAACCCAACTTATTGAGACAGTGTAGGAAATGGCCAAATGGTCATTAGCCCTAAAGAAATAGAGGTGAATATAAGAGGCAAGATGAGTCGTGATAATATTGCCACAACAATCATGGGATTGAAATCGCCCCGAGCCCCTGAGCGGCTGGATTGCCCAATGTTTTGTTGAAATTGAATCCTCAGTTTTGGGCAGAAGTTCTCCACATAATGTTCAGGGAAATACTGCTTAGTGGCAATATTCCAGCTAGCTGGTGATTATCAACTTTAATTCCTGTGCTTTAAAAGGGTTCCTATAATGACCGACAGAATTATCGCTTGCTAGCTACGCTTGATTCAAGTAGCAAAGTATTTCCCACCATATTACTTAAGCTACTTGAAGATTGGGCAAATAAACATCAAATCCTTCAGTCCCAACAACATAGCTTTAGGAGATGATGCTCCACAGTTTTGGCCATGCGAGCCCTGCAGTTGATATTTGCTTATGTCTATAATGGAACGGATGGGGCTATATGCATATGTTTTATCAAATACTCAGCAGCATTGGATTCAGTAGATCGAGAACCCTTGTGGAACAACCTCGCTGCTTGTCATATCGATCCACAGCTGCTATTTCTCATATACCTCTTGTACACAGATACATCTGTCTCAGTACGAGTCTCCCAGGAGGGTGCCATAACCTGTCATCACTAAAAGAGGATTGTAGAAGAGATGTGTTTTAGCATGCCTGCTATTCCACCTCTAAATGGCAGATATGGGGAGGTCTTAGTCACAATTATATGATATGATATGATATGGAATTTATAACGTGTCTATACACAAGTGTTTCAAGGCGTGACGAGCAAGGGGGGACAAAGGGAGGACAGACAGCGATCCTACTAGGCCAGGTGTCATTCAGATCATGCAAGTGCATGGGAAGGGGGGGAAGCAAAAGTCTGTGGGGGGAAGGGAGAGGGGAAAGTGCAGTACATGGGAAAGTGGAATAAATAAGAGAAATAAGACAAATAAAACAGCCAGCTAGTGGCAAGTACAAGGAAGTGCAGACATAAGTGCTGGTAGGGGGACTGAAGGGATACTGAAGGCAGGGGTTGCCAGGGAAGCAGTGCAGGTGGGCAATTGACGGGGCCTGGGCCAGATCAGAAAGGGTGGCCATGTAACCAGTGCAATTTCACTCAGGAATTCAGCAGGGGAGGGGAGGAGAGAAAGCAGAAGCAAAGGTGAAGGTTTTGAGGTGTTTCTGGAACCGGAGATGCTTCTCCTCGAGTTTCAGGGAGGGAGGAAGAGAGAGGCCCATGCCGAAGAGAGGGATCTGCCACCAACTCATTGCTTGGGGAAGCGACTGACCCTGAGGGAGTTGGAGGCAAATGAGCGAAGATCTTGAGAAGGAAGATATTAAGAAAGAGAGAGTTGAAGGTATTGCGGACCCAGAACCCAGAAGACCCTGTGTAAAATGCAGAGGGTTTTGAACTTAATCCTCGCAGCCACTGGGAGCCAGTTCAGAGATGTCAGTCCTGGAGAGATACGATCCCTGGGCTTGAGGCCAAGGACACATCTCACAGTCCTGTTCTGGATAAGTTGCAGAGGGCGGAGAGTGGAGGCAGGCAGATTTAGATAGAGGCTTACAGTATTCCAGCTTAGAGATTACCAGAGCTCTGGAGAGAGTGAGCTTCTGGGGGAAGGAAAGAAAAGGAAGAATACCTCTAGGGAGGTGCAGCTGGTAGTGTGACTTCTTAGAGACGTCAGAGATGTGAGGGGAGAAGGAGAGTGCAGAGTCGAAGATGACCCTGTGGTTTTAAGCCTTGCAGGTTGGAGTTGGAGGTGGGCCAAGAGAGGCCAGCCATAGAGCTGCAGGGAAGGAGGGAATGGGTGTGCCAATGAGTAGAATCTCATTCTTACTGGCATTAAGGCAGAGGCCATTGGCGGGACACCATTACTGGATGGCAGACAGACAGTCAGAGTTGAGGGAAGGAGAGGAGGAGGAGGCCGAGGATAGCCTGAAAATTAGCTAGGTATCATCCGCATAGCACTGAAAGTTGGGACAGAGAGCTGCGATGCGGTGGGCAAGGAGTGCCAGGTATTGGTTGAACAGCCAGGCAGAGAGGTAAGATCCTTGGGGGACACCACAGGTAGAGAAAAAGATGTCAGAGAGGAAGGGCCCAAGTTGGACCTAGGAGGGTCGGTCAGAGCGGAAAGAAGTCAGCCATGCCAGAGCCTGACCAGTGATACCCGGGTTATCACGGAGACGGTTGAGCAGGATGGCATGGTTGACAATGTCAAATGCAGAAGAGAGTTCAAGCAAGATAAGAACGCAGGGGGTGTTAGAGTTGAGGTTGGTGAATAGGTCTTCACAGATGTTCAGGAGAGTAGTTTCTGTGCTCTGGCAGTTCTGAAGCCAGACTGATGGTCATGAAGACAACGGACAGATTCAGTGTGGAGATTGAGCTGGCTGATGGCCAGTTTCTCCAGTAGCTTGCCCAAGACGGGAGTGATGGAGATTGGGCGATTGTTAGCTGGGCAGGAGGGGACGGCAGAGGGTTTCTTAAGAAGAGGGTGCACAAGGGAGTGCTTCAGGTGGGAAGGGAAGACTCCAGTGGTGAAGGAGTGATTGCAGAAATCCACCAAGGCAGGAGCCAGGGAGTCAATGTAGTCCTTGATAGTTTTGGAGGAACAGTGGTGAACCTGTTTCGACGAGACTTTCATAGATCGGACTTGTCTAGAAACCTCGTCTGAAGAGAAAAGGCAAAAGGCAGAGAAGGAGGGAGGAGGGTGGCTGCAGAAGGGCCAGAGGAAGAGCAGGGAATAGCGGGAGGGGGACGAGAGGAGGAGAGTGAGGACAGGATGTCCTCAGTTTTTTTAAATGAAGTGAGAAGCCAGTGCCGTGCAGAGAGCCTGGGAAGGGACAGGAGAGGTATAGACTGCGGCAGGATTGGCCAGTTCCTTGCAGATTTTAAAGAGTTCAGCCGAGTTGTTAGATGCCGCAGAGACGCGGGCTTGGATGTGAGCTGTCTTCTTCTCAGTTTGTCAGAGGATGAACTTGAAGCACGCCATTTCTTCTAGGCAACCCTACACTTGCGTTTTAGGGTGACGAGGTCTGAGTCATGCCAGGAGTTACACTTGACTTTGGGCTTCAGGCGGAGTCTCATGACAGGGGCAAGGATATCCAGAGTATCAGATATAGAAGAGTGGAGCGAGGCGAGGGCTGTGTCAGGGTGAGAGTCAGCCAGGGGGGGGATCAGGGGATGAGAAGGTGGCGGCAAAAGCCTCAACTGACACACACTTCATGGGTCGGATGACCGAAAAGGTGGGTGGCAGTGACAGAGGTGGCTTGTCCTGCGGGGTAGGGAGGGTGAGGATAGGAGAAAATGGTCACTCCAGGAGAGAGGAGTGGAGAGAGGGACATAGAGGGGATGGTCTGAAGAGATCAGAACATCGAGAGTGTGCCCTGCAGAATGAGTCGGGCCAGAGGGGAGAATGGTGAGTGAGAGAGAGTCGCAGAGGTCGCAAAAGAGTTCAGAGGGGGGACAGGATGCATCCAGGTGGATGTTGAACTCTCCAAGAAGGAGGAGTTCAGTGGTTGAGGCCAGGAGTGAGGAGGAGAGGTCTGCCCACTCAGAGAGGAAGGAAAAAACCTGACCAGGTGGCCGATAGATAGTAGCCACAGTAAGGGAATGGCTAGGCGAGAGGGAGAGCCTACAGACGAGTCATTCAAAAGAGGGGTAGGCCTGTGTAGGAATGACAGAGGCAGGAATCCACTCAGGGAAGATAAGGGCTATGCCCCCACCAGAGCGGTTGGGACTGGGCGCGGAGATGATCTTGTAGCCATCAGGTAGGAGCGTGTCAAAGCTGGTGATAGAGCTGGCCTGAAAACCATGTCTCAGACTGTAAAGGTGTGAATTACATATTTCACCAACTGGCATTCTTTATTTGTAACTGGTTGTTATCATCATATCTGCGGATTCAACAGAAGGTCTTCCACAGAATGATGTCCCACAGATTCTTTACTTTCTTGTTTTATTTGATAATTTATTTGTGTTTTGAACAGTACAAAATCATGAAGGGATTCCTAATTTGAAGTTACTTCATAAAATTCCACACATACTTACATCCTCATAATAAGGTTGATGGCAATGGGAAAACAGGGGATGTTTGCAAATACTTTATTTTGTTAGTAAAAACTGCCTGATTTTGAGTTGAATTGCTGCTTGGAAAATTCTCCAATTTGTATATCCATCCACTAAGAGGTGAGGCTAAGTATAAAATCCCCAATAGGGCCTCATTCATCCTCAAAATGAGGATAGGCAGGGATTTTTTTAAAGTTAAAAACACTGCATGCATATTTCTTATTCTGTTGCCAGATATCCCGGATGACATCATGTGCCAAAGGTCATCACAGAATGTCTTAATCTGGCCCAATAATTTCCAAAACGTGAAATGTGGACACGTGTGTGCTTCCTTTAAAACAGCCATGAACATGAATCATGGACCGCCATCAGGCTAGATTTACTTTCTGCTAGATAATTTGATTACAAGATGGCTTTGAATAAATATCCATCATGATAACATTTCTAATTAAAAGCCACGTCTACGTGACAACCAATTCTTCCTTTCTGTAACAACAGCACACTAACGAGTTGAGGTTGAAATGATTTTGTTTGAAAAGAAAATGTATTGGGTTTCAGGCTACAGCGTGCTAGATATGTAACATTTATTACAGCTGGTAATGACCTTCTTGAAATGTTAATTAGAGCTTTTCATTCGTCGTGTTTTTCTGCATTGAAATGTGGCATTTGGTCACATAATAGACTATAGCTTGCAAACCACAGTACTTGGAATTCTGATTTTCAATAGACGTGGGGCTCACTAATTTCTCATGAATCGTTGTAATACAATTTTCCTGATCGTGCATGTTGAAGGTTGTGAAGTAGGAATGAGTAGGAATGTCCAAAGGGGAGAGAAATGTACTACAATGCCGTTAATTCATTTTTGCATTATTATTTTGCTGCTCTGAGTTGCAATGTAGTTGTGTTAGTTTTTAAATTTTTCGATTTCCCCACACGTTTGGTTCATCTCTGACTTTCAGCTGTCCCATTTGGAAATTAGAAAATTGATTATATGTTTTCCTACCAGCATACAAAACGAAATGTTAATTAGCGTAGACGTTGTATAATTCTTTTAGGTTTGATTTAGCTTGTTTATGTTTGGTAAAGAAAATGTGATGCCTCATTGCTGTCTACTCAAACTGTGACAAGTAACTGAGGTTCTATTAAAAAATAAAAGTCAGTTATGGGGTACATGCAACTGCATATTACCCATGAGTGAGCAGAGTGTTTTGTGTTTGGGCGTTTGGAGCCGTAGCAGTGGAGTCTGACTTGCAGTAACAGCTTCAATTATCGGAAACACCAACGTGGTAAAATCGCTCAAGGACAAAAGTGCTTCCCCTCTTTTCTTTTATTCCGTGGGCGATCCCGCCAAATGACAAAGCGGCAGGCTAACTGGCCAATTGCAGCACGAGCAACCATTATTAAACCCATGAGGACTCTCAGTAACACAAATGATGTCTTGTTAAACATGCAAAACTCAGCAGACTAACATTTCTGGCTCATTAGCCAATCTCTGTGTTATCTTTGACAGTAACGAGGATGGAGGCACTGGCGCCATTGCCATGGGCACAAACTTTGGTGACTCAGTACCAGACTCAGAGCCCACTCCCAAAGTGGAAACGACCAGTCAATGGCGTGACAAGGTCCCCCGTAACCCCCACCGTGCGGGGAGGCCCAGCGGCCACATCTTCTGGAAGGGGGCCCCACTTGGAGTAAAAAAAAAAAACCTTTTTTTTTGCATTTATTATTTTTTTTTTTACATTTTCTTTTTGAATTCATTCTGCATTTCTAAAGAAATTATTTCTGTTACAGAAATAATTTCTTTATGAAGGACGAGTGAATACAAAAAGTCCGGTGGCTACCCCCACCCCATGACATGAAGACCCTAGGCTGGAGGCCTCCATGTCATGGGGTGGGGAAGTCCAATGACTTCAAAAATAAAGAGTTTATTTTTGAAGTCACTCTGCCTTGATAAAGAAATCATTTCCGTTATGGTTCAGTCCTTAACGGAAATAATTTCTTTATGAAGTCAGAGTGCCTTCAAAAAGAAACAATGGGCCTCATTACGAGCATGGTGGTAGCCGTGCCTGTATGGCGGGCACGGCTACCGCCATGCTCGCTACAGGCACCGCCTCCCGCGATTGGGCAATAACCAGCACATTACAAAATGAATGGGCCGGTAATTGCCCATTCGCGGGTGGTGGTATTGCCGGGCTCCCAAACCCCATTCAGGATCATTGTGGCAGCATGTGTCCTGCACAATGTAGCAGCACGGCAGGGTGTACCCGTGGACATGGTGGTGCCCCCACATCCCCAACCACAGGCACAGGCGCTGCCCATGGGAGGGGAAAGGGTACGTGGCGAGGCAGCCCGGACCCAGCTTGTGGCCACATTTTTCACCTAAACTCCCACCCCTGCGGATTGCACGCAGGCCTGGCAGATACCAGGTGACAATTGATGATGACAAAGAGACAGTCAACTGTCACAACCTTACCACCCTGAGAATGTGCTCCATTGTGTGCATCCCTAGCTACTTAAACATAGCCAATCCTGTGTAACGAAAAGGAACACATGCAAGGTGTGTATCACACCCCCCCGCAAAACAGGCCATGACAATCCCTGGTATGTCACCCAAACCCTCCCAACCCACATCACCCTTGTCTGCCACACTATGACATGGCATAGCAAAAGCCCAACACATGACCAATAAAATACGAAGTGACATGTGATAAATAGAAAGTGGTCTGAGACAATGATGCCTGACATGGAATCAGATGAAATGACTGACCAACAACCTCCCACACATACCAAGTCATACACAAATGCTTTCCACCAGTCGTAGCATTAACACAACACTGAATGCCTGTTCACATGCACATTGGGCAAGGCAAAATCGCTACTCCCGAACCCGTGTATTGTGTGTGTCTCCTCCAACACACTGCTCAGCACACAGCACGGTGAGCAGCTATTGTGTTGGGGATACACCATGATCATTACAGAAAAAAGGACAAACAAAATGAATAAACAATTGACGCATGTACAGGATCCCCAAATGGTAATAGATAATGCAATGAAGGGACACAGCATGCCCGAAAAGGCAATCTGTGTGCACCGGTGGCCATGGAAGGGTAGTGTTGTACGTCTGGTGGAGCATTGTGCAACTGTGTGTGTCAGTAGGGACATGCACTCAATATATGCATGTGAAATCAAGTGACCCACAGTGTCCTGTACACATCACATGTGAAAATTGCCTATGTGTACACCCCAGCATGTCAAACCATACCAATCCCCTGACACCTGAATAGTAAAGACAACACAGGAACAGGCATTGACCAGCAGAACACATCATGTACATAGTACCCTACAATTACAATGTCAGAGTGCCCAAAAACTGTAGCCCAAGCCAACTGTCCAACAACAAAAGGCCCTCCCGCTTTTACCCATCACCATGACCTTCTGAACAACTGTGTCTGGGGTATGTAGCCTTCTTCCTTCAAGTCTAAATGGCTACAGGATCACCCTACCCCTTGGTCTCCATGTTCCACCTTGCGTGTAAATAGGGTCCAGCCCCCTCAGAGGCCACCTTGGCTGGTATAAATACCAAATCGCAGAGAACTCCAAGCACTGGGTAACAGGGGCCCCCGCAACCCCTGACGTGCCGGGGGACCCGCGACCACATCTTCTGGAAGGGGGCCCCACTTGGAGTAAAAATAAAACCATTTTATTTTTGCATTTATTTTATTTTTTACTTTTCTTTTTGAATCATTCTGCATTTCTAAAGAAATTATTTCTGTAACAGAAATAATTTCTTAATGAAGGCCGAGTGAATACAAAAGGTCAGGTGGCTACCACCACCCCATTACATGAAGACCCTAGGCTGGAGGCCTCCATGTCATGGGGTGAGGAAGCCCTACGACTTCAAAAATAAATAGTTTATTTTTGAAGTCACACTGCCTTCATAAAGAAATTATTTCCCTTATGGTTCAGTCCTTAACGGAAATAATTTCTTTATGAAGTCAGAGTGACTTCAAAAAGAAACAATGGGCCTCATTACGAGCATGGCAGTAGCCGTGCCTGTATGGCAGGCACGGCTACCGCCATGCTCGCTACAGGCACTGCCTCCCACGATTGGGCAATAACCAGCACATTACAAGATGAATGAGCTGGGAATTGCCCATTCGCGGGTGGCGGTATAGGGCAGAATGCAGGGGGGAGCATGGTTGCGCCAGCACCGTTACCTGGCGGGCTATGCGGCACCCGTGAGCATAATTCATAGGAACCTGCGAGCAGAACCAGTAATGCGGCGGGATGGTATGAACGTTGCCGGTGCCTTACCGGCACCTTTCATACCGTCACCGCCAGGGTCCTAATGAGGCCCAATGTATTTTTGAAGTATTTTGGCTCCCCTCAACCCATCACGTGTGCGTGTGTGAGTGTATGGCGAAACACATGTAGGAAGAGTATGTACATATGGTAGGAATATGAAAGGACTTGACACCTGGATGTGTTTGAAGGCCTAAGTTTTCAACCATAAGACAACCTTAGATCGGAAGTTTTGATAGGGCAAGTGTGTGTGTATATATGGTGAATGGTGTGTGGGCTTGTGTTCAGGGGCGCAACAAAACCTACATTTCATGGGGGCTAACTTTTCAAATGTTGGGAGAGGTGCTATCTTCACGTGTGGTGGGGAGGAGCAAACTTATTTGTGTGGGGGCATCTAACTTCTTTACGCATTTTAATGAGACTATTCCAGTACAGCTTCAATGTTACAAGCAGTTAACTCTCTCCTTTAGGTCTGAAAGCACCCACTTATGGGCTGCTGTGAGAATGACTGGTCTCCTGTTTCCGCTCTACCCTTCCAATCACTCCCCTGGCATGCAAGTACTAAACCCACATCACAATTTCAATTGCTTAAAAAATTTGGCATTTGAATGCAGGTACTAACAGTGAAATGACGTACATTAGTAATTGCTGGGCCAGGCCCTTGTTAACGGCAAAACCCAGTTGCTGTTTAACATCTGTGTCCTTTTCTGTCCGGCAACTGCTCTGAAGGTCAGCCAGGTCAAGTCAACATAGCCCACAATTTCACTACTTGTGTTTAATACCTTGATTAATTATTGGTAATCTTCTTTACACCTAGCCCTATTCTTCCTCATCCCAATACTTGTGTATGAGGCAGTACTTGTGTATGAGGCACTATGCCTCATACACAAGTACCGGGATAAGGTAGAGGTACATGAAGGTAATGCCTCACTTAGCTACCTGTAATCTTCATTACTCCTAGTCCCACTCTTCCTCCAGTACTTACCAGTGAGGCAAGGAGCCTCATACGTAAGCACTGGGACAAGGAAGAGGGACGTGGAGGTAATTCTGGGCCAATTAGCGGATTTTGGAGGTTGGGGTAGGGGATGGGAGCTAGAAGGGATGTGTGGGGGTTGGGATTGTGCAATAAATTATAATGATCGTCCATGTCCATGCTAAGCAGGCATGATATGTGGTATTAGAGGCTAGAGAGGTATTTTGGTGCAGCCAGTCTAGTCATTCCTCAGTTTGGTATGCCTTTTTTAACCGGGCATTTCTGATAAAGCAGTCCTGCTAAGTGTAATTACCCGGCTAGACTAGCATTTGGGTTCTGCCAGTCTAACCGTTTCTTACTGCGGCACTGTATATTTTTCTGGGCATCTGTGATAAAATGATATGTTATGATATGATAAATCATTTATAACGCACCTGTAAACAAGAGTTTGTAGGCACGACAAGACAAGAGAAGGAAAACTGAGGGAGGACAAGACAAATGATCTTACTAAGCCTTGTCATTAAGATCGTGCAAGTGCGAGAAGGAGAAGTGCAAGGGGAAAGGGAGGGGGGAAGTTCAAGGGAGAGGAGAGGGGAAAACAGGGCAGCAATGCTCTGAGTAAATGCCGCCAGGGCAGCGCGGCTCTGGGTAGTGCAAGGAGAACAAGGGACTGTAGGGTTACAGTTACATCCCCTATCTGCGTGGTAGGCCTGGAGGCAGTGCAAGGGTGACTGATCAAGAAAGAACCTGGACTCAGTGAGACAGATGGTAGCCAAGCAACCAGTTGGTACAGCCGACAGGTAGGTCAGCAGGGGAGGGAGAGAGAGAAAGCAGAGGAGAAGAGGAATGTTTTGAGCTGCTTACGGAACTTCAGGTGGTCCGGCTCAAGTTTGGGAGGGTCAGGAAGGCCATTTCAGAGGGAGGCGCCTGCAGGGGAGAAGGATATACGCCCCCCCACTCTCTGCCTGGAGAAGTATCTAACCCTTAGGGCTCTAGAAGGAAGGTATTTTGGAAGATAGCGTTGGATGTAGTGCGGATCCCAGCCCCAGAAAGCCTTGTGGACAATGAAAAAGGTCTTGAACTTGATCCTTGCAGCCACCGAGAGCCAGTGGAGAGATTTTATGGCTGGAGAGATACAGTCCCTGGGCTTGAGGCCAAGGATAAGTTGCGCAGTCCTGTTCTGGATTAGTTGCAGAAGGTGGAGAGTAGAGGAAGGCAGATTGAGAAAGTGGGTGTTGCAGTAGTCCAGCCTAGAGAGAACCAGAGCTCTGGAGTGAGTGAGCTTCTGGGGGAAAGTGAGAAATGGAAGAGTCCCTTTGAGGAGGTGTAGCTGGTAGTGGGATTTCTTGGCAACGTCCGAGATGTGAGGAGAGAAAGAGAGAGTGGAGTTGAAGATGACACCAGGAATGAGCGAGAGAGGAGAGTAGGTTGAGGGGAGCCTGAAGGAAAGCTGAGTGTCATCCGCATGACACTGTAAATTTGAGGAGAAGGTAGAGATCAGGTGGGTCAAAGGGGCCAAGTAGAGGTTGAAAAACCAGGGTGAGAGGATAGAGCCCTGGAGAACGCCACATGTAGAGAGAGGTGGCAGAGTGAAAGGGACAAAATTGGACCTGCGAGGGGCGGTCCAAGAGGAAGGAGGTCAGCCACTCCAGGGCTTGATCCATGATGCCCAGGTTCTCACGGAGTCAATTGATCATGATGGTGTGGTTGACTGTGTCGAAAGCAGAGGAAAGTTCCAGGATGTTGAGGACAGAAGGAATGCTGGAATCAAAGTTAGAGATCAGATCTTCATAGGTGTTCAGGAGAGCAGTTTCCGTGCCTCTGGCAGCTCTTAAGCCAGACTGAGGGTCATGGAGACAACCAACAGATTCAGTGCGGAGAGTAAGCTGGCAGTTGGACAGCTTTTCCAAGAATTTGGGAGAGGGGAAAGTTACAGTGGCAAAAGAATGATTACAGAAATCGGCCAAGGTTAGATCGTGTCAATGTGGTCCTTGATGGGTCTGGAGGAGCAGGCGAGCACCTGTTTCGATGACACTTACATAGATGGGACTTGTCTAGAAACCTTGTCGGGTGTTAGAGAGAAAGAGGAAAAAGGAGGAGGAGAGGGAGAGATGGCCAAAGGGGGCCGAGAGAGGAAGAGGAGATACTGGACAGGTTGTCCTGTGTTTTAGCGGAGAAGCGAGAGGCCAAAGCCGTACAGAGGGCCTGTTGAGGGAACAGGAGAGGCAGAAATCGCAACAGGATTGGCCAGTTTCTTGCAGATTTTAAAGAGTTTGGCTGTGTTGTTAGAGGCCATAGAGACGCAGGCTTGAATGTGTGCTCTCTTCTTGATGCATCTCATTGCTTCAACTGGCATTTTGGTGCAACCAGTCTAGGTATGTCTTAATGTTACTGTAATGTTATTATGTGTCTTCACTGCTCTACATTGTGCAGCCAGTTGGACATGTTTTCATTGTGGCATGGCATTTTTAATAGCAAAGCATTAATGTTCATGTGCACTGTTAGTGACTTGCATGTTTTGGATTGCTGTTACCCTACACAACAATAGCAAACACTGTGGATTTTTAGTAACTTTTTCTCAGAAAGTGTGTTGTATATTGCATTAAAACACATATTTATATCTTTCTCCTAGTGCAGTGTGTGGCATACCCCTTCAGCAACATGTTTATGCGCATTGCACAAGCATGGTAATCTAAGGTGGCCCAGAGTGTGGCGTGACTCGTGATTTGTTGCCGAGTTGGGGGGGGACCTCAGCATGGCTTGCAGGGGGACCCCCAGACCTTGTGTTACGCCACTGCGACCAGTAAAATTGCTGCAGATGCAGTGGCTTGAGACAATGCTGAAGTCTCACCAATTCGGATGAATTTTTCATCAAGACGCGCTTCCAGATCATCCCCATGGAAGACTTTTCAATTCGGTAGACCGACATCGAAGTCCCAGACAAAGTCTCCATCTAGGATCACCGATTTTTACTTTGTCTGCAAAGAAGTTTTCTTGTGTTCTGTAGGGGCTGTCAGTACGATCAATCCCACACTTACTGATTTCAGCACTCAATTGATGGTGGAGTTAGCTATTTGGCCCCTTGTCTTGGGTCTAAATTGATTGAGACCGTTTCATACGCACCAGTGGGGAGGTCCCAACCATAGTGTTTATCCTTTTTGCTTGTTATATGTCCCCTAGACTGGGTGTTGGGCTGGAATATCCTGAGTCTTGTGAGATTGTTGGGGTTGCTGGTCATGTTATGGATCTTAGTGAAGCCCCAGCAGAGAAGGAGGAGGTTTTGAATGCATTTGATGCTAATCAGGTTCATGACACGGGGATATCCGATCTGTTATAGTTGACTTCCCTTCTGCTGTTTTTCCCTTTGCTGCATCAACTTCAAGTCTGGTGGATGTACATGATGAAGTGCACACCTCAACCGAATCTACCTAATTTAACATGCTCATGAACTCTGTAGCCACTGAGACTTTGGAAAATGTTAGTGAACTTTCCACTGGCACACTTTCGAATACATTGAATTTATTGAATTCTTCCCATGCCAGCGATACAAGCACCACAAGTTGCGACTCGGCTTCTATGTTTGGGGTTTTCGAAAACCTATTGACACAACTTCTCACCAAATTTGATGTCATTCCGAACTGTCTTAAAAAACAGGTTATTGAGATCATTAAACATGATGCTTCCCTAACTCTGCCTGAGACTAGCTCACAGGGTCACTCTAGGGAAGAAGGGTTGGGAGCAGGGAAACACATTAATGAAAGGTGCCACTTGTTCCAAACGCCAGTGAGAAGTGGTGCCAGTGTACAATCATAAGCAATTGTTTTCTACCCCATCGTCTCCACTCCTATCGCTGGGGTGCTTGCTCCTGTACTATTTCATAAATGTGATGCTTCTGCCGAGGTTCAAAGGGAAGCATGTTCTTCTACTGAAATTCTACTAAAGCTGGCACCCTGTTGTAACATCAATACTATGGTGAAGGCTCTGCAAGTTAGAAGTGTTTTCCGCAATGATCAGCATGATTACTTGAACTACTCACAAATAATGCAATTGTTCGAATCTATTATTCTACTACATATCAACAGGAGCAGTGATATCTGAACAGTTTATCAATGTGAAGTGGAGGAATTTGTATCATCCCTGGTCTATTTTCTTTGGAAGTAATGACTGACTATGTTGCAGAACATTGTCAGCAATTCTTCTAGGTCGGTTATGAGTGCACTGTAGTACAAAGTAAAAAGCTTACAAACTTGGGGAATGCAGGAGGCTTACCCAGTCAGCATGACTTGAGTATGACTCTCAAAACCTCTGATAAAAAGTTTTGTGCTCTTTCTCAATTGGTCATAATATCCGGCCCGGCACATTGAGCGATCAATTGGCTCAACAAAGAAGGATGGGCAGGTGGCAAGGTCCTGATGGTGACGAAGATCACTGGGAATGGTTGGCTGGCATGGTAAGACATAGGAAACTACAGGGTTCCTTGCTTCCTTGTCTTATTGATAAGCTGTAACATTAGAGGACACCAGCACTTGTATGAGCAAGACAGTCTCTTGGATCACATCGACAACTTCAGTGTGGTCACGCTTCAAGAGACCTGGCTTCTGAAGCACATGGTGCTGGATGGGTGGAACAAAGTTAGCACATTGTCAGTCGAAGGAAAGGTAGGCAGCTCCAAGGGGGGCTTCCTTTTGGGTGTGAAGAAACCCTCATTATTGAGTGAAATTCATTGTGATTCTCATAATATCCTAGCAGGCAAAATAACATATCTCAGTACAAACGGGAGAGAAGAAATCATACTTATAAATGTATATGATCATCCTTATGCAGGATCGCACACTATTATCTTGAAGGAGTTGGAGGTCTTGCTTGGCATTGTGGCTTTCTCGTCTCCTATTCTTGTGTGTGGAGACTTCAATTCCAGGATCCCGGTAACTTAAATGTTGTTGGTTCCGCTGACATAATGTTCTCCTCTTGTGTGGTTCACTAGTCAAGGTTAGACTACTTTTGCCCTTGTGCAATCAGCTGGAGAACCTTGCTTAAATCGAAAGGGTTTTGTATGATTAATGGGGCAAGATATTTGATTGCCTGCCTCACTTCACAATGACCTCTACAAATATCTCAAGTTTCATAGACTATATCTTTGTGGCTAATCCCCACGCCTTCATAACTCACATGTGTATATTTTCGAACCGAGAATGATCACTTCCCTAGCATTTTTCTTTTGCTATTAAGGGTTCTGAGCCTGTGGCTCACACCTCTGGGACTCTATACCTAAACCCTGCATTAAATCAAGTCATATGGACATCTACCAAAATGGGTGTTGCCTCTGACACTGCATATATGGTATTTGAAGATTTTGTGCTCACTGAGTGCATGTCCGAGCAAGCCCCTAGTTTATCACTGGGTGTATTTATTTTGAAGAAGTATGAAAGATGTTTGGTATCATTTAGACATAGCATCATACCGAAACGAAGTGGGTAACAACAGCATGGCCTTAGGACAAAATAAAAAACATAGACATGGTTTTGATAAATATATTAAGGTGAAGAAAATGGATATCAAAGACATTTACTTACCTTAGTACCCTCCCAATCTGTTCCCACACAGTATGACATCAGAGGGAGGCTAATCAGGGCTAAATATGTTAAGTGGCTGAAATTACATTGCTATTTGGTAGAGTGTCAGCAGTGGAGAGAACTTGTCCAAGCCACACTCACCAATGATACATGTACATTTTAGAATATAATCAATGGAAATCACACATCTAATAGCAATATCAATTTGGTTTTCGAGCAGGAGGGGAAAGCCTACATCAACTGCACACTAGGTGGACAAGAACGGGGACAGCCTAGTGTCGAGAATGACCTTGGATCCTGGACGTATTGTTATTCCTAAAATAAATCCTACCATGGTCTAGCCCCACTCGGGCGACCATGTATCAGTCTTAGACAACCCTAGCCAATCTCCTAGGGGGGGTGGATCACTAGGCCCCACCCCCTGCTTTTGTATCTCAGGGCCTATATGCACTGTGTTACTCCTAGATTACTTACTCCTATCTTACTCCTATGGACACATAAACATAAGACACAAAGAAAACACATGAATTAATTCAAATAATAACAATACAATACATTTATTCATACATAACAATGCATGATGCAAACACTACTAAAACTATGCTAATCTCGAATTTGCACATTTTATGCTTCTGGTGCAAATATACCATGCAGTTCAATTACTATAAGCCTTACAGGCTTCTAATGCAAGCCGGTGATTAGCAGGATCTATCATGTCTAATGCAATATACAGATGGCAAGTACCAGCATTCAGCATTCCTCTCCATTCCACACCATACTTCACTCTTTCTCTCTAAGACAATCCCTGTCTGATTTCCCCTTTCCCAAACCCAAAGCTGTGTGTAAGTGTCTGCCCTAATCATTCAGTTTAGGCCATAAACCATACTTCCCATTTGAGCTTCCCAGGGTCTCATCTCGAATATGTCCCATCTCTCCCCTCTCCAGCTCAGCCAAGTCTGGTCACTTGTACTGCCTCAAGCCTCTGCCAAGCTCATCGATCTCTGCTCTCATCAGAATGCTTCCCCAAGCTTCCAAACTCCCAAAGCCATCGGATTCTGCTACACCAAAAACACTCCTCTCCCTTAATGGCAACTTCCTTTCATTCGCCTCTCATCTGTCTGCGAACCAGACATCTCTCTCTCATCGAACTCCTTCTACATCTTCAATCTCCTCACTTCTGCTTATACTATTCCATGATGTACACATATCCATGGTTACATTAAGCATTCCTTTGTTTCTCTGTGTGTCAGCATTCTATATTTGAGCGGTGCCTAAAAGTCTGTGTTGCATGTACTTTCACTCCGTGTTCTGGTCAATCACTGTGTGTTCTTTGTCAATGTGACGTTTGCCATCATATCTATACCATGTCCTTCTGTCTGCCTACAATACAACATTTTACCATCTATTCCTCCATTAATTCCATTGAAATCCCTCTCTCCTCAGAGAGCAAACCATCTCTCCCCTTCGTGCAAATGCACTCCCTGCATATGATGCTGCCTGACCCCCACCTTTTCTCTCTCCGTGAGCCCCAGCCGAAGGCTGATTAGGCCTCCCTTCTCCATGTCTCTACTAAGGCAAAGGCGACCTCTCATCAACCAAACTGTTTACAAATTCCTTCTTCACACTGTACCATAACAACTTCTCACAGAATCAAGTGGCACTTCTGTGTGTCTCCATTCAGTGGAATGGCTTTATAATACCATAGTCCTCATGCTTTCTCTATTCTCAAATGTAGTGCCTTTAAGCTTTCATTCATACCAAGCACTATACTTAAAGCTCAATGCATATTCTAAGTGCACACTCAATGCGTATCTCCCTTCATGCATACATACTACATAACAGTCTCTACATGGCTCTACATGTATAACAGGCCTCATTCTATAAGCAAATACAAATGGCTACACATATGTGGCAGAAAGATGTGGATAGTCTAATAATGCTACTGAATGTATGATGGATAACTAAACATGATGCAATGATTACAATGAGTAATGATTCCACAATGATAACAAATCAGGCCTCTCCATTCTATCAGGTTCTACAGTATGTGCCAAAAACCAAGAGGAGCTCGGAAAGTTGATTAATACCAGTAAATCTTCCTGTGGTCCAGGCTCTGATGGTCTATGCAACATATTGATAAAAAAGGATGTTCCCCTAAAGTGTATATGTTCTGCCTCAACATTTTACTTGCATCTCTTCTACTCAGACCCTCCCACTATTCTGGCATGGCAGTTTTTTAGTACCAGTACTGAAGAAAGAATCCCACTCTGATCCCCGTAATTATATTCTTTTAGCAATGCTTGATGTTCCAGCCAAGGTTTTTGCCCAGGTTCTCCTTGAGGAATTGTGTAATTGGGTGAAGACTGAAAACATTATCCCATTAAATCAAACTCGTTACCGAAACGGTTGCAGCACTGCAATCATGCTCTTGCTCTCATGACAGTTATATAACAGTCATGGATAATACGCAATAGATCTGTCTATGTTGCATTCATGGACTATAGTGCCGCCATTGACGCTGTCGACAGAGCAAGTTTATGAGGACAACTGATCAATTGGAGGATTCCTTCAGGCTTGTTAAAAATGATCTTGATGCTGCATGACGAGACCAGGGTTAAAGTGTGGCTGGAGGGCAATGGGGGTACCCCCAGTTGGTTTGCTACTCAAAAGGGAGTCAAGCAGGGCTGCATGTTGGCACCCATGTTGTTTAACCTTTCCTACATGTGGCAGGTATTGGTAGATCAGACCTGTACACCGCCTAAACTGGGAGAGGAGGTTCTAGAGTGGATGGGCTATGCCAACGATATAGTCCTCCTAGATTTAACTGCAGGAGGACTTCAGATTGCATTAAACAATCTCTATACTTCTTCGGCTGCCAACTTGCTGAAGGTCAACACATACAAAACAAAGATCATGGTGTTTGATTTCAAATAAAAAAAGTGGTGATAATTAACTGGAAAATGAACAAAAAATGTATTGAGGTAGTCACACATTACACATACCTCGGTATTAACCTAGATACCAGGCCTAAACATACTGCTAATCTTGATCTAATTAAAATTCGAACTGCACAAATAGTGTATTTTATTAGCTCTTTTCCCACAAAGGCTGGGGCTATTTTGTTAGGACACTGACTAAGCTCTACTCTACTAAAATCTTGTCTGTTATTGCATATCCGGCAGAGGTGTGGGCACTACAAAGTCTTGAAGCATTTCTAAATTGGAAATAATGATTTTAAAGAAATGCAATGGTTACCTTCCTTCACTTCACAAGAAATGTTTTATTTGGATTTTAATCTATTCCCAATTAGTGAACGAGTAACATTGAATTGCTTAATTATCTATTGGAAACTGGCACATGCTGAGAAAAACACACTTATGCAATTATTGAAGTGTTTTTTTGTAAAATCTCTTTCATGCAGTCAAGTGTTTTAGCATTGATAACGCGAGAAGCAGATACGTGGATTCTCAGAGCACAGGGTGATCCCTAGCACTAACTCTGACATCTTATTTTATTTATTTATTTATTTTAAATCTTGTTACGCGCCACATGCAAAATAATAATGAAAACTTTATTAGAAGCCCTCAAAACTGAACAGTTGATTGTTAATTTGGCCTCCAAATCTATGAGTCAATCATTCATCCCATGCATATCGGAGCAGCAGTTGGTCCCTACAAACATACAGCACTTCATTGGTAATTCCTTGGTGTGGGACTACATGTGCCTTAAATGCAATGATATTAAAACATTCAAGATCACTGGGGGATGGCTTAAGATTCCTAGGGACGAAATAATCTGCTATGTGGTGTACTTGAAATGGAGTCCGTTCCTCACCACCTCTTTGAATGCTCTGCAATAGCTGTGTTACGACAATGAGCAATTAGAGCTGTAGGAGTTGATTTGCTTATCACTGCCACAGATTTTTGGAAAACTTTAATTCATGGGACAATAAAGAATGTATTATTCATTTTACAATTCTGTGGTACAAAGTCTTTGAGATATCAATTTTAGCATAAGGATGATTTATTGTTACTGTGTTGTTTTAATGGATTTGGAATGATGTTGCTTGTTTAAAAGTTAATAATTTAACTGCATAATAAAACAATAAAGAGAATACATTAGCCCAAGTGACTTTAGTTTTTACAAGTTTGCTGTTCAGTATCAATCAAATTAGACCTCTCCATTAAGGAAAGGGCATTTCAAATGCCTTTTTAGTGATTCTCACTTTAATTTGAGCAGCAATGACTCAGCAGTCATCACAGCTTTTCATGATACCATATACATAGTGAAAAAAGGTTTTCTTTACAATTTTTTTAAATTCAAACACATATTTGGAATTGGCATTATCTATCATTTTAGAAACATGTCCTTCCCTCAGATTGCCCTCAATGAATGCTCTGTTTCTTTATGCACATCATCTTTTGAACACTGTATTCCCAATGCTAAGGTGGGTCTAAGAATGTGAACAATGATAAGGTTAGTACATTGTTATATCAGAGCTTGGACATACTCCTGTCATTGTAGTTTCATGTCAATAAATTGGTGGCGAAGGGTTGTCTATTTTAAGCCTCATCCCTAGCCGTAGGACATGTAAAACGAGGTGATAGGGTGGTCTTGGGTTTTGAAACTATTACTAAAACCTTAGGTTAATTGATGGTGTTGATGAAGTCTGCCTGAAAATATGGATAACATGGAACTCCCTAGAAATTGAGTGGAAGCTAGATTGATAGTAGAGGGAAACTGCATTGGAGAACAAATGGATGAATATATTATCAGAGGACTAAGAATGTCAATTTTACAAAATAATGTGATGGTTGTCATGCTTTCGCTTAACAATTCAATAGAAAAAAAGGGAAATACCCAAGAGGTGGCAAACATTATGGTTCTGAGAGTAGACGCTGAGACTGAGGAGACAAACATAGATGCACTTTACCAAAATATTTGTACTGCTGCTTTGAACTTCACCTTTTATATTTTTTCCGACCTAGTCTACTGTGAAGCACGTTGGTGTCACTTTCACATGGTGCTTTACTCATGTCTGATCGAACTGTTTTCCCTTAATTTTCTGTAATGTGGAAAGAGCATGTTTTAGCAATTAATTCATTTATTTCAAGACGAGTATGTGTGGTACTTTACTAATCACAATACTGAAATATCTTTCTGTAATTATGAGTGTTTGAGACATTTTCTAGCTCAGTAAGGAAAATACTATAATTAATCCACAGCTAACAATTTAGCAGAAAATAATCACATTAGAAGTTTAGAAAATATTGAAGCGCTTTTAGATGGGCACATTGCAACCTTTGGTAAACCCAGCTATCTGTAGAAGGATTTAAGATTGCTTGTCATGTTGCACTGCTTGTTTCAACTGATGCATATTGAGATGAGGCCTCAGCAGATCGAATTCAGTAAACCACCCTGACTAGTACCTCTTCTGTAGAGGTACCTGCACTGGTGGCACCATAATCGACCAAAGAATAGGGTATTAACAAACACTTTTTGTCATTGAGAGATCCGCTGTTGTGAACATATGACTTCTGTCGGAGACTGGAGAGTGGATCGGGTGATTGCTTAGCTGAAGGGGTGGCAACACTGCATGTGTGGGTACAATCTGTCTTCACTTTGAATGTAGGTAGTGTGGTGATGTAAGAGATGTCCTAATCTCTCAATGTAGTAAATCCAGATTTAAGTATAGCCCCTGATGAAGAAGGGTTTGACCATCAGTCCTTGGGGTACAACTCAGTATATAATTGAGCTACTTCTGTTTTTATGATGACTAGTGCATTAAAGAAAATATTTACTTATCAAGGTCAACATCTTCCAATATTTGTTCAGAGTGAAACACACTGGTTAATTGCTGTTTCAGAGCACTAGACTTATGAGATGAGGGGGAAATGCTGGAATCCAATGACTTTATTTGACCTTCAGGCAAAAGCGAAGCGAGAAAAATTGAAATGTTTCCTTTATAGGTTGCTAATAAGTTTCAGAATTAGCATGGGGAAGGCGTTCAATAAGAGAAGAGGATACTCTTGATGCTATGGGAAATAATCAAATTATTTTAGATTTAAGTACGTTTAAAATTATGAGTTGATATGAAATCAATACACTGATTTTGGATGTGAACTAAATCAAGGGTAGTGCCCCAATGAATTAAAATAAACTGATAACTATAATTAGAACTGGTTTGTTTAATTAGTCAGATTTTCCTAGGGAATGATTGCATACATGTTGTCTTGTAAAGAAGTGAATGTAAAGACTGGAGTAAGGGTATCTGTACTCCTGGCCCCTATATGGCGGAATCGTGGCACTGAGCACCCCAGCCGAGTTTCTCTATTGTTGGTAGCAATGGATGAGCAATCAAGTCTTAGCTCTCAGGAGGTGATGCGGGCTGGTTCTTAAATCCAGTGTAGTCCCCAAGCACCCACAAAGGAATGTCCACACACTATGTTAGTGAAAACACAGTCTTTATATAAATAAGGTTCACGTTATATACACAATTACAATAACACACTTTGCACTCTGGCAATACTATAATGGCAAATATATACAGGTCTACGTGGTACCACTCTAAACTATTGATTCCTTTGAAATGCGTCCATGGCTAACAGCCCCAAATAGCATACGAATCAGATTATAAAATGAATCAACGGTAGACTACAGAAAGAAAGTAAGTTAAATCAAGCAATGGCAGAACAGTCCCTGTCTACCTAGAGACAGTTCTGTGCAAGGATCCCCCTAACTGCGCATACTGCAAATAAAGCGTATTTGACAAGCCCAGTCCAATTATCCTCAATATCGTCATGATTCCTTCTAAAAGGTTCTAAGACCCCAATGTACCTAGAATAGCAGAGTTCGACTTCAGATTGTTGATGGATCCTTCTTGAGCAGCTCCCTTTAAGGCAGGAGCCATGGATCGTCGAGATCCCACGAGGAAATGATGAACAA
The DNA here is from genome assembly GCF_040938575.1 of Ambystoma mexicanum. Lineage (NCBI taxonomy): Eukaryota > Metazoa > Chordata > Amphibia > Caudata > Ambystomatidae > Ambystoma > Ambystoma mexicanum. Next base: position 570,970,972 of record NC_090933.1, on the reverse strand, counting down.
AGGCGTTGAGACAGCAGCTTTGTTCCTGGCGGTGCTTGTAAATGATCAGTCATGGACGTCCTGCGAAGATAAGGTGTGGGGTGCACCTCGACGATGATAGTTTGCTGCCGCAAAGAGTTACTGAAGAACTTTGGCCCAGCAAGCGAGTCGGGTCGTCGGCGTATTTGTGGTCGTCGGGTGGCAGGAAACCCACTGGCAGATTCTCCTCGGCGCGTCAACGGCCTTGATTTTCTCTGGTGGGACAAAGCGGTTGTCGGTGATGAGCGAGGGTGTCCTTCGTTCAGAGTGTTCTTAGGCAATGCAGCACTACGGCTCCAGTCGGTGATGGCGGTTGTCGACGGTGATGAACTTCAATGTCCGGGCGCTTCACTTTGTGTTTCCGCGGTGGTGCCCATCTCCGGTTGGCAGCCTTTCGAGGAGTTGTAAGCTGGGGTAAATGTGCCCAAATTAACGTCCATTTTCAGGCTCTATGACTGCAGCACTGATAGCGCACACTAATTTCACCGAAAATGCCCATGATCCGGCACTAATAGCGCTGGACAGGATGGCAGTAATGTTATTAGCCCGGGTGGTATCCCAGCGGTAATACTGCCGGGATACCGCCCAACTCGTGATGTGGAACTAAGTCTCAGGAGTGATGAGAGTGATTGGAAGCCCACAATGAGCAAACACAGTAAAACTCAACAGAATACTCTTAGACAGATGGATCAAAAATGCATTTATTACAGGCCTTATAATTAAAACACAAGTAAACCACAGTCATGTAGGAATAATACCACACACGTTCATATACTTACTAACATATATACAATAATGCGATTAGCCTAAGGCTGATGATGGAGGGGAGAAAATAACCACAACCTGTAACAATAAAGGGGTTAAATCAACACAGATATCAGTTTAAGCAGTCCATTATCAACAATCCCTAACTTACTAGCGCTCAAAGTACAGTTGTGCGTTAACAACGCATGGTTGTGTGTAAACGAAAAAGCTGGTCTCTTCAGGTGGCTGTAGCTGCTCAGGAGGGGCCTGAGGTGATGAACAATAAGTTCCTAGAAGAGTGTCTACCCTTGCAGATAGGGCGACCTTTGTAGTTCGGGAATAGCTGGGGAGCAGAGGCTATCCCAGCCAAGGTGAGTATTATTTGAGGGACACTCGTGCGTAAAAGTGAATGGATGTGCCAGGGGACCACCAGTAAGTTAGGAAAGTATTCACCGACCCTCGTCACAGTTCGGACCAAACTTTGTCAGTCTAGCCCACTTTGTCCGTTGGTGTTAACCCTGCGGTTTCAGGATGCTCCGGCTCTTAGCGGCTGTGGTACAGCACTTTCATCTGTGACGGGAAGAAGAAGGTTTGTTCCGGTGCGGCTCATCTCAGGACACGGTAGGCAAGAACTGCAGGCCTTTTCAGTGATGGTCACCACAGAGGGTCGAAACAAGGACCACAAATGCTCGCTACGAGGTGCACTCTCATAAATCGTGACCCAGAAGAGTTAGGACAACACATTTTGGTAGCAGAGGGCCATGGACCACAAGCTAACTTTTCTCCGAGTCTCAAGCCTCAACTCGGGACAACAGGGTTCCGGAGTGAAATCCTGTGTTCGAGCTGATAAGTTCACTGGAAGGCCCCAGGAACACTTCCAAAGAAGATCATTGTGGGGGTAAGTAGGAGAAGCCGAGAGTAGTTGTTCCCACTGCTCCAAAGGGACGAAGCGCCCTTGCAGGCCTTCTTGGTTCAATGAAGAAACAGGGGTCTGACGTGGCAACAGCGGGGTCAGGGTGCCAAACCTTCCAAGCATGTCACTGGCAGTTCCTCGAGTCTGCTTTCTTCTTAAGGATACTTGACTACTTATGAGGTTTAGTGCGAACCTCAGTAGATCAAACTGGAATGGATGCAGAGCCCCTTCTCTTATCCATGATTCGGTTTGCGCTCAAATCTCAGATAGCCAATGCAAGGTCTGCTCTATTGCATGCACGCCAGATGTGGGCCAATCGTAGACTATTGCGGTTCCAGTCATTCATGTCTTCCAGACATACTGGCACCAGCAGTGTGGATTGTGACCAAACAGTCCCAAACCTCTTCCTAGGCACTAGTACATATGACATACAGAAGCCTGCGAAAGTTGAAGTTTTCGCTGGAGGCTGCACACACAAATAAGGACTACCCAGGTTTCTCGATGTGGGGGAAGGCAAAGGGACAAAATGGGCAAAGGGCAGAACAAAAGACTTTGTAGCACTGCCTTTTTCCCCACTGGCCACAGTCTTGGGTCAAACGCGGTAAAAGTGGTACAGTTCATAAAAACAAAGTAAAAATACTTAAAAAGTCAACTGCTTCCACAAGTTTGTCCTAGGCACACTTGTACAAACACCAGAAAATACTTAAAGGGTGGCTATGGCCATAAAATAAAAGGACCCCTATGCGCTGTACTGTAAGGTACTTGGCACATAGATAAAAAGTTACCAAGAAAAGGCAACAAAGTCAAAGAATAAGGGAAACATAGGTTCCCAGTAATAACAGCCTGAAGGACATGTCAGTTTCCCCATAACAAATGAGCGAAAGCCCAGAAGAGAGCATCTGAAGGCTGTGCTTCACTGGAAAAAGCCAAAAACGTTTGGTGGGTACACAACTGGAGGGAACATTTCACCTAAGGGAAATCTTTCCACAAACTCGCCCCTCCCAGACCTAAGGACAGGGGTACTTAATACACCCCTGGATGAGTCTCATGTTCAGGTCGACTAAACATTCTGGACAACCCATCAGCATTGCTATGTTGGACACCTGAACTGTGCTCAATGGTGACGTCAAACCCTTGCAGGCTTATAGACCACCTGAGCAGCTTTGGATTCTCTCCTTTCATGTTCATTAGCCACAATGTAGTGAGTTCCATAGAGGGAGGGTCTCAGCTTCCATAGGGCCCACACAACAGAGAACCATTATTTCTCTACAGAGGACCCCCTGAGCTCTCTGTCCTTAAGCTGGCGACTAATAAATCCAAATGGGTGTTCCTTACCATTCTCATCTATCTGTGATAGTATAGCATCTATCCCAGTATCAGAGGCATCTGTCTGCACAATAAAAGCATGTTTGTAATCAGGGGGCCTGAGGACATGGGCCTGGCACAGGGAGTCTTTTAAGCCAGTGAAGGCCTTCTCACACCTTAGACCAAGAGAACTTCTTGGGTTTCTTTGGAGATGGGAGAGCAGTCAGGTGGCAGCTATGGTGCCATAGTCTGCCATGAAGTTTCAATAGTACCCAGTGAGAACTAAGAAGGCTTTCACCTGAGTTTGTGTAGTGGGGATAGGCCAGTATTGTACTGCTTGTACTTTACTGGGTAGAGGCTGTATCCTCCCTCCACCAACTTCTTGTGCAGGATAGACCACAGATCCTTTTCCAACCTGGCACTTGCTTACCTTGATGGTCAAGTGGGCCTTCTGAAGTGCCTGCAATACTATTCCCAGGTGTTGTACACGTTCTTCCCAGGTGACACTGATGCTTGCTATATCATTCAGATATGCTAAGCAGAATTAATCCAACTCATTTAGGACATGATTCACAAGCCTTTCAAAGGAAGCAAGTGCATTCTTAAACCCTTCAACAAAAATTACATGTACTTAAGAATGTATACTCATGCTCCCTCCTCCACCTACATGATGAATGTGTGTCTAAGAATGGGTTGGCCGTCTCTAACACACCTATTAACATGATGTGTGACATAGACTAGTTTGGCAAACTCTTTATTCTGTCCGAAAAATGAACATGTGACTAAGAACGTTTTGGCATGCTCTCAGCTTCACCTACAAAAATGGCATGCGTCTAAGAATGTTTTGCCGTCCTGTTGCCTCACTTATAAAATGAACATGTGACTAAAAATGGTTTGGTGTGCTCTCACCTCTGACTATATAATGAATGTGTCACAACACAAAATAAGCAATGTGTGACAAAGAATACCTATTCTGTAATTGATTTGCTGCTTCTTCATCCACCTGTTTATAACCTTCCATCATCCATCATCGAGCCCTATTGTCTTCATTTTGCCAGAAGGCTTGATTTTCAAAATCCCCTGAGTTCCCTCACTATCATTTCACTATCCGTCCTTGGTGCTACAGCATCTTATGGAACTGGCACTTCAGGCCACAGGCATGGTGGATTTCGGTTTCCCAATGGACAAAGCTGTGTTTCTAGTTGTTATTTCTTCAGCTAGGAAAATTGTTGAACTATATGACCTTCGTATCCAGGAATCCTAATTGAAATATTTTCCAAGGAAGTTCATCCTACAGTCAAGTTACTCTTTTCGCATATACATTTGTTTGGCATTACATACACATCAAGACCTAAGTTATTTCCTACGTTGTAATCCTTAGATCAGGAAGTGGGGTATACTCTGGATCTTGACATAATCCTTCATATTTATATGGATTGATCATCAGAGTTTAGGGAACGTAGAACTCTGTGTGTGCTATGGTGGAGCTCCAAAGTGGACACAAACCTTCTAGTGCTACAATAAGTTATTGGATAGCAATGGCCATGTCAGAACACTAAAATCAAGCAGCAGGTTAGACCCCGTGGTCAGTACAGAGCAAATCTACTCAAGCAATTGCAGCCCTGTGGGCTGATGCTTAGGGGACAGATCTAATGCAGACACATGTCCAACACAATAAACGGATGATGTGGTGGATCACTGTATGCAGAGTTTAGTTCACAAATTCTTCACTTGTTTTAAGCATGAATTGTGTACTGCAAATTTGACTACATGCTAGCAGAATAATGGTTACTATGTAAAAGAGAAAATGACTGATGTGCACAAATATTTTTACATTCTGGATGGAAAATGGGGCTGGAATCTTGAAATTAAACTAATATTGCAGGAGGATTATGAGGATCAGGGAGGGACCACAAATCTAAATAGGGGCTCATTACAGGTTTGCGGGTAACCTGCTGTTAATTCCAGCGGGTTACCAGTAAACCCGCCTTAGCAGGATATTACGCATGCCGGCAACCACAGTAGGCTTCCATTGGTTTGCCGCAATCACTGGTACTGGTACTCCCAGTGCTGGTGATTGTGGCAATTATTTGCCAGTTGGGGACTGGACTACCAGCAGGTCAGATGTCGCGGTGGATCAGAGCCCCTGGCAGCAAACTCAGAGTGTGCCAGTCTTCTACATATGCTTGAGCCAACATTTCTGGAACTTTTTCCAGCATTTTTACCAGACTGGCACAGTCGTAATGAGGGTACTTTAATAAATGCTTAAGACGTATTTCTTCGTAGCCTGGCACTAAGTCAAAATAATCGTGCTAACAGCGAGTATTAGTGGGTATGTTCTTTAACATTAATTTGATGATTGACTACCCCGTGTTTCGCATGGTACAACATGCTTTTACAGGGTCTCCAATTCATAGTTATTCTATGATTTCCAAACATATCTGTAAAACAAAATGAAACGGGAACAAAACCCTTTGTCAACAATACAATAATAAAAGGGGTATATACATTGCAACATATGATGCTAAACAAAAATATATGCTAGTTCATAAATGCCATTGCATATCAGTTGATGTCAATGCACTCATATTTATTATTGTTTAACACATATGTTCTATTTATTTTAGTTGTACAGATATATTTTGAAACCATTCAATAATTATAAATTGAAGAACTTGATGAAGCATGTTTTATCAAGCGAAACACGTGTCAGTTATTCATCACATGAATATTAACATATTCACAAAACGTGACTGTTAGCAAGGTTATTCAGAGCTGTCAACGATCTATGCAGCAATCTGTCTAAACCTGATGTAGAAGTCTACAGCTGGCAGACTGGATCAATGTTTGCTTAAGGGCAGCAGCTTCCATAACGTACTAACATGCTGTGCGAGACAACCCTTTCAGTTACTTTATTGGCTGGCTTTTTTATTCTTCTCGTTTCTTTTGTTTGTGCAATATAGACATTCCTGATATTGTCCTTGAGTGAAGGGGGATCTTGAACTGTGCAAAGCAGTGAGGGAGAGTACGATGCTTTCGAGTTTAAAGCCAAAGTGGAATGCGAAGGCTTACAATAGATGCAGTCGGAGACTAATGCTAGATGCGAAAAAATGTATTGGGGTATGTGAATTATGTACGTTTTAGTACATTGTTTGTTCTTCATGAACTATAGCTGCACTTAATGTTTGCATGGAAATCGCTGGAAACTGCTGCTTCTTCCCTATCATTGAAATCAATTATGAGGAAAGGAGAAAACTGCATACCTTCCTGACATTAAAGTGTGTGACATTGTTTTCGAAAAAAGGTAATTAGATATTCTACAAATATACAGAAATGCACACAATTGACACAAAAGACAATCAGCGTTTCAGTGCATTTAATATTGTGAAAGTATAATCTCTACCAGCTCTGTACTGGGTACTCGAGGTTTTTGGTGCTGGGTGAATTTGCTAAATCTACCAACTAAAACATCTCAGATTGTTCAATACAGCTGGGTCTTTCATACTTGTGTGCTACTCAGCGGTAAACATCGTATCGATGCATACAAAATCACCAGTGGCATAACACAAGGTCTGGGGGCCACCCTGCAAGCCATGCTGAGTGTCGGCCCCCCCAACTCGGCAACAAATCACGAGTCGCGCCACACTCTGGACCGCCCTAGATTACCACGCTTGCGCAAAACGCACAAACGTGTTGCTGAAGGAGTATGCCACACACTGCACTAGGAGAAAGATATAAATATGTGTTTTAATGCAATATACAACACACTTTCTGAGAAAAAGTTACTAAAAAGCCACAGTGTTTGCTATTGTTGTGTAGAGTAACAGAAATCCAAAACATGCAAGTCACCAACAGTGCACATGAACATTAATGCTTTGCTATTAAAAATGCCATGCCACAATGAAAACAGGTCCAACTGGCTGCACAATGTAGAGAAGTGTAGACACATAATAACATTACAGTAACATTAAGACATACCTAGACTGGTTGCACCAAAATGCCAGTCGAAGCAATAAGACTCATCAAGAAGAGAGCACACATTCGAGCCTGCGTCTCTACGGCCGCTAACAACACAGCCAAACTCTTTAAATTCTGCAAGCAACTGGCCAATCCTGTTGCGATTTCTACCTCTCCTGTTCCCTCAACAGGCCTTCTATACGGCTTTGGCCTCTCGCTTCTCCACTAAAACACAGGACATCCTGTCCACTATCTCCTCTTCCTCTCTCGCCCCCTTTGGCCATCTCTCCCTCTCCTCCTCCTTTTTCCTCTTTCTCTCTAACACCTGACAAGGTTTCTAGACAAGTCCCATCTATGGAAGTTCGTCGAAACAGGTGCTCGCCTGCTCCTCCAGAACCATCAAGGACCACATTGACACGATTCAGCCTTGGCCGATTCCTGTAATCATTCTTTTGCAACTGTAACTTTCCCCTCTCCCAAATTCTTGGAAAAGCTGGCCAACTGCCAGCTTACTCTCCACACTGAATCTGTTGGTTGTCTCCATGACCCTCAGTCTGGCTTAAGAGCTGCCAGAGGCACGGGAACTGCTCTCCTGAACACCTGTGAAGATCTGATCTCTAACCTTGATTCCAGCATTCCTTCTGTCCACAACATCCTGGAAATTTCCTCTGCTTTCGACACAGTCAACCACACCATCCTGATCAATTGACTCTATGAGAATCTGGGCATCATGGATCAGGCCCTGGAGTGGCTGACCTCCTTCCTCTTGGACCGCCCCTCGCAGGTCCAACTTTGTCCCTTTCACTCTGCTATATCCCTCTACATGTGGCCTTCTCCAGGGCTCTATCCTCTCACTCTGGTTTTTCAACCTCTACTTGGCCCTTTTGACCCACCTGATCTCTACCTTCTCCTCTAATTTACAGTGTCATGCGGATGACACTCAGGTTTCCTTCAGGCTCCCCTCAGCCTACTCTCCTCTCTCGCTCATTCCTGGTGTCATCTTCAACTCCACTCTCTCTTTCTTTCCTCACATCTCGGACGTCGCCAAGAAATCCCACTACTAGCTGCACCTCCTCAAAGGGACTCTTCCATTTCTCACTTTCCCCCAAGGCTCACTCTCTCCAGAGCTCTGGTTCTCTCTAGGCTGGACTACTGGAACAAGCACTTTCTCAATCTGCGTTCCTCTACACTGCACCCTCTGCAACTAATCCAGAACAGGACAGCGAGATTTATCCTTGGCCTCAAGCCCAGGGACTGTATCTCTCCAGCCATGAAATCTCTCCACTGGCTCTCGGTGGCTGCAAGGATCAAGTTCAAGACCCTTTTCATTGTCCACAAGGCTTTCTGGGGCTGGGTTCCGCACTACATCCAATGCTATCTTCCAAAATACCTTCCTTCTCGAGCCCTAAGGGTTAGATACTTCTCCAGGCAGAGAGTGGGGGGGTAGATCCTTCTCCCCTGCATGTGCCTCCCTCTGAAATGGCCTCCCTGATCCTCCCAAACTTGAGCTGGACCACCTGAAGTTCTGGAAGCAGCTCAAAACGTTCCTCTTCTCCTCTGCTTTCTCTTTCTCCCTCCCCTGCTGACCTACCTGTCCGCTGTACCAACTGGTTGCTTGGCTAACCTCTGTCTCAATGAGTCCAGGCACTTTCTTGATCAGTCACCCTTGCACTGCCTCCAGGTCTACCACGCAGCTAGGGCTGTAACTGTAACCCTACAGTCCCTTGTTCTCCTTGCACTACCCAGCGCCGCGCTGCCCTGGCGGAACTTACTCTGAGCATTGCTGCCCTGTTTTCCCCTCCCCTCTCCCTTGCACTTCCTGCCTCCCTTTCCCCTTGCCCCTTCTCCTTCTCGCACTTGCACGATCTGAATGACACAAGGCTTAGTAAGATCATTTGTCTTGTCCTCCCTCAGTTTTCCTGGTGCGTTATATATGACTTATCATATCATAATATATAATTTTTATCACATATGCCCAGAAAAATATACAGTGCTGCAGTAAGAAATGGCTAGACTGGCAGAACCCAAATGTTAGGCCAGCCAGGTAATTACACTTAGCAGGACTGCTTTATCAGAAATGCCCAGTTAAAAAAAGTCATACCAAACTGAGGAATGACTAGACTGGCTGCACCAAAAGACCTCTCTAGCCTCTAATACCACATATCATGCCTGCTTAGCATGGACATGGATGATCAATATGATTTATTGCACAATCCCAACCCCCCACACATCCCTTCTCCCTCCCATCCCATACCCCAACCTCCAAAATCAGCTAATTGGCCCAGAATTACCTCCACGTCCCTCTTCCTTGTCCCAGTGCTTACGTATGAGGCTCCTTGCCTCACTGGTAAGTACTGGAGGAAGAGTGGGACTAGGAGTAATGGAGATTACAGGTAGCTAAATCAGGCATTACCTTCAAGTACCTCTACCTTATCCCAGCACTTGTGTTTGAGGCATAGTGCCTCCTACACAAGTACTGCCTCATACACAAGTACTGGGATGAGGAAGAATAGGGCTAGGTTAAAGAAGATTACCCATAATTAAATGAAGGTATTAAACACAAGTAGTGAAATTGTGGGTTATGTTTACTTGACTTGGCTGACCTTCAGAGCAGTTGCCGGACAGAAAAGGACACAGATGTTAAACGGCACCTGGGTTTTGCCGTTAACAAGGGCCCGGCCCAGCAATTACTAATGTACATCATTTCACTGTTAGTACCTGCATTCAAATGTCAATTTTTTTAAGCAATTGAAATTGTGATGTGGGTTTAGTACTTGCATGCCAAGGGAGTGATTGGAAGGGTAGAGCGGAAACAGGAGACCAGTGATTCTCACAGCAGCCCATAAGTGGGTGCTTTCAGACCAAAAGGAGAGACCTCCTTGTAACATTGAAGCTGCACTAGAATAGTCTCATCAAAATGCGTAAAGAAGTTAGATGCCCCCACACAAATAAGTTTGCTCCTCCCCACCACACGTGAAGTTAGCACCTCTCCCAACATTTGAAAAGTTAGCCCCCCTGAAATGTAGGTTTTGTTGGCCCCTGAACACAAGCACACACACCTTATGGTTGAAAACGTAGGCCTTCAAACACATCCAGGTCCTTTCATATTCCTTCCATATGTACATACTGTTCCTACATGTGTTTATCTGCATATTACATGCCCACACTAGTGGCCATGTAGTTATGGTTAAGTTGCTGTTTCCATAGGAAGAGCACTTTTTGGGCGGCTTATAACTTCGCTCTCGCTGGACGGATCCTCACCAAACTTTTCAGAAAAAGTTTTTGGGTCACTCTGAATTTGTTTGCAAAGTTTGGTGAGGATTCGTCCACTGGGGGAAAAGTTATAGGGGGGGTCCCAAAACTTTGTTTTTTCCCATAGCCACAGGCCAAACCGCTGGACGGATTTACACCAAATTTGCGGCAGGAGCGGGGGCTTGGTCCCGGAAGCGTGCTTTTGCAAATTTGGTGTAAATCCGTCCAGTAGTTTTTTATAAAATGACCAAAACGTAAGGCAAAAAAATTAGTGATATCTGTGTTCGCTTCGCGGACGGACTTCCCTGTTCGCTCCACGGACAGCACCCCGATTGGCCCATGGCCTTGTATCATATCCGCGGACATGCAACGTGTTCATTGATTGGACGGCGAGGGGCGTGGAGCACGTCAGATTTTCTGTGGCGCCCGCCATCAAGTATTCGCAATCGACCGCCTACAGCGCTGTGAAACGTGGATAAAAAATTGTATGTAGTGCCGTGTGTTGGTGTGTAAGAGTGTTTGGGGAGGGTGGGGGAGTATTAGATAGGGTCAATGTTTTGTTTTTTTATGTGCTAGACGTTTTTGTTGCGTTCGATTTGTCCGCGGAGAACACGGCTGTTCTGACATTTTGTAAATAAACGAAATGGTGGGGTGTTTAGAGGACGGAGTATTTGTCATTTTTGTTCGCAAGGAAGGTAAAAATGACCTATGAACACTCGCGGTGTACTTAATTGTTCGTAAATACACAAACTGGGGGTGTCCTCAGGACGCTGTCCGTATTGTAATCTGTCTAGTTGAATGTGTTCTAAGAACACTCGCGGCGTCCCGAAATGGTTGCAATTACACAAAATGGGGGTGTTCTGAGAACGTTGTTTGTCTTGTTCGTTGTCAGGGTGAAAGTGTTTTAAGACCACTCCTTTTGTCCGCTAATAGTACAATTTCCTATGGGCGTCAACCGACTTTTTGTACACTAAAGAAACGATAAATCCGGCTGGTGTGCACCGACATTATGTGATATAATCCTATGACTGCCGCTATTGACCCGGCTGACTTGCTTTTGTGACACTAAATCTTATCTCCCACCCGTAAGTCTGATATTATCAAAGCATTCATATTCCCCGCCTCTCTCCATGATGTTACAGGGTGCATCATCAAACGCGCCCAGTCATCTCCAGTCCTACTCGACTTTACACAGAACCCGGAAGACAACACACATTATGTCACAACACAGCGTGCCACGATTCGGAATATGAAACTGTGATTTAAAAGCAAACAGCAAGATTGTAAATTTTGTAAAGTACATTTATTTGACATCAAATGTTTAGAAGATTGTTAGGCAGAATCCTGTGCAGTTCCCTTAGGGACCACTGCAAAAGATTTAAGACTACAGGTGTTGGCAGTAAACCCACTTGGTAGCAGTCTGCACCACCCAGATTTACCTGGTAGCTGTGGCTGAGCAGTCAGACTTCCCTCAAGAAGAGTTAGGCAGTATGCAAAGTATACATAATAGGCACTCAGATACAATAATACAAGCAAACACTGACCAGAGCTTTGGTATCAAAGTATATCATTATTTATATAAAAACACACAGTTGAAACACTCCAGCACTCTTATTGTAAAATATTCTAAACACAGTTACTATTGTAATATATACACCACTTTTTCCTTATCAGATAAGTCACAGTAAAACACCACTTATTTTCATACAGAGGTGAGCACTTAACTAGATTGCACTCCAATAAGTTTGTGAGAAAGGGAGGGAAAAAGACAGAATATGGAAAGGTACACCACTCTAAGATTCAGGAACACTGTTAGCAAGGCAGAAAAGCAAAAGTCACTGGTGAGCCAAAGTCCAAATGGCCCACTCTTAGAGAGAGCAGAGCACAAATGGGCCCAAGATCACACAGTTACACTAGGCGTAGAAAGTCTTGCAGAGGGTTCAAAAAGAGTTTAGAGAGGCTTTAGGAAAGTTTAGCCAGGGTGTCCCAGACTAACCCAGGTTCGAAAGCCGGGGGCTAAATCTACCCCGTACAGTCGGTAGCAAGGGAAGCCAGGCGGGACACGGTACCTTAAGTGGGAAGGATCCTCCAGCGGTGGCAGTTGTTCCTGGTAGTGGGTGCAAGTTGCGTCGTCGTCCAGGGGAAGAGAAGATCTCGACTTGGAGGAAAGATGAAGGTCGTTGCACTACCAGGGAAGAAACCAGCCGTGGAGTTTTCCGGTTAAAGGTGGTACCTTTGTTTCGCGGTCGTGGTAAAACGTGGTATCCCGGTTGCCGGGGTGCTTGCCATGGGCAAGGCGGCCACGAGGTATGTCGGGAAAGCGAAAAGACAGTGAAACTGGTTATCCCCACCAGTCAAAGGAAGAAGACTCTCCGGCGGGAGATCTCCTCTGTCGTTGGGAAAAGTAGTGAGGCAGTCCAGCAGGGCTCCACCGGTGGTGCTGTCGTGGCAGATCAGCTCAGCTTCTCCCTCGTCGGATTCTTAGATACTGTGGTGACTTCTGAAGTTCCAGTCCCCAAAGCCCTGCTTTTATGCAGCAAACCCCCATTCACTCAGCCTAGCTGTCACTCAAACATGCTAAGTGGTGAGCCGGCCGGCTCACCACTTGGGCCAATCAGGATGGAGTGCGACTTGAGTTGCCTAGGCAACTCAGTCCAGGGTGCCTAAATTCCCCTCCACCCCTCCTAAGTACCCCAGACAGAGTGGCACCACTTTGGAGGGCTTCTGTGGAGAAGCCCGCCAAAAAGTGGAACAAAGGGCTCGACTTGGGTTGGAGTCACAGAAGAGAACACAAACGCCATTTTAGAATCAAGTTTTGGCAAAAAATACCAACCGGAGAATTAATATTAATTAAATAAACCGGCGGTATGTTCGAGGCTACCGTAAATAATTAAATAAAGATAGTAGCCTAAAACAATGGGAAATCCCATAGGAAAATATTTGCGGTTGAATATAAAAAGTAGTATCCACTGCCACCAGCCAAAACTCGATCAGGGGGGACGGAGACGTGCCCCCTCGACTAACAGACCCCTGGGGCAATTGAATTGCCCCAGCCAGTATGTCCGCAATATGATGGTTTGTACTGGTTCTGTTCAGAATTTAAGACTGGTAAAGTCAATAGTGACTTTACATGCCCTGGGAGACAGTAGTCAGTCCCAGGGTATGGAGTCTATACTGGGGGGTCACTATGACACCCCTGTGTCACTGCACTGAGGGTGCTGTGTAACACACATCACAAAAACACATGAAGCCCTATGGAGTAAAAGACCCCATAGCCCATTAAACACATCTAGATTCAAAGAAACACACTCAAATCATGCCCAAGAGTGAGGGTAAAAGAGTCTCACTCTTGGCAGGAGAAAAAAATAAACCCCAAAAATCCAGCAAAGCTGCTGGGGGACTCACTAGGTTAGAAAATTCAGCCTAAACAGAGAATTCTCCCTACCAAGAATATTCAACAATTTGCATTTGTCTTTGTTGTCGATCCGCAAAAGTTCATGTTGAGACACGCGATGTTCCTTTGCGGTACAGAAAGTGTTAGATCAGGTTACAACTCAGTGTGCCACAATTCGGAATATGAAACTGTGGTTTAAAAGTAAACAGCAGGATTGTACATTTGGTAAAGTACATTTATTTCACATGAAATGTTTAGTGAATATTCAGCGATTTGCTATTGTCTCTGCTGTTGATCAGCAAAAGTTTATTTTGAGCCACGCGTTGTTTCTTTGCGGTAGATAGGCTGTTGGTTTATGATAAAAGCAGTAAATGGTCGCTCTGATAATCGGAAGGTTGCTCCAACAACGAGCCATTAGACTACCCTATTGTTGGTATGTTGTTTGTAGCCGCTAGTACTGCGTAAGGGCATATTGGTCCTTGGTGATTGTCCCATAAAATGGTGAGGGTCATGAAGTTGCATATTTGGACCTGCACCTGGCAGTTGAAGACCCCATCCGCAGGAGTCTGTAAATCGTGACATAGGCAAAATGGGGCCACATACCTGTTTTAAAAAACATAAATTAGTCTCACCAGCCGATCTTCATTAAAAATCATCATTTTATTTATTAGGGCGTGAAACTATTTGCTATCGAAGATAGTGCAACGGAGTATGTTAATAATAAAATAATAATATTTTCCCATTCATATAGCGCAAAGAACCGTGAGGTATCTAAGCGGTGCTTATTACTAACCACGGTGTGTGGTGCTCATTTATCGACCACAGAAGGATGAAAGGCTGAGTTTGGCCTTGCCGGGATTCAAACTTGCGTTAGCAAGCTGTACACGGATGTCAAAGCGAGCGTTGTACTCACTGTGCCACTTGACAGGCTACAATGAAGCGGCACAGCGAGTAGAGCGCTTGACCGCCTATAGACCGGTTAAATTATTTCTATTAACCCACCCTGTGTCGTCTGCCTTTTTCAGAGGCCTCTAAACGACAGGGGATCAATTCGGCGGTGATAGTGCGCGGTAGAAAACATTATGCCACTTTCAATGAACAAGTTCAACTTGAGCGGTCTTTAATGCTACGCTATTGTAATTATATTTGGTATAAAATAATCTAAAGGGCTACTTACAGTACAATTGCAATTTCCATTATCTACGAGTAGTGCAGTCCCAAAATACGACTCCGCGTGTGCGAACGATCTTTCGCATAGTGATATAATATATAAAAGTGGTTTTGTTTCAGAAATTTCATCCTTATCTTCACTTACGTTTTAGCAACACTCCTTCAAGAGAAGTCTTTCATCACAATCTCTGTCTGTCAAGGTCAAAACACAATACAACATTATAGTCCGCTTCGTGAGCCTCTCCGGGGCCCGAGAAAAAAACGGAAGCAGCTGACCTTCACTGTGAACGAGCATAAACTCTTACTTTGCAACATTCTGTGTAAAGCCATCTGTGAGAGGTTGGTTTTTGGACGCCATGTTTGTATATTGTTTGCGTGATATTAAAAAAAGTTTGTTTAAGCAACGTTATGGTTCTAAGTACAGCCGAAAGACCCCTGAAAATCGCAAGTTATGGTGAGCTATGAAAAATAACTCGCGCCACCACCGTGCACTGTTAAGACTAACACCCAGGACATCAAAGATGACATTGCAAATGTCATTGATGAAATCACTGATGACATCACATGTGTATGTACTTTTCATGGAATTTGTGTACTAGGGATTTTTATTATAATGTTGCGAAAAAAGTGTCAAGGATATTGCAATAAATATCATACCGTTATTAGTGCTTTGAACGATGCATTGATATAAATAGCATTGTATTATGGGATTCTATCTAGTATACTGAGCTACTAATGGAGAAACATAGCATTGGGTGCAGAGTACAAGATGAAAGTATAATATTTGTAATGTTAATATGTTGAATAATGAAATGATAATTGTCCTGAAATGTTCGAAAATTCACAAAATGGGGGTGTTCTGAGGACGTTATTCGTATTGTGTGATTGCTTAGCTGTATGCAATGAGGGAATGGCACAGAGAGTAAAGTGGACGCCGTCCGCGGACACCGCTGCTGTTCGTAGACAGGGCGTGCTACATCCGGGTTTTTCCAGGAAATCCAACATGGCAAGAAGACTGTACGGATCAGCCAATCGGATGTCGAGGTTGTGGATTTGTGTTGAAAGAGACTGTGTGTAGTGAAGATGGCAGAAGTGGAGAAAGTCAGGGTGTTGGTGCTCGGAGATATGTTTGTGCATGGTTTACAGCAGTACGCTGAATGCAGGCATTTTGCAAAGAACTTTGATATGAAAGGAGTGGAGGTGGTGTGGAGCATTGTGCCTGATTGCAATGTACAGGGAATTGTACAAGTTTGTGAGGATATGGCCACGATGAACAGTCCGCATGTGGTAGTTTTGCACTATGGTGCTTTCCATTTGGGCAACATCAGTGCCCCTACTTTGTTGGCTGATTTGGAACGCTTTGTTCAAGCCGTAATGAAGATCCTTCCAAATGCAAAAGTAATTTTTTCTGGATTACTACCTAGGGCAATATGGGACAATAGTTCAGTTTTTTGTCCTCAGCAAAAGATTGCTAGGTGTCTCATCAACCGAGGCATGTGTGCCTTCATGCTTAGAGCTGGTATGTTCTTCTGTAATAATGAGAATGTTGATGCCAGTAATGCTGTTCATTTTAAAGAAGATGGCATTTCTTTATCTTTTATCGGAAATGCCTTTCTATTTTGGATTGTAAGGGTTGCTTTGGAGAAGGTTATGTGAAGATTTTAGGAGTAAAGTAAGAAAAAAAATACAAAATAACAGGTGTCTGTCAAGCATCTATAAAAAAAACAAAAAAAAAACGTCTCTTTTCAGAGCCAACTTCAAAGGGTAAATGGGGCACACTATTTAAATTTACATTCACCACGCTCAGATTTTCAATATGTCCGCGGACATGGCGGTAGTCCGCGGACATGAAAATCACTACGCGGGGGTTAGTATGTTCTATGTTACATGTATATGAAGTCAGGGATATTATGGTTAAGTTGTGCTACTAAAAACCTATGGAATTCATTGAAAAAACTTTGTTAAAGGGACGTTATGGTTAAATTGCGCTACTAAAAACCTATGAAATTCAGTAAAAAAACTTTGTTAAAGGGACAGTATGATTAAGTTGCGCTACTAAAAACCTATGGAATTCATTGAAAAAACTTTGTTAAAGGGACGTTATGGTTAAATTGCGCTACTAAAAACCTAGGAAATTCAGTAAAAAAACTTTGTTAAAGGGACAGTATGATTAAGTTGCGCTACTAAAAACCTATGAAATTCAGTAAAAAAACTTTGTTAAAGGGACGTTATGGTTCAAAGTAAAACCGAAAACCCCCTGAAATTCGGCAGTTATGGTAACATAAGCAACCATAACTTGCGCCACCGTGCACTGCTAACACTAACCCCCCAGGACATCAAAGATGACATCACAAATGTCATTGATGACATCACTGATGACATCACATGGCTGGCACTCCCTTTTTATCCTTTACTGACATATCGAAGCCATATAGTTTTCTTCAGTAACAGTCAGGAAGAAAAATTGAAAAGGTACTATATTTGTAGACTTAGGGTCAAGTCACATCATATGAAACATATACATAGCGGAAGACACAGGCAGTGCATGAAGATAATCATTAGGGTTATCAGCACTTTCTCATAGTTTTATTTTTATTACTCTACCTTCCCTGTATATGCTCATATTTGTATACATTATACTCACTCTCCTTTCCTTTGGGTGCAGTCACATCATGTGATACACATACATATGGTAAGTAGCAGCTTTGAAACAGAGCAATAGTTTCTCTGCATAAAGACAATCAGTTAGGTTATTAACTCTTTCTGCTACTATTTCTGCTTTTTTGTTTACTTCACTGTCCCTGTATATACTCATATTTGTATGTGTTGTTGTCTCTTTGTGTTTTGTCTGTAATAATTATGTATTAAGTGGGTTTTATTATCTACTTATTACATGTTTCACAGTACGCAAAAGTCTAATAAGAAAGCAGTTATCATTTCAGTATTCAACATGGCAAGATTATGAATATGGCACCTTCATCATGTATGCTGCACACACTGCCTATGTTCCTGCATGAGTAGCTCAGTATACTGGATAGAACTTCATATTAGAATGCTATTTATATCAATGCATTGCTTAATGCACTAATTAGCTCATGATATTTATCCCAATGATCCTTGACAGTTTTTGGTCAGCATTATAAGGATCCCTTGTACAGAGTTTTTATGAAAAGTAAATGCACATGTGATGTCATCAGTGATGTCATCAATGACATTTGTGATGTCATCTTTGATGTCCTGGGTGTTAGTGTTAGCAGTGCACGGTGGCGCGAGTTATGGTTGCTTATGTTACCATAACTGCCGAATTTCAGGGGTGTCCCGGTTTTACTTTGAACCATAACGTCCCTTTAACAAAGTTTTTTCATTGAATTTCATAGGTTTTTAGTAGCGCAACTTAACCATTACGTCCCTTTAACAAAGTTTTTTTACTGAATATGTATATAATCGTGCTATTACTATTACTGAGTGTATGTATATATTGTTTTTGTTGTAACTAAGCTTTGCATATACATGTAACTGCTGTGCCCTGTTACCTTAGGGTATGCTCTCGTATTACAAATAATAAAACAAACAAACAAACACGCACACCCAGCCATCCATATATTTAAGAGTTCACTCTTACACCCACGCAGCCACCCATACATTTAAGTGTGCACCCTTTCACCATACAGACACACCCAGGAAGCCACCCGTACATTTACGTGTGCAACCTTTCACCACACAGGCACACACCCAGGCACCTACTCATACATTTAAGTGTGCACCCTTTCGCCATACAGCCACATCCAGGCAGCCACCCATACATTTGTGTGCACTCTTTCACCATACACTCAGACACGCACACGTCATGGGTTGAGGGGAGCCATAATACTTCAAAAATACATTGGGCCTCATTAGGACCCTGGTGGTGACGGTATGAACTGTGCCGGTAAGGCACCGGCAATGTTCATACCGTCCCGCCGCATTACGAGTTCTGCTCGCAGGTTCCTGACAGCCCGCCAGGCCTTACCTGGCGGGCTGTGCGGCACCCGCGAGCATAACTCGTAATTGCACCGGCACCGTTATCAACGGTGCCGGCACAACCATACTCCCCCCTATTGGGCAGAATGGGGATCGGGAGCCCGGCAATACCGCCACCCGCGAATGGGCAATTACCGGCCCATTCATCTTGTAATGTGCTGGTTATTGCCCAATCGCGGGAGCGATGCCTGTAGCAAGCATGGCGGTAGCCGTGCCTGCCATACAGAAACGGCTACCGCCATGCTCGTAATGAGGCCCATTGTTTCTTTTTGAAGTCACTCTGACTTCATAAAGAAATTATTTCCGTTAAGGACTGAACCATAACGGAAATAATTTCTTTATGAAGGCAGAGTGACTTCAAAAATAAACTATTTATTTTTGAAGTCATAGGGCTTCCCCACCCCTTGACATGGAGGCCTCCAGTCTAGGGTCTTCATGTCATGGGGTGGGGGTAGCCCCCGGACTTTTTGTATTCACTCGGCCTTCATAAAGAAATTATTTCTGTTACAGAAATAATTTCTTTAGAAATGCAGAATGAATTAAAAAAGAAAATGTAAAAAAATAAAAAAAATTGCAAAAAAAAATGTTTTTTTTTACTCCAAGTGGGGCCCCCTTCCAGAAGATTTGGTCACAGGGCCCCCCCGCACGGGGGGTCCGGGGGCCCCTGTTACACCAGTGCTTGGAGTTCTCTGCGATTTGGTATTTTTACCAGTCAAGGTGGCCTCTGAGGGGGCTGGACCCTATTTACACGCAAGGTGGAACATGGAGACCAAGGGGTAGGGTGATCCTCTAGCCAGGTAGACTTGAAGGAAGAAGGCTACATACCCCAGGGAGGGCCTTTTGTTGTTGGACAGTTGGCTTGGGCTACAGTGTTTGGGCACTCTGACATTGTAATTGTGGGGTACTATGTACATGATGTGTTCTGCTGGTCAATGCCTGTTCCTGTGTTGTCTTTACTGTTCAGGTGTCAGGGGATTGGTGTGGTTTGACATGCTGGGGTGTACACATAGGCAATTTTCACATGTGATGTGTAGAGGACACTGGGGGTCACTTAATTTCACATGCATATATTGAGTGCATGTCCCTACTGACACACACAGTTGCACAATGCTCCACCAGACGTACAACCACCCTTCCATGGCCACAGGTGCACACAGATTGCCTTTTCGGGCATGCTGTGTCCCTTCATTGCATGATCTATTACCATTTGGGGATCCTGTACATGCGTCAATTATTTATTTTGTTTGTCCTTTTCATGTGATGCTCAAGGTGTATCCCCAACACAATGGCTGCTCACTGTGCTGTGTGCTGAGCAGTGTGTTGCAGGAGACACACACAACACTCAGGTTCGGGAGTAGCGATTTTGCCTTGCCCAATGTGCATGTGAACAGGCATTCAGTGTTGTATTAATGCTACAACTGGTGGAAAGCATTTGTGTATGACTTGGTATGTGTGGGAGGTTGTTGGTCAGTCATTTCATCTGATTCCATGTCAGGCATCATTGTCTCGGACCACTTTCCATTTATCACGTCACTTTGTATCTTATTGGTCATGTGTTGGGATTTTGCTATGCCATGTCATAGTGTGGCAGACATGGGTGATGTGGGTTTGGAGGGTTAAGGTGACATACCAGGGATTGTCATGGCCTGTTTTGCGGGGGTGTGTGATACACACCTTGCATTGTTCCTTTTGGTTACACAGGATTGGTTATGTTTAAGTAGCTAGGGATGCAAACAATGTAGCACTTCCATGGCAACATTCTCAGGGTGGTAAGGTTATGACAGTTGACTGTCTCTTTGTCATCATCGATTGTCACCTGGTATGTGCCAGGCCTGCATGCACTCCGCAGGGGTGGGAGTTTAGGTGAAAAATGTGGCCACAAGCTGGGTCCGGGCTGCCTCGCCACGTACCATTTCCCCTCCCCTGGGCAGCGCCTGTGCCTGTGGTTGGGGATGTGGGGGTACCACCATGTCCACCGGTACACCCTGCCGTGTTGCAACATTGTGCAGACACATGCTGCCACAATGATCCTGTACGGGGATCCGGAGCCCGGCAATACCGCCTCCCGCTAATGGGAAATTACCAGCCCATTCATCTTGTAATCTGCTGGTTATTGTCCAATCGCGGGAGGTGGTGCCTGTAGCGAGCATGGCGGTAGCCGTGTCTGCCATGCAGGCACGGCTACCGTCATGCTCGTAATGAGGCCCATTGTTTCTTTTTGAAGTCACTCTTACTTCATAAAGAAATTATTTCCGTTAAGGACTGAACCATAACGGAAATAATTTCTTTATGAAGGCAGACGACTTCAAAAATAAACTATTTATTTTTGAAGTCATAGGGCTTCCCCACCCCATGACATGGAGGCCTCCAGCCTAGGGTCTTCATGTCATGGGGTGGAGGTAGCCATCAGACTTTTTGTATTCCCTCGGCCTTCATAAAGAAATTATTTTTGTTACAGAAATAATTTCTTTAGAAATGCAGAATGAATTCAAAAAGAAAATGTAAAAAAAATAATAATACTTGCAAAAAAAATGTTTTTTTTTTACTCCAAGTGGGGCCCCCTTCCAGAAGATGTGGTCGCCGGGCCCCCCCGCACGGGGGTCCGGGGGCCCCTGTTACACCAGTGAAAATCACGAAAAACACTACATGTAAATGTCACTTATGGCCGAACTGATGCCTTTGCAATCACCGGTCGTCATTGACCATACATTTCAGGTGAGCGTCATTCTAAACAAGCTACTTATCCACGATTTGGCTTGAATATGAATCATTTGTTGCCAAGGATACAGAGCTCTTGCCAAGCACATAAACGTTATGCTAAAATTCTTCTTGAAAGGATGAACATTAAAATAATTGGCACTGAAACGGGGCAGCTTCCAGCTATTTCTCGCACCATTAACACGGCTTGAGATCCTCAGCATGGATGATCGAGGAAATGTTCCACCTATCAGGGACAGGCAGGATGTACATTTTATTTTTGTATGTCCAAGAGACGCTCCATATTAAATGTATGAATTTATACCAGATATATTGTGACCATCTCCCTTCTTCCGGTGTGGGCCTCTTAATGCACTTGCATCCTTACAAAAAGATGTTATATGTATACGTGCACAGATGTGTTGTTCCTAACAAAACATGCGTGTTCTATGACGTTTGAAAATCAATAATTCACAAAAACCTGCAATACAACTTTTATGGGGGTGAAATAATTGACAGAAACACCCATCCAAGAAGCGAGGCATGGAAAGAGCACTTACTACAAAAACACATAATGATTAGAATATACATTTTAGCTACACCGCGATATTGAGGACATTGTATGTAGTAATAAAAACGAAAACGCAGAGGAGTTACAGTATGTGAGTTGAAAACCACGACAGTTTCGAACAGTGAAATACAACCCAACACGGCTCTTCTGCATTAAAAAAAAGTGAAAAGAGAAACAAGGAATGCCACGACCATGGAGGAAATGTGTTTAATAAATAAACAAAATGTAACCAAGTGGCATGTTTCTCTGCAAGATGATTTAAGATGTAAGATTTACATAGGTACACTAGGGACGTCATTTTACCAAAATGCCAGGGGTAGCGGAAGTGACATCACAGAAAGTGATGTCATTTGATCCCACCCTGAAGTGACATCACAGGAAGTGATGGAACCCAACCTTTCACCACTTGACAAAACATGAAGTGGCAACACATAGCATTATTTCTAAGTACACTTCGAGAAATATGGTTATATCACTTTAAAGTGATATACTTTTATACAAGAACGGATCACCATATGTATCATTAATATCAGTGCATCTAGGCCCATATTACCAAATTACTGCAAATGCAAGCAGATGTCCAAGGCCAAACGATAATGATGTGTTATTATGTAGAACTTACGCTAAAGTGCTTCATATAGAACAAATATACATACAATATCTCCCAATCTATGTTCGTACTAATTTATCAACCTCAGCAGGATGAAAGGCTGAGTTGAACTTGCCAGGAGTTGAACCTGCAACCTGTAGATCAGAAACACATTGCAGCAGCGAGTGCTCAATCCACTGAGCTATCTTACCGCTATATCGGTCAGAAAACCAGCCAAACCAGCCACTCCAGAAATAAAGAGCCACCTGCTGCTGACCACAGCCCATGAGCATCAGTTTAATAACAAAATGTGTTAAAAACGTTATTTTTTTAGGGGTAATAAGGGAGACCACAGGTGTCGCAGGTGCGACCCCTGCTAACCCCTAAATGACGTCCCTGAGATACACACGCTGAAAAGCAGTGGTTTGTGGAATTCCAGGTGTTATAATCAGGTTCATTATGGGGCATTCAAAGAGTGATCAGCAAAGCAGAGGATACAATTAGGAGTTCAGTGTAGGGTAGCAATGTGGTGAGGACCTGAGTAAATCAACAATGTTGTAATATCCAAAGTATGCGACCTATAACACGGTAGTATAGGTCAGTGGCAAAGGGCTCATTTTGGAAACAAGCGACACAGAGCAACACAGGTTGGAACCCTGTGTCCGCGCTTCAGGAGTTATACATTATATTAGTACCTGGTGAAGGCGCAATCAGAATCAAAGAGCCATTCTGATTGGCCCTCGGCGAGTCATTACCAGGCTGGGAATCCCTCTGTCGGGATTCCACGGCCTTTGTCCCCGAGCCTCCCCGCGGCTGAGAGGCTGCCCCCGCCGGGGACTCGGGTAAGTCTTTTTTTTTTTAAATTCCCTTCCGTCCCACCGGCCCGCCCAACTTACCTACTTGTTCCTGTGTCCCCAGCGGGGGACGAGGAAAGCCTCCAGCTGCGTGGAAACTCGGAGCGGGGCCATCCCTGCTCCGCGCCTCCACACGGCTGGAGGCTACCCTCGTCCCTCGCCGGGGACGCAGGTACGCTTTTATTTATTTTTTCTTCCCCCGTCCCACTCCCGCCCTCCCAACCCCACTTAGCTTCTTTTTGATCCTGTTTCGGGTGCAGACGCCATGGAAAGGGAAAACGGACTCCGTTTTCCCTTTCTAAGGCGGCCATTTTCTTGGTTGTTTCTTTTTTTTTCCTGTCCCGAAACGCTGCAGCTTTTCGGGACAGGAAAAATGCTTTTAGTGCTCCGGTCACGCACATATAACTATGGCCTATAACTATGGGCCCCGGGGCATTACCTGAGTCGGTAATGCCCCCGCTGCTCGGGTCATATTGCTTATAAATAAACTCTTTCATTGATCCATGTCCCGTCTGTTGACAACATATTCTCTATGTTACTCACCACAGCCGTCTTCAAATTGAAATAGGCTTGCTACTTTTTATATAGTTTTTGCTAAATGGAATTCCCAGCATCACACAACTGTGCCTGCCTTTTTCCCAATCCACAGATGTAAATCATAAACCTTTGCAGGCAGTTTGACGAAATATTTCAAAAGAGTCCAATGGAGAGTTGAGGGAAAATCTTGTAATTGGAAACATTCCTGCCTTGGATTAACAAAAAAGTTATGTATTTATGTATTATTTATGTATTTATTTAGGAGTGTTTTTAATGAGCCAAATGGTACTACAGGCACATCAAAGCAAAAGTAAGGTGAGGTGAACATTAAAGTATGGTGGTAAAAGGGGACATTCATCATTAGTAACATCACTAACATAGCTGGCCGCAGCTCCACCCTGCACTTAAACATATCTAATGTTGATTGTCCACCCATGTATTGTCTCTGGTGACTGTTCAATTCACTCCCCTCCACAAACCGGTCAGAATCTCACTTGAACTCACCCCATTTTAAGAAGCTCACTGCTTCCCACCAAATCTAATATCTCATCTATTCATTGTTCTTTTGCAATCAAAGGGGCATTGCTCTTTGTTAGGTAATATTGTATGTAGTAACCCTGTTTGAGACTACACCAGCATTGTCCTCTTGGCAATAGGTAAACCAACCTTTGGTATAAGTCTTTACTACACACGTTGGTAGAGTGACTGAGCAACCAGGCTTATCTCAAGCAGGGGCGTCATTTAGGGATCTATAGGGGTTACAACTGCGACCCCTGAGATCTCCCTTGCTACCCCTGTGATATCCCTTGCAACCCCTTTATTGTAAGCTCCTGGGCTGTGGCCAGCGTCATGTGGCTCTTTGCTTCTGGAGTGGCTGGCTTTATTGTTCAGGACCCTTAAAAAAAGACCAAAAAAAGAACAGGGCTTCCACAAGTCTAATACTTTCA
The DNA here is from genome assembly GCF_040938575.1 of Ambystoma mexicanum. Taxonomy (NCBI): domain Eukaryota; kingdom Metazoa; phylum Chordata; class Amphibia; order Caudata; family Ambystomatidae; genus Ambystoma; species Ambystoma mexicanum. Next base: position 570,946,004 of record NC_090933.1, on the reverse strand, counting down.
GCAGTGACCATAAATAAGAAAGAATATAAATATCAAATAATGTGTCTTTCTGGAATTCTATACAATAATTGCTAGACTCATTAAAGGTTTATTTCAGGCACACGTCAGGGGGTGAGTGACTGATTTAGTCTGTTCTTAACCACCTCAACTCAGCCTTTCATCTTCTGAGCTTGATAAATGAGTATCAACACAGGTTGGGTGATATTGTATGTATTCTACATAAAGCGCTTAAGCGTAGCGTAAGTGCTATGTAATAACACATTGTTATCATTTGGCCATGGACGTCTGCTCATATTCACAGTAATTTTGTAACATGGGCTTATACACACTGATCTTAATGATACATATGGCGATCCATTCTTGTTTGAAATGTACATCACATTGTAGTGATATCGTAACCATATTTTTCGTACTGTACTTAGGAACAATGCTATGTGATTCCACTTCCTGTTTTGTCAAGGGGTTAAAGGGGGTGTTCCATCGCTTCCTGTGATATCACTTCCGTGTGGAGTCAAATTTCATCACTTACTGTGATGTCATCAGAGGTCAAGGGTCGTATGTTGTCACTTCTGCAACCCCTGGCATTTTGGTGAAATGACATCCCTGATCTCAAGAGGGGTCAATGTGAGCTGTAGGGTTGCAACATACAGTTCCCCAGTGACAAGTATCCAAATAACATGTATACTCAAGGTTTCTTGATTAAATAATTATTTATTAATTTAACAGTCAGTTTGGTTTTAAAATAAGCCTTCTTAGAAGGGAGCAATTGGCAACAATAAAAAATACACTTCAAAATACATTCCTTCAGTTCAATAAAGTAAGTGGATACCCTTTTGGGATGGCACACATATTGTCCTACACCCTGATGTGACATCAATAGTAAGGGAACTGTGGACATTAATATATCACTTTTCACACTTCAATGGTAATACTGAAGTTGTGGCAAAAAGGAAAAGGTTGGGGAAGGAAACAATGGTTAGCAAGTTTCTCAAACAGGTAAGCACTTTTCAAACCCCCTTAATGCAGTGTAGGGTAACCCTTTCCCAGCAATACAAGTAAGTTATGTATGACTTTTTGGAGGCATAGTTAAAACACAAAGTCAGAGGTTAGAAGTCTTCAGGGATCCAGGACAGCCAATGTTACTTGAGCAAAGTCTAAGGGAGCTGAGGCACTTCTTGAAGGTAGGTAAAAGTCTTGCACAATGTTAAAGAGAGTTTTGTTGTGAAATAAATCATTTTATTTAAGCTGGGATGCTTGTAAAAGGCAAAGCTGCAAGCAACTCTGCAAAGGGCAGGCAATGCAAGTCTCAACTGAGAGCAAGCAAGCTACACAACAATAGCTAGGTACCACTTAGTTCACAGTACCTTAGGTCTGAAGAAATGGTTCCAGCTGGCTTCTGTTCCTGTTGTAGTTCCCGCATATCCAGTTGTTCCTGAGCCTCAGTCATTGGGACATGAGGGAAGACATCTGGGGACTCCTTCACTACAATTTGAAGGTCAGTGGCAGCAATGGGCACAGTTCAGACCAGCTGCACTTTGCGGTTTCAGCTTCTCGCAAATTGCACCACTGCGGTTCTTGGACACCTTGTGGACTTTCCTTGCTTGTGGGGTCCAGCACTATGTTGAGGTGGCTTAGGCTTGGGCAGCCCTGCTTCAAAGGAGTCCAGAGGATCTTCCTGGAGCTCAGGTCCAGCATACAAATGATGCATACGATTCTGGTGTTCCTGTCCCATGGCACTCGGTTCCTGCAGCTGTAATGGAAGTGCAGCCATCAAAGAGAGGGGTTTCAGTCAAGTTCGTCTTGGGGTTGATTGGTCCCACCAAGCCAAGGGGAGAAGTCGTCCTTTCAAGGCTTCTCTACCCGATGTCGAAATAGGAGCTTCAGCACTGCAGCAGGGCTTAACCAGGCAAACAAACGGTCCAAGAGTTGCAGCAAGCTTCTCTTCCAGCTTCTATCTTTATTTCCTTCGTCCAGTGGTTGACTCTGCCTTCCTTGCAAAAGATCTCACCTTTTATGCAAGATACTCCCATTCATTTGCAGCCTAGCTGTCACTCACACATCAGGATGGCTGTCCTCCAAGGACAGCCAGCCAGCCAATCAACTTTGGGTGCATTCCTGTAACCAAGGACTGTCCTGCCAGACACCCTGGAGCCAGAGGCAGGCTTCACCAGTGAGCTTCACCAGTGAACTCTGCCAAAGACAAAATGAGCAAACGGACCAAACTTGGTTTGCCGTGCAGAGTAAATCCCAAGAAGGACCCTTCACACAAGAAATGGCAAAAAAAGAATACTGGGTCCACTTTGACAAAATGGGCACCCATGGGTGCTATACTGCAGCTGCGAATTCAGCCCGCGGTAAAACCACACATTGGTAGGAAAAAGTAAACCACTGCCACGAGCCTTAATTGTAGAAAGGGTAACATAAAAATGTAACACAAGAAGTTAGACCAAGGGGATACTAAGTAACCCCTCCAGCACCCTCTTGTAAGATTGCATGTGCTGGGTCTATAAAGAGGAAAATGTAAGTAAACTCAATTTCATTTTACTACTCTTGGATACAGTAGTTATCCAAGAGAAGGTATTTAAACATTAGCAGAGACCAAAAGGATTTCTCTCTGACACTGCACTGAGGGCGCTGTGTGTCACAATGTAAAACGATGATGCCTATGGAGTTTGTCAGACTCCCAAAACGAAAAGAAACACAGTTTTCAAATAAAAAAAAAATGCATGAGAGAGTGGGAAATAGGTCTCACTCCCTTCAGGACAAAAATTTAAAGTCCTAAAGTCCAGCAAAATAGCTGGGGGTCTCTGAGGAGGAAGGGAATTATCACATTTCTGAGAATTCTCCTTAACGCTCTTCCATGTATATAAATAAATAAATCCATTGGAAGTAGATTTCCACCTTTTCCCATTAAATCATCTAATACTGTAAACATCAGAGCAGATCATGCTGACCTGTGGTATGATCGAAGGTGTACAGATAATTTTGTGCTGTAAGGCTCCCCCAGAAGTGGTGTATTTCAGAGATCTGGGTGCAGTGACTAAAGACACCGAGACAGAATTTGATTGGGAGTCCATGTCATAGCTGGTTACTGCACAGATGGCTTACTTGCTCTTCCCTGCTGACTGCAGGGACTCTACACAAGCACATAAGTGTGCTACCAACAACTTTCAAACCTTCCCAAACTCACACACTTGACCACCAATGTATACATTGAATGGATGAAAAGTTCCCTGGGATCCTGCACCACGTTTGGATGAGGTGTTTCGGGGTTGACAACTGACTGCCTTGTAGTAGCTAAATGTGCTCTACACAAAGCTGCTGGCTCTCTTGATCTCACTGTCCACAATTGCAATTGAGAGTCGATGTCCTATAACAATGCAATATTTATGGATGGAGAATGTTGCAAAAAGATGGATTAACATTTATCTATCCACTATGTGGTATTATTATGTACCCTCTGCCACTGAATTGATTGATCTCTGGTTAAAATATTCCACTAGTTATTTCGTTTTACATTTCCGGTTGTTATAGCAGGATTTTGTGACAACCTTATGTTAACCACCAATGTTATATTTCCTTATACCAGTTATTGGATTGCGAATTGATCTGCCAAGTGGGGGCATGCCCTTCTTTAACCAGTGGTGCTCTTTAGTATGCTCATACACTCTCCAACTGTTTAGATCTTCTTGCAATGTTGATCTAGTGTTCTTAGTTATGTTATTCTATGTGTTCTCTTTGCTACTCTTCTGGTCTCTCCTTTTTCTCCTCTCAGGTCTTCTATATCCACTTAAGGAATTTTCTCAGGTCAGACTTATTAGGACCAGGTATGTTTCCATGGAGATAATTGCCAGTTTGTGTTGGATTCAGGCCCCTAATCCAAATTAAGGGTGGTTGAGTGTTCATTATATATCCTTGAATCTAGGGGGTTGGGTCACCCGATGCAAAGGAGAGAGTGTTATCACTCCTCAATTAATTGAGGTAATCAATTGTTTTTATAGCAGAGTTGCATTTAGATCAAACAGAGTCTAAAATACATTGAGAGCAGTCATGGGTCACCTTTCCAACATTACCTGGGGAGAAAAGGCAGAGTTGCCATTCTTTGTTTAGTACTGTTGCACAGTTAGCTGATAAAGCAAGTAGGCGGGTCTTGGTGTTTGCTATTATTGAAGGTAAACCATTCCGGATTCCTAATGTGTGTGGTCCTTTTCAAAAGAATAGAGAGTTCTGGTGCTGTATTCCAAGATTTCAGATTCAGGTTAAAAGAGGGAGATTACAATGAAGGGTGTGACTATGCCTTGGTAAACAAGCCAGTATTGTTCCAACCCATCTCGATGATCATCGAGAAATTGCACAATTTGTGGAAGGGCTGACACTTCAAGACACCTGGCATATGTTCCAAGTTGAGGACAGTGAACATAGTTGTACACCTTCTGTTCATGATTTCATCTCTTGTTTAGATCATTTGTTTTTTAGTTCTCGCTTAGTCCCTGTCCTCGCAAGCAACGGTAGTAGCTTCACTGTAATGCCGGGGCCAATGCAAAATCAGATCTTCCTGGGTCAGGCGAATATTCTTATAGGCAGACTGGGATGACGAAAATGCATTGCATGGACAGGTCCTCTAGGTATTCTGTCCCTTCCCCTGACTGGCTGTTGGGTGGAAGAACCACATATGGAATTGTGGTATTTTGTGGACGTCCAGGGCAGACTGGCTGGAGCCTTCCCAGTGACTGTATATTGTGGGTACACCTTTGGAGTGGGACCTGGGTGAATGGAGTGTGTGACCAATATGCACTTCATGTTATGGGTGTCTAGTTTCTGTGTGTTTGTGACACAATGAAAGAGACAGCCCTGCTCGAAACTGACATGAATGCAGTGTGGTGTGCTGAAAGGCTGGTTGCTTGCCCCAATCCACATTCCTTGTTATGGGTGTCTGGGAGGAAGTGAATTGCCAGAATGCACTGTGAGCCTTAGTGGCTGCCTGTCTGCATGAATGCCCTTCTGACTGATTGGCTGACTGATCTTGGCTCATTAGTGTGAATGAGGGACATAACTGTATATCTGCAGATGTCTCACTTATCAGAATTGTTCAGAAGCTGGAGTTGAAACTTGCAGATGTTTATCCTTCAAATCCAGCTGCAAGAAGGTTTGCTGCTGTTTTCCTTTGATCCAATACGAAAGCTGTTGAGTCTGTTGAGGACTGATCCGAGAGAGAACCTGGCTAGGAGACCTCTCCCCGAGCTACAAGGGAACATCGTGCAGAAAGCTTATCTTCACTGAGGCAGCCTGGAAGCCAGTCCTGAAAGGCTGTCGACTGGAGACAGGGCCCACTGAGGAATCTCAAAGTGAAACACCCAGACATCGAGGCCATCGAAGTCCATTGCCGTCGATCAGGGTTCAGAGGATTGCTGTAACCGCTGGAAGTCAGTCAAGTTGTGTTGCCCAGAAGGAGGGTCAGCGTGATGCCATGCTGTTCGATGACCGGAGCCGCAACGCTCCACCTTTTTCCTAAGAACATTGAAATGAAGGGCTCCCTTACCATCACGTCGACTGCTTTGTCCCGCCAAAGAAAGTCAAGGTCGTTGATGACCGTGGAGAAACCGCCGGTGTGTTTCCCACCACCCGAAGTCCAGCAGTGGTCGAGTTCTGATAGTCATTGCCAACGCCAACACCCGACGCCCACTGCCGGCCCTACCTTCTTTATCGAGTCATCTTTGCAGCAACAAACTCTTTTCATTGAGGACTCTCGATGACAGTTTTCACATTTCTTCCAGGAATCTCGACGCCCTGTGGTTCCTGCTTTAAAGGGAGTTCACCCTTGAGGGATATGTCGACGAAACAGCAAAGAAACTCTGCTAAACTCAGGTGAATTGGGATAGTAGAACATTTTACCAGGAAACAAGACTATTTAAACATATATGGACCTGCCTTGTTGATACACTGTTTTTACAGGTTGCCAGGTGGGGGAATCCTCACACAGAACTGTGTCTTGGTAGTGGAACAAAGTATTCTGCCATTGTTTAACCTAACTTGTCTTCCTCCCTATATCATATGCTGATACACATTACTGTTTGATTTGTATGCCATTAGAACTGTCAGAAGTTGGTGCATTTTAAACGAGTCAAGAGTTACGTGTGGTACCACCTACGCATTGTACATATTTGCCATATTAGATTTGCAAAAGCACAAAGTGTTTGCACCTACGCATTGTACATATTTGCCATATTAGATTTGCCAAAGCACAAAGCACAAAGTGTGTTACTGATTGTGTATATATATTTAAATGTATTTATATAAAGAACTGTGTCAGCACATAACATAGTGTGTGGACATTCCTTTGTGGGGGGCTTGGGGGCTACACTGTACTTATGAAGCAGCCTGCAGCACCTCCTGAGAGCTTAATCCTTTGTTGCTTCATAGCTACCATATAGATAATCTTGGCTTTGGTACTCTCTGCTTCTACTCTGCCATATAGAGGGCAGGAGTATAGATACCCCCCTACAGTCTTTACACAGACATTTCAATCTGACCTGCTGAAGGAGAAGGACTTTGTGGCCTCTTGGTTTATGACCCATGCCAAATCAGTATTAAAAACAACTGAGAAACTTGGAAGACAACCCTGAGAGAACATGTAAATCAATGTGTGACCCAAAAACATAAAGTAGCTCAAAGAAGGAAAAAAGGAGCTTCTGAAAATGTAAAACACTTAGATAATTGTATGTGTGCTACACTTTGCTTGACAAAACAAGGTCAATGTGTAGTGATATTTAAGCAAGATTGTCTTCTCTGCGACCACATGTATGGTCCTCTCTGATTGGTCTTCAGTGCAAAGAGTAATTAGCAAGTCAGGGAAACCTCTCACTGGCTTTTTTTAAATATATGGCTGAACGAAATTTTGTTGCTGTCATAAGGAATGCTTTTGGCAATTTGGTAACCTGTATTCAGGGCATTTGCAGTCTTTTGCAGACTTTTACAGAACCCTTTAGACTCCTGAAGTCACTCTGCAGGGTTTGAAGATAAATGCTCATTTGGTAACACTTGCTATTTTTGAAGTATAGTTACAACCTGTCCAGTAACTGCTGACACTAAGCTGAATGAACATAAATTAAGCTATTGAAGCACTGAGGACTGGAAAGTGGATGGACAATGGATTTCTTAATATTTTTCCAGAAACGTATGGCACTTAAGATTTTTTTGGAAGTGGAGTAGTTGTGGGTCATAATGTAATTCAAAACAAGGAAATCAATGTGAAAGTACAGTAAACAAACACACTATGGGCCCGATTCATGAAATGGGGTGCAAAAATGACACAATGCCCGCGTGCCGAGAAGGACACTGTGTGACCTGTGGCGTAGATATTTTTTAATGAATTTAAAGGTGCATTTCTAGCCGGTGCACAAGTAAAAACAAGCTGCGCAAGAAACACCCACAAAATGCCCCCACGCACACCAGAAAGGAAAGCCACCCCTGGCCCACCATCCAGTACACCTGCGAGAAGGCTCGCCTTCCTCCCAAGCCCAGACTGCACCCCAGCGAAATCGCATGCCTCACCTCGCCAGTCCAGGCTCCACCCCAGTGAAAACATGGCCCCTCCCTTGCAAAACCAGAATGCACACCAGCGAAATCGCGAGCCTCACCTCGCAAGTCCAGGATGTGCCCCAGCAAAAGCGCAGGTCCTCCCTCGGAAGTCCAGACTGCACCCCAGGCAGCCCTCTCCAGACTGGACACTCCCCACAGGCAGCCCCCTCCAGACTGAGCACCACCCTGAGCCTTCCTCACCTGTGACACCCCCCAGGCAGCCCCCTCCAGACTGGACACTCCCCACAGGCAGCCTCCTGCAGACTGGGCACCCCCCACAGACACCCCCCCAGACTGGAAACCCCCCACAGGCAGCCCCCCTCAGACTGCCCCCCCCACAGGCAGCCCCCTCCAGACTGGGCACCACTCCCCATTCCCCCATCACCTGTGACACCCCCCAGGCAGCACACTCCAGACTGAACCCCCCACAGGCAGCCCCCTCCAGTCTTGCCACCACCCCCCAGCCCTACTCACCTGTGAAACCACCCCAGGCAGCCCCCTCTGGACTGGACACCCCCCACAGGTAGCCTCCACCAGTCTGGGAACCTCCACTTAGCCCTCCTAATCTGTGACACCCCACCAGGCAGCCCACTCCAGACTGGACACCCTCCACAGGCACCCCCTTCCAGCCTAGACACCCCACACAGGAAGCCCCCTCCAGACTGGACACCCACCACAGGCAGCCCCCTCCAGACTAAGCACCACCAAAGATTTTGAAGGGACACACTTGACTATAAATTAGACATAGTGTACACATGGCAGGAATACTGTGGACAACGTCCAAACAGGCCTTATCAGGGACAGACACCAAAACCAGCCACACCACATGCCGAAGCCATAACCTCAGACACATCCAGTACGGAAATGGACCTGACAGTGATACCGGAAACCTCCCAAGCAACCGGTTCACTGGAAGAAACATTGGCAACAGAGGAACTGCCTTTTTTAGAAAAAGGCCAACAAGACGAGGACAGAAGAAGAAATGCACAGAGAAAGAAGACCCAGAAAAAGACCTAGTGATTAACATCTCATCACATACCCTGACCCGCTTGGAACTTCGGGTACTTCGGAAAGGCCTGTCCTTTGTCCCTCAGAGCAATAGTACATTGCTGAAAGAAAAAATAGACTTTTTCAGGCTTCTGAGGAAAATGAAACTTAAAGTGTTCTTCAATGACCTCGAAGAAGACCAAGACCCCAATGAGACATCTGAGTTCCTCGAACTTAACCCGAAAAGCAGTTTCAACCCTCAAGTTCAGAACCACGTACTATCGACTTTTGAAAAAATTATACTTCAAGACCTCAAAAAACTGGAATTCAAGACCAGTAGCCATGGTAATTTCTCGACATGGGAGAAACAAACCCCTAAGAATCTATTGGACAACCAGACAACATTTTCAAATCTGTAGATAAGGGAGGCACACTTGTCGTAATGGACAAAAGTGACTACCTAGAGGAAATTGAGAGACAATTGGCGGATACAGAAACTTACAGAGAAATTAACTCGGACCCCACCAATCAGATTATGACACTAATCGAAGAAACTCTCGACGAAGCATAAGAGATGGGGAAAATCTCGTAAAAAACACATAAGTTTCTAAATAACAAACATCCAATCATGCCTGTCTTATACATATTGCCTAAAATCCATAAAAGACTACTGAAACCACCTGGCCATCCAATAATTGCAGCTACAAACAGCATTTTAGAACCTCTTGCACAGTATCTGGACCGGATCTTACAACCACTGATCCAAAACACAGAAACTTATTTGAAGGACACAACAAGTTTTCTACAGAAGCTACAAGTTGTCGAATTTGCAGAGGGTCGCGACATCCTTTTCACCATGGACGTGACATCGCTCTACACTAATATTACACATGAAACGGGTCTGGAGGCGGTAGAATGGATATTGCTAAGAACAGAAGATTGCAAAGCAGACAGGGTGTTTGTTTTGACGTTACTGAAATTGGTTCTAATGAATTATTTCTTTAAATTTGGAGAGCGCTTCTTTTTGCAAGTATCGGGAACCAGCATGGGAGCCCCTATGGCACCATGCTACGCCAACATAATTATGTTCTATCTGGAGCATGAGAATATCTTGACCTCCCCCAGATGGTCTCGGCATCTATCACTTTACACACAATATATTGATGACGTGTTTGGAATCTGGACGGGCCCAAGAGAAGAGCTGGAGGAATTCTTTGCCATGATGAACCTGATGAATCCTAGAATCAAGTTCACAACAACTACCAGTGAGTTCAAAATACACTTCCTGGACGTCGAAGTCTACGTGAAAGAAGGGAAATTTCAGACACGTATCTTCACAAATGAGACAGATAGGAACATCTTACTTCTAGCCACAAGTTTTCATCCACAAAGAACACTGGATAGTGTACCATTGAGTCAATTCTTATGATACAGACGCAATATATTAGAAATGGGAGAATTCTCGAGGCAATCATTATCCTTACAAACGGAACTCATCGAAAGGGGTTATGAGAGAAATGTTATCTCTGAAATGAAAGAGAAAGTGAATTTGACCCAAAGAGAAACTTTCCTGACAACCAGGAGTACCCAGGAACAACAGAAATTGGTATACGTAATGACATAATCTACCCAGAGTAAGAGGATAAAAAGGATCTTCCAGAAACACTGGCACCTGCTACAAATGGATCCAAAATTACAACAACTCTTCCCCGAGATCCCAACATTCGCCTACAGGAATAACACATCTCTACGCAACAGCCTGATCAGAGCAGATATAACAACCATGAGAACCGGAAAAATCATGTTCAAAGGGACGGTCCCATGCCACAACTGCCAACACTGTGGCAATATATTAAAAGGAAACACGATCAGTTACCCGTATACAGGAAAAGCCATCCCCCTCAAACACTCATGCACATGTGATGCATCAAATGTCATCTATGGACTCAAATGCCCCTGCGGCCTATTTTATGTAGGCATGACCACCAGAAAAGCTAAAATCCGATGGTCAGAGCATAAATCCAACATTAGAACAACAAGTCAGAAATCGCCTGTTGCAATACACTTTTCACAAGCCAGACATTCCATAGCACAAATGAAATGTGTAATACTTGAACATGTGAAACTGGGCCCTAGAGGTGGAGATATTGTAAGAGCTCTCCACCAGAGGGAGATAACATGGATTGATACCCTTGACTGTTTTAGCCCTAGAGGCATGAATGTAGAGTTCGATCTGATGTGTTATGTTTGATGTATCACAATGTAAAGTTGTTTCGGAGTTCGATCTGATATGTTCTGCTTGATGGAAATGAACGAGAAGTAGATCTCTCTTGATGCCTGACCTTAAGGGTGTTAAGGGCCCTTGACCTAAAGTCATATGATGATCTATAAAATAATACGCACTAAAAAATGCCTGTTACATCTTTCAAAACTTTTTGTTCGGGTAGAATTGTGAAACTAAGGTACAGGAAGAATCGCTGTAGAGTGTGAGCTGTCAGGTCGGCAGGGACAAATGTGGAATGTACATAAAGTAAGACTAAGTTTTGTCGTAATGAGTGAGACAGGAAAAGCCCCTACCAGATGAAAGCATGATACCACATTGGAGCTAGTAAACCCCATGGCCATGTAAAACATTAGGTATACAGTCAACAATGTGCCCTCTTCAAAAGCCAGAATTGGAGGGACGGAGAATCGTGCCACCTTGGCTACAGCATAGGATAGACGGGGACCCGAGCAGACTAACTATCTGCACTACTCCCCACTCACCTGAGCTGTGGCCCTATGACACGATTCCCCATTTAGCACTCAGAATCTCCTGCACCTATTAATAACCCAGAATTAACGAGACGTCGTGGCCCTGAATCTCAAAAATCAGGATCAACAGGATTAACAGGCATTTCCAAAAAATCAGGCTTAACAAGCATTGCTATCTGGCACATCGGTCTCCAGGTAGTGGGATATGGAAGGGAGACACAGAGTTAGTAGAATTGTCCACAATCATATGGTTACATCAGTAAGAACAGTGGGAGCCCCCAATAGTCGGGTAATTGACATACCATTAGGACCTCTTAGACACCATCAGCATGGAAATACGCAACACATTCTCGTTTCCCTGGCAGGAACGAGGAAGAAGCATGCACGCATGCGCAGGTCGGTAGTGTGCGAGCCTCAGGGTGGCGCGCTGTACACTCTGTGCATGCGCAGAATGAAATGCGATCAGTACATGGGCGTCGCGCTAATCACCCGTGCATGCGCAGTGGGTTCTGTTATAAACACCCCACATGCGCATGCGCGATTGGGAAGCAGCCTGGCCCGCCAAAACACATGCGTAAAAGTACTTAAACAACACCTTACACAGTCTACATTTGCAAGTTCACGGACCGGAGGAAGCACCTCGAGATCCGGACACCTGACGACTCTGGGCACACACGCACCTCGCGTAGAGAGGTGAGGGTTAGGTCACTGCCCAACCAGCAAACCAGCTCCTTTGCCACAGAGCTATCAAGTTAATCTGAACACTGCTAAGGTTAGAATTACCCCTGCCTAGCTTGCCAACTAAGGAGGGTGTGAGGGATGATTATGTTCATTCCATTAATATTAAGGGTCTCTTCATAGGAACCAATTTTATAAATGATGGCATACAAATGTATTTATAATCCCTCTAGAAACATGCACTGAACTGACATTCTACTCTGTTTTTTCTCCAGAAGTTCTTTTTGTGAGAGTCTTCTCGAGGTATAACTGACTACACACACAGCGAGCTACGCACAATCGATCCTACCTACAGGGTGTGTCCAAAGACCAAAGATAAAGGTGCTATTGGCACTATAAAAGAGGTACTTTGAGTATTATGTTTGTAATTATTAGAGTTGCAACTTTTAAAGTGATAATTAGCTTAAAGATGAGATTGTCAAGATTGACCCAGCGTAATGACACTGATAGTAGAATACCTTCTATGTTTTTTTGCTTCAGGAACTGAAATCACAGATTTATAGAACTTTTGGAAACAAATAGTATCATTGGCCCTGAAGATGGACTGGCGTAAAGTCCGAAACGCGTTGGCAATACATTGAAATATCCTGATGCTACTTTGGATTGGTGACTTTGAACCAAAGAACTTTATCATATTATTAGATTTTGCTATGATCACATACAGGGAAAAGGGAGTTTGCAAATGCAAATGTATGTGCAAATCTATGTGTGAAACAAATTGTGAATGTACTAAAACAAATTCTGTGAGACAAACCAACTATGGTGGGACTTTAATTATGTTCACTAAAAAATGTTTTGTACAATTATACACTTTGGTTGATTAAAATAACCCACTTAGGGTTTTCTGACTCTTTATGGTGTACATTATTGTATGAAGGAATTGTTCGTTACATTTTGTGAACTGAATTAAGTGCATGACAAACAATTAGTTGTCAAACTATAAGTTAACTAGAGGTTATACACCTATCTTAACTTCATTGAACATTTGAATTTTGAAATCCTAATATAAGCCTTTATAATAATACGCTAAACTTTGAACAGAAAGTAGTGGGACCTGTATTAGACCCCACATGCTGGCAACATTAATGTTTTTGGGATTGAACTCCCCTTGGAGTGCACTAAGGGTTGGCATGTAGCAATACATGCCTTCTTCACCACCCCCAGCACCCCTCACCTGTGACACCCCCCAGGCTGTTCACTCCAGACTGTACACCCACCACAGGCATTCCACTCCAGACTAGGCACCCCCCACAGGCAGCCCCCTCCAGGCTGCACACCCCCCACAGGCAGCCCCCTCCAGCCTCAGCACCACCCCGAATCCCACCTCACCTGTGACACCCCCTAAGCCAGCCCCCTCCAGACTGGACATGCCAAACATGCAGCCAGCTCCAGACTGGACACCCCCCACAGGCAGCCACCTCCAGACCGGGCACCATCACCCAGCCCCCTCACCTGTGACAGCCCCAGGCAGCTCACTCCAGACTGATGTGATAGGTTATTTATAACACGCTTAATACCCAGAGGTTTCTAAGCGCAGACCCAGGGATCGACCTGTGTTGCTCTCTGACGTCTTGCTTCCAAGTTGAGCACGTTGCCGCTGAGCTATCCTCCTGAGACTGGACACCCCCAACAGGCAGCCCACTCCAGACTGGGCACCCCCCACAGACAGCCCCCTCCAGACTGGATACCCCCCACAGACAGTCTCATCCAGATTGTACATCCCCACAGGAAGCCCCCCCAGACTGGGTACCACTCCTGAGCCCCCATCACCTGTGACACCCCCCAGGCAGCTAACTCCAGACTGGATACCCCCACAGGCAGCCCACTCCAGACTGGGGAACCCCCATGGGCAGCCCACTCCAGACTGGACACACCTCACAGGCATCCCCCTCCAGACTGGACATCCCTCACAGGCATCCCACTCCACACTGGACACCCCCCCCTGCAGGCAGCCCAATCCAGACTGGGCACCCCCCATGGGCAGCCCCCTCCAGACTGGACACCCCCCACAGACATCCCCCTACAGACTGGGCACCACCACCGGACCACCTCACCTGTAACACCCCCAGGCAGCTCATTCCAGACTGTACACCCCCGACAGGCAGCCCCCTCCAGACTGGGCACCCCCCAAAGGCAGCCACCTCCAGACTGGACACCCCCCACATACAGCCTCCTCCAGACTAGAGACCCCCACCAGAAGCCCCCTCCAGACTGGGCACCACTCCCCAGCCCCCCCTCCCCTGTGACACCCCCGGTAGCTCACTCCAGATTGGACACCCCCCACAGGTAGCCCACTCCAGAATGGGGAGCCCACATAGGCAGCCCACTCCAGACTTGACACTCCTAAAAGCAGCCCCTTCCAGACTGGACACCTCTCACAGGGAGCCCCCTCCAGACTGGGCAACACACACCATCCCCCACACCTGTGACCCCCCCACAGGCAGCCCAGTCCAGACTGGACAACTCCCCAGGCAGCCCCCTCCAGACTGGACACTCACCACAAGCAGCCCCCTCCAGACTGAACACCCCTCACAGGCATCCCCCTCCAGACTGGACACCCCTTGTAGGCAGCCCACTCCACACTGGAAACCCCTCCAGGCAGCCCCATCCAGACTGGACACCCCCCATGGGCAGCCCCCTCCAGACAGGACACCCCCCACAGGCATCCCCCTGCAGACTGGTCACCAACCCCCAGACCTCCTCACCTGTGACCCCCGAGGCAGCTCACTCCAGACAGGACACCCCCCACAGGCAGCCACTCCAGACTGGACACCCCCCACAGGAAGCCCCCTCCAGACAGGACACCCCCCACAGGCATCTCCCTCCAGAGTTCTCATCACCCCCAGAACCCCTCATCTGAGACACCTCCCATGCAGCTCACTCCAGACTGGACACCCCCCAGAGCAGCCCCCTACAGACAGGACACTCCCCACAGGCAGCTCCCTTCATATTAGACACCACCCCTAAGCCTCCTCACCTGTGACACCCCCCAGGCAGCCCACCCCAGACTGGAAAGCCACCCCCAGGCAGCCCCCTCCCACAGGCAGCTCACTCCAGACTAGACACCCCCTACAGACCGCCCCCTCAAGACTGTACACCCCTCACAGGCAACCCACCCCTGAATGGCCACCACCCCTCAGACAGCCCCCTGACAGTCTCCCACAATAACAGTGCAATGCATGTCTGCTGCTTACCTGACCCTTCGTGGTCTGCCAGCTCCATTAAGTCAAACACCTATATGTCCACCGCAAACATGTTCAACAGGAAGCACCAGAGATCCATCAAGAATTGGAGCATCTGCTGACACACCCCTCAAGATTTCGACCAGCCACCCCATATATGTGACAAGTGAATGCAATGACAAGTGGCATGTGTATGCTGGACATGGCACATTGCCAAGCCATCAAAGCACACTAACTGAATGTGTGCCCACGACAGAAGTAAACCTACTAATAAATATGAAATATACACAAACAATGGCCAGTCGTGTCACCACCTGAGCATCAGTGACCTAGGTGGAATGGTTGTCAAATGACCAGACAGGGAACAATAACATGACAGGGCCATGCATGGGTTCTGGGTGGGCAATCAGAGAGTGCATGAGTCACAGAGACCGGAGAATTATGCTGCCACTCAGAAAGATCAAACATGGCTCACTACTGCATTCCAGTTTCCGAGGTGGAGCAACACATGAGAGAAGGCAGTGTTTGAATGCACATGCTGGTGGGCATGTCTGCATGACATGGGTTTAACATAGCAATGACAATTAAAGTGCCATTAGCGGGACCATGGAACACCTCCACAGTGAGCCCACCTACCTCTACCGCAACCACACTAATGACAAACCCACAGTAATGCTGCACAGCTAAAAGCAAATGAAAACATACAGTGCAGACCTAGCCGTCTGATGGACCCACAGCCACATGTCAGGCACATGTGCATCCTTCCAGCCGCAACCATACAGCAACACCAACACACATGTATGCACGCCACAAGACACATGACTTGAAATGGAGAGATGCACTGGCTGAAAAGTGAACTATCAAACTTGCCGATACACAAATGAACTGCATGAAACGTGGAATATAACAAAATAAAATATGTATTGCATAAACATATTTACATTTAAAAGGATAATGAAGGTGAAAGCAGTCCAGGAGAAAATAAGAAAATAAATAAAAAACCCTACACCTAACAAACTATGTAAAGGAAAAACTGGGAAGCAAAGTCTGCCAAGTCTGGGGACAATAATAAATAAAAAAGGAAACCTATATCTAAATTACTAATTACAAAGGCAGCGGGCTAGTCCTCCTCACAGATCTCAATCAGACTTTCCCCCAAGGATGGGGCCCAGGCCATGTCTCCCCACCCTTAGACGGGCTTCCTTTGTTGTCTGGAGGGCTCGTAGGTCAGCCAGCATCTGTGTTTCTATCACTTGCGTCTCCCTGCAAGTGTCCTCCAGGATGGCAGCCAGCCTCCTTGCATTACGCAGCACAATCCCAACCCTGGCCATCACCACTCCTGCTTCATGTTCCCACTGCCTCTCTGCCGTGATCGGCCATCCATAATGCCAGAACACGGAAGACAATCTGTGCCTCATGCCCGCCCCCTTCCCCACTCTTGCCACCTGCCTCCTTTGGGTTGTCTGCCCTGGGATAAATTGCCTCCTCCTCATTGCCACCTGCTGGCCCAGTGCCCAGTGCCTGCTATGTTGGTACGCCCACCGAGCTGATGACGATCCCCGGGGCTGTACTGCACCTGCACTGCTCAAAGGTGCCCGCTGCCCTTCTATTGCTTATGCCCCTGGCAGTGTCTGTGTAGGCACGGTGGCCAGCTCAGCTGCTGTGCATTGGACTCCCAACGTGTGCAGGGATGTGATCACCAGAGCAGCGTTGTGGGTGGGACTGGTGCACAGGGGGCCCTGCTGCTATCTGGGCCGGAAGGCACCCTGGAGGACAACTGGCGCACAGAGTTGGAAGACAAGAAGGTGGTCAAAGCAGGGAACCTCCCATGGAGTACAGCATGGAACAGGTATGTTGCAAGCCATGCCAGGAGTCAGTATAGCTCCTTGTAATGATGTGCAAGCAGACTACTAGTAGCCTACAGATCATAACGAATGACACCTGTCCACCTCATCAACCCAGCCAGCACAGGCAGCACATAATCTCAGATGTACACATCACATGGTAATTGGAAGGCGGTCTGGGTGAATGCACCAGCCGACAATGGGTGATGGGTCTGGTTGGAGGCATCCCGGCAGGTGCACACAGCTGCATTGTCCTGGGGCAGGACTACAGTACGCACAACCACCTCAACACCCCCACATGACCCCATGGGCTGGGCTTCAATAGAAACCTCCTCCACCTCCCCCTCCATCAATCTGGATGACTCTGGGGCATCCTACCCCATGGATGGCCCCTGTGTGGCATCCCCTGCCCCTACCGCTGCTGAGGAGTCCATGTCCACCTTCTTGGACTTACCCCAGCAGCCATGCCAGATGTCACCAGTGCTGCCCCAGCCACATCTCTCCCCGAATATGAACTGTCATGGGGGCGTGAGTGTGGCCTGCTCCTCTGCCTGGTAGAGGCATCCCTGCATCCCTGGTCCACAGCACTGCGTCCGCCCTCTTCATCAGATACAGCTGTGGAAAAGGAGATACAGAACAGTAACATCAGTGTACTGCACCAAAGCCAGTGTGGTATCACCAACATTCAGAAGAACCTGACTTGTCATGGTAACCACCATAAACCTCCGCACACACACATATTGACATGCAATCCACACCCATGCAGACTCCTGCCTGGCCCTGACTTCACATGATCACATCAAACTACATTCCCCTGTCACAACCAATCTATTGTGGATGCCATACACACATGCATCAATTGCACATGCACGTGTAATCATGCCATAACAACAAGCACATAGACATGTCGTGCACACACATGCACTCAGAGGACCCAAGCAGTGCCATGACCAATCATATGACTAAGCCAGACATCCAAATGCATGTGTTGGATCCAGGTGTAAGTGATGCACAGTCACACATTTCCATTTTGGGCACATACACATGAGCATCATGCATGCACATGATGTGGGCAACACTACCTCAACTGGCACAGTTCCCATCCCAGAACGTCGCAAACATAAGTAACATTGCATATGCATGGTCTACAAAGAATGCCTCTCCATTTCTAACTTCAATCGCTCCACAATAGGGGACAACAGCTTACCAGTGAAAGCAGCTAAACTGTGGAACTCCCTACCTCCCACTTTGAAAATGGACCTCCCCGACCATAACTTCTGGACTAACGTTGTCTTATGGTTGAAAATGTAGGATCATTAAACGCAACATGTTGCCAGGTTTCACCGTGAGGAGCACCGCCCCTCCACTCCACTATTCACTTGTATATACTTTATCTAACTCTCACTTGCTTATATTCCTTATGCCAATAAGCGGTCTGCTTGCTCCAGTAGTCCATATCCACACATAGTGTACCTATACTTGTATGTATATAATCTCGCTTTACCTGTATGTATGTAAATGTTTTCGCTGTTGTAACTAAGTTTTGCATATTCATGTAACTGCTGCGCCCTGTTACCTGAGGGTATGATCGTGCATTATAAATAATAAAACAAACAAACAAACAAACAGCACTACAACACACAGTAAGCGCACATTTGAAATCAAAAGATGTCTGAAGGCACACATGGAGAACAATGTCTGGGGCATGCATGCAGACATCCGTCTCAGAAGCATACTTGCTGCAAGCCTAAGGGGGTCACTGCAAACATGCTGGCACATGCGCAACACACATGCACCATACTGCAGTGCACAACCTGGCTACTCATCACTGCCTGTCCAGTGCCTGCTGCCCACCTGCACTGTGTTTGGAGTGCCTTCCAGCCATTGCCTATGATCCTGTCTCCAGCCCTGTGACCACCTCATCTGCTTTGTTGGACTCCCACCATGCCATTCCACCACCACCTCTCCAAAGCACCACCTTGCCCACTCTTGCCTTTCTCGGGGGTTGCCTCCAGACATTGACCCGCTGTTAGGGAGAATTCTCTGTTTAGGCTGAATTTCCTAACCTAGTGAGTCCCCCAGCAGCTTTGCTGGATTTCTGGAGTTTGTTTTTTTCCATCCTGCCAAGAGTGAGACTCTTTTCTCCCACTCTTGAACATGTATGTGTGTAATTCCTTTTGAAATGTCAATGTGTTCGATGGGCTATGGGGTCTTTTACTCCATAGGGTCTCATATGTTTTTCTATGTGTGTTACACCGCACCCTACGTGCCGTAACACGGGGGCGTCCTAGCCGATCCCCCACCATAGACTCCATACCCGGGGACTGACTACTGTCTCCCCGGGCATGTAAAGTCACCATTGGCTTTACTAGACCTAAATTTACTAACAGAACTAGTACAAACCATCTTATTGTGGACGTACTAGTAGGGGTAATTCGATTACTCCTGGATCTGTTACTCGAGGGGGCACTGTCCCGCCCCCCCTCGTCGAGTTTTGGCTGGTGGCAGTGGAAATTACTTGTTATGTTCGACCCGAGCATAACTCTATGGGATTCGTCTCATTGTTGGAGATTGATACTTTTCCTCATTAGTCTCTGACGTATCACCGATCTACTTATCTTAAATAGGTTTATCGAGTGGTATTTTCTGCCAGAACTCGGTTTGTAAAATGGCGTCTGTGTTCGTCTCTGTGACTCCTAAACCAAAGGTCGAGCCATTTGTTCCACTTTTGGCGGGCTCTGTACAGAGACCCTCCAAAGTGGTGCCATTCTGTCTGGGTTACCACAGGGTTGTGGGAGGGGGTTTAGGCACCCTGGACCGAGTTGCCTTGCCAACTCCGGTCGCACTCTGGAGTGATTGGCCCAGGTGGTGAGCCTTCCCGCTCACCACTTAGCATGTGTTGATTGACAGCTAGGCTGAATGAATGGGGGTTTTCTGCATAAAAGCAGGGCTTTTGGGACTGGATCTTCAGAAGTCGCCACAGGACCTAAGAATCCGACGAGGGTAACGCTGAGCCGACCTGCACGATGACACCTCCGATGGAGCCCTGCGGAACCGACTCACCACTTCCCGACGACAGAGGAGATCTCCCTGCCGGAGAGTCTCTTCCCTGACTGGTGGGAACAACCAGTCCCCTTTGCTTGTTATTCGCCTCAGGACGCAGTGGTCGAATTGCCCGTGCAGAGCACCTCGGCAACCGGATAGCCACTACCCCTGAACTGTGACCAAAAGGTGGCGCCTTGTGACGGAGCACTCCGCGGCTGGTCTCTTCCCTGGTGGTGCACCGGACTTCATTTTCTTCGAAGACGAGATCATCTCTACTCTTAGCAAAGACCCGACGTGCATCCACCACCAGGAACAACTGCCCCCGCCAGAGCTGCCCTCCACAACAAGGTACCGTGTCCGCCTGGCTTCCCTTTCGATCGGTTCGAGTGAGGTGTCTTAATCCTCTCCGTTCCGTTGGGTCGCCTCCAAGCTTTTCTCATTCGTTGTTCTGAACTTGTTCAATCCACCGATAACAATTTGCAATACAGACTTGAATGCATCTCCACTAGAGACTTTTTGGGACATCGTGCCTTGCCTCTCTCCGAGTGGGTCTGGCCTCTGAACTTTACGATCTATTGTGATTCTTGCCTTCCTGCCTTGCATTTTATCCGCTAGGATCGAACTGTGTTGATTTCGTAACCTGCCTATCTTTTTCTCTCCCGTCCTAACTAATATTCGAGTGTCATCTGGGTTGAGGTATACACCTCTGTCTGAAAATAAGTGGTACCAGTAAAACCTAGAGTTGTCGATATTGTTAGGGGGATTGATCGTCTACTTCGTAGAGTAATTGTGTTTGATTTGTTTGCCGTGATTTGCCTTAGTGTTTTTCATAGACGTTTTGTTATAAATAAATACCTTAATATCTTTACACTAAGCCTCGTTGTGTGTTTGCTTGTCTTGCTGTGAAGAATTGCCCTATTGTGTATACTCCACATACTGCTCAACTTTTCTTGAGAGAAGTCTGACTGCTCAGCCACAGCTACCACGTGAATCTGTGTGGTGCAGACTGCTACCAAGTGGGTTCACCGCCAACGCCTGTAGTCCTAAATCTTTTGCAGTGGTCCCAGAGGGAACTGCACAGGTTTCCGCCTAACACCCGCATGTTGTTTCCCAAAAACCGGAACCTGCATGCACAGTGCCCCTCCGTGGTTGCACCGGCCTGGATGAATCTCATGGCATTGCTGTGGGTCCGGGAATTTAGATGCTCCCAGCGCTTGTACATGGTCTTGAAGGAGCAGACTGTACCCCCTCCACATTGATAGCATCCATGATCGAGTCCCAGACCTCCTTCCTTGCCGCTTTGCAAAACATGGTTGAAGAGGGCATTATAATGCTCCAGGACCTTCACCACCAGGATGTCAACTTCCCTGGCGCTGAAGTTGAAAGCCCTCCGCCTCACTGCCAACTTTTTGCCGCTCTGGTCTGATGATGATTGTGCAGAAATGGCAACCCCTGATGCAAGAGTGGGCGGGCAAGGTGGTCCTGGAGCTGGGCCGTGGAGCGGTGGTGGAATGTCTTGGTGGGAGTCCAGCGAAGCAGCTGAGGTGGTCACATAATACTACAATAGTACTTGTCAGAGTCAATCTAGTTATAATACACCAACAGCTATCTAAATATTTAAAAAATACCCTTCATTGTAAAACACTTCAGATATGCCATCTCAATTCTTAAACAACACATCTTCTAAATTCTAATTTAGTTAGAATATGGAAACAGGTACATAACTATTTTAAACATTCCCTTAATCACAACATGCTTCAAAAAACATACTATCACACTTACACTCATTTAATTCTAATCCATTGTGTTTATCCAGTATGGATTTTATTCCCAATGACCCAATGATTATTTAATGGCAAAACAACAGCAGTGTGTTATACCCTAATGTTGTACCAAACATAGTACTTAGAATGTACTGTTCATGAGGGTCTAAAAAGTAAATGTATATGTAAAAGTTCATACAACTAATGTTTTTAAACTATCCTGCTTAACAAATTGTACTGTTCGTTTCCACAGAAAACCATACCAATTATAATCAAATACATATTCTATAAGCAGTATGCTCAATTGCACTACAATCATAAGTACCATATACAGTTCAATTACATCATTTCACCATATTACAAACACTTTGAACTCCCACTACATTACCTATAATTACTATACGGATATTACTACTGTGGTGGTTGTGGCCAGTAGACATATTCTTGGGGCCATGACCTACGGCCATGCCCACAGAATCTGGCCACTGGCCACAACCACCACAATACAATTAACCATATAAAAAGTACATACAATACACCGTCAAATAATAAAACTCAGCCTAAACCCTCTGCAATAAAAAATGATGTCCACGGACACCGACATAGACTGCTGTCTCAGCTGTATTTCTAAACTATTTTTTCACCTTTAAAAAACAGGTCCATATCACCTTCATTCCACACCCCTACAAGTTCTATGCCCTCTTTCAGCCATCCAATAACCTCAAATGTCTTTTCCAAGCTACTCGTTCAAGGCGCTGTCCACAGACCACCGCGCTGTCCGCGGAATGAACGTGACCTACACCCACTTTTTTTCACCTAGAAAAACAGCCCCTTATCATCTCTATTCCACTCTCCCCACCCTTCCTAGCACCTCTTTCTGACACCAAATAACCCAAAATGTGTTTTCCAGACTAGTTCCCAGCCGCGCTATCCACGGACACAAGCCGGTATTCGCAAATCCAACATGGTGGGCGTTTTCAAAAATATGACGTACCTCACGCTTTTTACTATCCAGTCAGTGGGTGTGTTTAATGTCTGTGGACAAAATGAAGACCCCTGGACCAATCAGAGGCTCGTCTGTGGACCGTCCAGTGAAGTGAGTCCACGGACCAAACCCAGATATCAGTAATTTTTGTCTAGCTTCTTTTTGGGCATTGTATAGAAAATACTGAATGGATTTACAGCAAATTTACGAAAGCACACTTTTATGACCAAGCCGCTGCTCCTCCCACAAATTAGGTGAATCCATCCAGCGGTTTGGGCAGTTGGTGTGAGCAACAATTATTTCACATTGCGTCTATTGCCCCCCTGCACGAAACCTCACCAAACTTTGCAGAATTAATCTGACAGGGCCATATACTTCTTTTGCAAACTTTCGTGAGGATTTGTCTACGGGGGCAAAGTTTTAAGCCACACATAAACTTAACCGTAACTACACAGCCGCAACCACAGGCCACTTTAACCGAAAGTGTTGCCGGGTCAACATTGGCATAGACAGTGCCTTCGTTTACGCCTTAATCTGTTCCCTACCAATGAAATTCTAGGTGGCATAGACAGTGCCTTCGTTTACGCCTTAATCTGTTCCCTACCAATGAAATTCTAGGTGGCATAGACAGTGCCTTCGTTTACGCCTTAATCTGTTCCCTACCAATGAAATTCTAGGTGGTAGAGAGGATACTGAGAGCTCCAAGAGAGGTTGTTGATATTATAAGGAAGCAGAGATAACAGAGACTTTGTATCATTTGCTCCTGGAATGTAACAAATTAACTGCACAGAGGACAAAGCACTTTAGTCCCTTCATATGTAATCATGACATTTTATCACGTGGTTTGATTTGGCAGTATTTTTTAGTTTCACAACCTAATACTTGGAGACGTGCTGTGTTGTGTTTTTTAAAGGAGTTATTCCCAAAATTATTCTTTATCAAATTTTGCATAATTGTGATTATGGGACTCTCAATGAACCATTGTTTTATATAAATTATAGTTTTTATATTGTTGTTGTATTGCTTGAATACTTTTTTATTGTTGTCCTTTCATGTTTTATGATGCCTGTATTTGTGTGATGAAATAGAATTTCTATTTTCCTATCGTGTTTCTATCTGTATAGTGAAAAAGTTCCTTGTAGAACTAACTCACCCTATAAATAAATAAAATGTGCCAATTTTAACCAATTGAGAGTGGGCCAAGAAGACAGATTCTGGGCAACATGCTTGCCTTGTGACAAGACAATGCTGTGCAAAACAGGTCTGTCCTGTGCTTAGAATCTTGAGGAGTACGCATTATGCACTACATAAATTACCATGTTGTATATATTTATTGAATTATCGTTGTATAATGCGCTTAACACCTGAATTGGTTCTAAGCGCGGGTCCGGGATCCAAACCTATGGTGCTCTGCCTGGTTCTGCTTCCAAGACCAGCATGTTGACCCAGTGCTATCTTCCGTTCATATTACAGTGCCTGCGGTAACGGGCCTTTAGTTATGGTTAAGCTGCTCAACCCATAGGAAGAGCAATTTTTGGGCGTCTTGCAACTTTGTCCCCCATGGACGAATGAATGCTCACGAAACTTTGAAAATGTCCCTGTCAGATTTTACCCCCTTGATTTTTCATCAAGGGGGCAAAGTTATAGGGGGTCCCAAAATGTGTGTTTTTTCCCATAGACGCAATGGAAATTTTTGTTTTGCTCATGCCTGCAGCCCAAACCACGGGACAGATTTTCGCCAATTTTGCGTCAAGGGTGGTGACTTGGTCCCAAAAGCATGCTTTTGTAAATTTGGTGTCAATGAGTCTAGTATTTTTTTGGATATGACCAAAAAGTGGGTACAAAAAAAATGTGGGATATCTGGGTTCGGCCCGCAGACTCACTTCCCTGTTTGGTCCCTGGACGGGCCTCCGATTGCCTAGAGGCCAATGTGAGGTATGCGGACATCAGACGCACCCGCTGATAGGATGGTGAAAAGCGTGAAGTGCATCAGATTTTTGGAAATGCCCGCCATGTTGGATTTGCAGACATACACAGGTGTCCGCGAACATCGCAGTAAAAGCATATTGAAAAAAACAAAATATTGCACTTGTCAAACTTATCAAATAATCTCTGGGGAGGTGAGGGGTGATGAGTATGGAATGGCATAGGGCCTTAAAAAGCCCAAAACGTTTTTTCCCCCATATGTCTGTGAACAGTACGGGACAGTCCTGTGATGTCCATAACCATCTTAGATGCTCGGAGGCCTCCATGCTTATTTGTGCATTGCATGGTTGGTGAAAAACATTTTTTGGATGACTTATAACTTTGGTGCCACTCAATGAATGTCATTCTAGACGTGTTTCTGAATAGTTTTGGAAAGTGTGGTGCTGTTTTGTAAAGAGGGATCAAAATTAGAGGGGGTATCCCAAAATATTGTAAAGGCTTATAAATGTGGTGCCATTTGATGAATCTACACAAACGTTTGAAGAAAGATTTTATATCTAGATAATAATGTTTTTTGCAAAGTTTGGTGGGATTAAGTCAAGAGGGGGTTAAATTAAAGGGGGGGGTCTCAGCATTTTTCAATGGCTTATAACTTTGTTGCCATTTGACGAATGTTGACAAAATTTTACAGACCCAACCTTGAATGTTTGTGCAAAGTCCGAATGCATTTTGTCAAGTGGGAGCTAAGGTAAATGAGTATTGTAAGTAGGTACATTTTGACACTTTAAAAAAAAAATTAAACATGAGTGGATTTCCAGCAAACCCATGTAAGGAGCATTGCCATGGACCTTAAAGCATGGTTTAGGAGGGTAACAGTGTTTTAATTTTTGACAAGTGTCATAATGTAGGTACAAAAAATAGTCATATAACTTTGGTGACTGAGGTGTAGTCTGTGGCCATGGGAAGTGGCCAGGTTGTCTGGGTCATGGCATAAGGTCATGACCCGGACAATCAGGCTACTGGCCATGACGACGAGGGATGACCAATGGGGTTAAAGTGGTCATGTCCACCAGTCCATTTTATTGAATATTACATGGCCACGGTAGTGGCCATGTAGTTATGGATAAATTGCTGTTTCCATAGGAAGAGCACTTTTTGGGTCACTTATAACTTCGCGCCCCCTGGACGAATCCTCACCAAACTTTGCAAAAAAAGTATATGGCCCACTCTGAATGTTTTGCAAAGTTTGTTGAGGATTAATCCAGGGGGGGAAAAGTTATAGGGGGGGTCCCAAAATGTGTTTTTTTCCCATAGACTGAATGGGAAAAAAAATTTGCTCACGCCTACAGCCCAAACCGCTGGACGGATTTTCACCAAATTTGGACCAGGAGCAGCGGCTTGGTCCCGAAAGCATGCTTTTGCA
Organism: Ambystoma mexicanum; assembly: GCF_040938575.1. NCBI lineage: Eukaryota > Metazoa > Chordata > Amphibia > Caudata > Ambystomatidae > Ambystoma > Ambystoma mexicanum. Next base: position 570,919,779 of record NC_090933.1, on the reverse strand, counting down.
AATTTGGTGAAAATCCGTCCAGTAGTTTTTTAGAAAAATGACCAAAAAGTAGGTAAAAAAAATTAGTGATATCTGTGTTCACTTCGCGGACACACTTCCCTGTTCGCTCCGCGTACAGGACAGGGATTGGGCAAGAGGGTTGCCTCGTGTCCGCGGACATGTTAAGTGCTTTCCCATTGGCTGCACTGCAGCGTGCAGTGCGTCGTATTTTCAAGACGCCCGCCATCTTTGTTTGTGGTTTGCGGTGAGAGCCCGGCTAGTAAGTGTTTTCCTTCCGTTCCCCCATCCCTGCTCATGCCTGTGTCTTCCTCCGATTCCCCCACCCCCCGCACATGTCCGTGTCTCCTTCCTGTCCCTCCCCAGCCCCACCCCCGTGTCTCCCCTGTTCCTCCAGCCCCTGCTCACGCCATCGGCACACGGTGGCCTGCGGAGGGCCGAGGAGCGGGATCTGCCGCCTGCACAGTTAGCTCAGGCCCCGTGTCTTCCTCCCGTTCCCCCCACCCCCCGCTCATCTCCCGTGTCTCCCCTGTTCCCCCCCACCCCCGCTCATGTCTCCGCACATCCGCGTGTCTCCTCTGTTCCCTCCCACCCTCCGCTCATCCCCCCGTGTCTCCCTCACGATCCCCCACCCCCGTTCATGCCCCGTGTCTCCCCTGTCCCCCCACCCCCCTGCTCATGCCACGTGTGTCTCTCCCTTTTCCCCCATCCCCCGCTCATGCCCCGTGTGTCTCTCCCCTTCCCCCCCACCCCCCGCTCATGCCCCGTGTGTCTCCCCTTCCCCCACACCCCCCGCTCATGCCCCGTGTGTCTCTCCCCTCCCCTCACCCACCGCTCATGCCCCGTGTGTCTCTCCCCTTCCCCCACCCCCCACTCACGCCCCGTGTGTCTCTCCCCTTCCCCCCACCCCCCGCTCATGCCCCGTGTGTCTCTCCCCTTCCCCCCACCCCCCGCTCATGCCCCATGTGTCTCTCCCCTCCCCCCCCACCTCCAGCTCATGCCCCGTGTCGCACCCCTCCCCCCACCCCCGCTCATGCCCCGTGTCTCTCCCCTCCTGCCACCCCTGCTCATGCCCCGTGTCTCTCCCCTCCCCCCCGCCCCCCGCTCATGGCCCGTGTGTCTCCCCTCCCCCACCGCCCGCTCATGGCCCGTGTGCCTCTCCCCTTGCCCCCCACTCCCTGCTCATGCCCCGTGTGTCTCTCCCCTCAACCTCCACCCCCGCTCATGCCCCGTGTGCCTCTCCCCTTTCCCCCCACCCCCTGCTCATGCCCCGTGTGTCTCTCCCCTTCCCCCCCACACCCGCTCATGCCACGTGTGTCTCTCCCCTCCCCCACCCCCCGCTCATGCCCCGTGTGTCTCTTCCCTATCACCCACCTCCCCGCTCATGCCCCGTGGGTCTCTCCCCTCCCCCCCACCCCCACTCATGCCCCGTGTCTCTCCCCTCCCGCCACCCCTGCTCATGCCCCGTGTCTCTCCCCTCCCCCCCGCCCCCCGCTCATGGCCCGTGTGTCTCCCCTCCCCCACCGCCCGCTCATGGCCCGTGTGTCTCTCCCCTTCCCCCCCACTCCCTGCTCATGCCCCGTGTGTCTCTCCCCTCAACCTCCACCCCCGCTCATGCCCCGTGTGCCTCTCCCCTTCCCCGCAACCCCTGCTCATGCCCCGTGTGTCTCTCCCCTTCCCCCCCACACCCGCTCATGCCACGTGTGTCTCTCTCCTCCCCCACCCCCCGCTCATGCCCCGTGTGTCTCTTCCCTATCACCCACCTCCCCGCTCATGCCCCGTGTCTCTCCCCTCCCGCCACCCCTGCTCATGCCCCGTGTCTCTCCCCTCCCCCCCGCCCCCCACTCATGGCCCGTGTGTCTCCCCTCCCCCACTGCCCGCTCATGGCCCGTGTGTCTCTCCCCTTCCCCCCCACTCCCTGCTCATGCCCCGTGTGTCTCTCCCCTCAACCTCCACCCCCGCTCATGCCCCGTGTGCCTCTCCCCTTCCCCCCCACCCCCTGCTCATGCCCCGTGTGTCTCTCCCCTTCCCCCCACACCCGCTCATGCCACGTGTGTCTCTCCCCTCCCCCACCCCCCGCTCATGCCCCGTGTGTCTCTTCCCTATCACCCACCTCCCCGCTCATGCCCCGTGTGTCTCTCCCCTTCCCCCCACCCCCCACTCATGCCCCGTGTGTCTCTCCCCTTCGCCCGCACCCCCCGCTCATACCCGTGTGTCTCTACCTTTCCCCCCACCCCCCGCTCATGCCCCACATGTCTCTCTCTTCCCCACCACCCCCGCTCATGCCCTGCGTGTCTCTCCCCTTCCCCCCACCACCCGCTCATGCCCTGTGTGTCTCTCCCCCTCCCCCCCACCCCCCGCTCATGCCCCGTGTCTCCCTTCTTCCCCCCCACCCCCCGCTCATGCCCCGTGTCTCCCATCTTTCCCCCCCATCCCCCGCTCATGCCCCGTGTCTCCCTTCTTTCCACCCCCACCCCCCGCTCATGCCCCATGTCTCCTTTCTTCCCCCCAACCCCCACTCATGCCCAGTGTCTCCCTTCTCCCCCCCACTCCCCGCTCATGCCCGTGTCTCCCTCCTGTACCCCCCCACCCCCGCTCTTGCCCCGTGTCTCCCTCCTGTAGCCCCCACCCCCCGCTCATGCCCCGTGTCTCCCTTCTTCCCCCCCACCCCCCGCTCATGCCCCGTGTGTCTCTCCCCTCCCCCCACCCCCCACTCACGCCCCGTGTGTCTCTCCCCTTCCCCCCACCCCCCGCTCATGCCCCGTGTGTCTCTCCCCTTCCCCCCACCCCCCGCTCATGCCCCATGTGTCTCTCCCCTCCCCCCCACCTCCAGCTCATGCCCCGTGTCGCACCCCTCCCCCCACCCCCGCTCATGCCCCGTGTCTCTCCCCTCCCGCCACCCCTGCTCATGCCCGTGTCTCTCCCCTCCCCCCGCCCCCCGCTCATGGCCCGTGTGTCTCCCCTCCCCCCACCCCCCGCTCATGGCCCGTGTGTCTCTCCCCTTCCCCCCACTCCCTGCTCATGCCCCGTGTGTCTCTCCCCTCGACCTCCACCCCCGCTCATGCCCCGTGTGTCTCTCCCCTTCCCCCCCACCCCCTGCTCATGCCCCGTGTGTCTCTCCCCTTCCCCCCCACACCTGCTCATGCCACGTGTGTCTCTCCCCTCCCCCACCCCCCGCTCATGCCCCGTGTGTCTCTTCCCTATCACCCACCTCCCCGCTCATGCCCCGTGGGTCTCTCCCCTCCCCCCCACCCCCGCACATGACCTTTCTCCCCTGTTACCCCCCACCCCCCGCTCATGCCCCGTGTGTCTCTCCCCTTCCCCCCACCCCCCACTCATGCCCCGTGTGTCTCTCCCCTTCGCCCGCACCCCCCGCTCATACCCCGTGTGTCTCTATCTTTCCCCCCACCCCCCGCTCATGCCCCACATGTCTCTCTCTTCCCCACCACCCCCGCTCATGCCCTGCGTGTCTCTCCCCTTCCCCCCACCACCCGCTCATGCCCTGTGTGTCTCTCCCCCTCCCCCCCACCCCTCGCTCATGCCCCGTGTCTCCCTTCTTCCCCCCACCCCCCGCTCATGCCCTGTGTCTCCCATCTTTCCCCCCATCCCCCGCTCATGCCCCGTGTCTCCCTTCTTTCCCCCCCACCCCCCGCTCTTGCCCCCTGTCTCCCTTCTTTCCACCCCCCCCCGCTCATGCCCCATGTCTCCTTTCTTCCCCCCAACCCCCGCTCATGCCCAGTGTCTCCCTTCTCCCCCCCACTCCCCGCTCATGCCCGTGTCTCCCTCCTGTACCCCCCACCCCCGCTCTTGCCCCGTGTCTCCCTCCTGTAGCCCCCACCCCCCGCTCATGCCCCGTGTCTCCCTTCTTCCCCCCCACCCCCCGCTCATGCCCCGTGTCTCCCATCTTTCCCCCCATCCCCCGCTCATGCCCCCTGTCTCCCTTCTTTCCCCCCCACCCCCGCTCTTGCCCCCTGTCTCCCTTCTTTCCACCCCCACCTCCCGCTCATGCCCCGTGTCTCCCTTCTTCCTACCCCACCCCCGCTCATGCCCCGTGTCTGCCATGTTCCCCCCACCCCCCGCTCATGCCCGTGTCTCCCTCCTGTACCCCCCCACCCCCCGCTCTTGCCCTGTGTCTCCTGCCTGTAGCCCCCACCCCCCGCTCATGCCCCGTTTCTTCCTTCTCCCCCCACCCCCTGCTCATGCCCCGTGTCTCCCTTCTTCCACTCCCACCCCCCGTTCATGCCCCGTGTCTCCCTTCACCCCCCCACCCCCCGCTCATGCCACGTGTCTCCATTTCCCCCCACCTCCCCGTTCATGCCCCGTGTCTCCCTTCTTTCCTCCCCACCCCCCACTCATGCCCCGTGTCTCCCATCTTTCCCCCCCACCCCCAGCTCATGCCCCGTGTCTCCCTTCTTTCCCCCCCACACCCCGCTCTTGCCCCGTGTCTCCCTTCTTTCCACCCCCACACCCCGCTCAAGCCCTGTGTCTCCCTTCTTCCCCCCCACCCCCGCTCATTCCCTGTGTCTCCCTTCCATGCCCCCCACTCCCCGCTCATGACCCGTGTCTCCCTTCTTCTCCCCCACCCCCCGCTAATGCCCTGTGTCTCCCTTCTTCCTCCCCACCCCCCGCTCATGCCCCGTGTCTGCCCTGTTCCCTCACCCCCCGCTCATGCCCGTGTCTCCCTCCTGTACCCCCACCCCCTCTCTTGCCCTGTGTCTCCCTGCTGTAGCCCCCACGCATGCCCCGTGTCTCCCTTCTTTCCCCCCAACCCCTGCTCATGCCCCGTGTCTCCCTTCTCCTCCCCACTCCCTGCTCATTCCCTGTGTCTCCCTTCTTTCCACCCCACCCCCCGCTCATTCCCCGTGTCTTCCTTCAACCCCCACCCCCCGTTCTTGCCCCTTGTCTCCCTTCTCCCCCCACCCAACGCCCCTTGTCTCCCATCTTTCCCCCCCACCCCCAGCTCATGCCCCGTGTCTCCCTTCTTTCCCCCCCACACCCCGCTCTTGCCCCGTGTCTCCCTTCTTTCCACCCCCACACCCCGCTCAAGCCCTGTGTCTCCCTTCTTCCCCCCCACCCCCGCTCATGCCCCGTGTCTCCCTTCCATGCCCCCCACTCCCCACTCATGACCCGTGTCTCCCTTCTTCTCCCCCACCCCCCGCTAATGCCCTGTGTCTCCCTTCTTCCTCCCCCACCCCCCGCTCATGCCCCGTGTCTGCCCTGTTCCCCTCACCCCCCGCTCATGCCCGTGTCTCCCTCCTGTACCCCCCACCCCCCTCTGTTGCCCTGTGTCTCCCTGCTGTACCCCCCACGCATGCCCCGTGTCTCCCTTCTTCCCCCCCCAACCCCCCGCTCATGCCCCGTGTCTTCCTTCTTTCCCCCCAACCCCCGCTCATGCCCCGTGTCTCCCTTCTCCTCCCCACTCCCTGCTCATGCCCTGTGTCTCCCTTCTTTCCACCCCCACCCCCCGCTCATTCCCTGTGTCTTCCTTCGACCCCCACCCCCCGCTCTTGCCCCTTGTCTCCCTTCTCCCCCCACCCCACGCCCCTTGACTCCATTCTTTTCCCCCACCCCCGCTCATGCCCCGTGTCTCCCTTCTTTTCCCCCACCCCCCGCTCATGCCCCGTGTCTCCCATCTTTCCCCCCCACCCCCAGCTCATGCCCCGTGTCTCCCTTCTTTCCCCCCCACACCCCGCTCTTGCCCCGTGTCTCCCTTCTTTCCACCCCCACACCCCGCTCAAGCCCTGTGTCTCCCTTCTTCCCCCCACCCCCGCTCATGCCCTGTGTCTCCCTTCCATGCCCCCCACTCCCCACTCATGACCCGTGTCTCCCTTCTTCTCCCCCACCCCCTGCTAATGCCCTGTGTCTACCTTCTTCCTCCCCCACCCCCCGCTCATGCCCCGTGTCTGCCCTGTTCCCCTCACCCCCCGCTCATGCCCGTGTCTCCCTCCTGTACCCCCAACCCCCCTCTGTTGCCCTGTGTCTCACTGCTGTACCCCCCACGCATGCCCCGTGTCTCCCTTCTTCCCCCCAACCCCCCGCTCATGCCCCGTGTCTTCCTTCTTTCCCCCCAACCCCCGCTCATGCCCCGTGTCTCCCTTCTCCTCCCCATTCCCTGCTCATGCCCTGTGTCTCCCTTCTTTCCACCCCCACCCCCTGCTCATTCCCTGTGTCTTCCTTCGACCCCCACCCCCCGCTCTTGCCCCTTGTCTCCCTTCTCCCCCCCACCCCACGCCCCTTGCCTCCATTCTTTTCCCCCACCCCCGCTCATGCCCCGTGTCTCCCTTCTTTTCCCCCACCCCCCGCTCATGCCCCGTGTCTCCCTTCTTTCCCCCGCTCATGCACCGTGTCTCCCTTCTTTCCCCCCACCCCCCGCTCATGCCCCGTGACTCCCTTCTCCCCCCAACCCCTGCTCATGCCCCGTGTCAACCTTCTTTCCACCCCCACCCCCCGCTCATGCCCCGTGTCTTCCTTCTCCCCCCCACCCCCGCTCATGCCCCGTGTCTCCCTTCTTCCCCCCCACCCCCCGCTCATGCCCTGTGTCTCCCATCTTTCCCCCCATCCCCCACTCATGCCCCGTGTCTCCCTTCTTACCCCCCACCCCCCGCTCTTGCCCCGAGTCTCCCTTCTTTCCACCCCCACCCCCCACTCATGCCACATGTCTCCCTTCTTCCCCCCACCCCCCGCTCATGCCCCATGTCTCCCTTCTTCTCCCCCACCCCCGCTCATGCCCCGTGTCTCCCTTCTTCCGCCCCCACCCCCGCTCATGCCCCGTGTCTGCCCTGTTCCCCCCACCCCCCGCTCTTGCCCCGTGTCTCCCTCCTGTAGCCCCCACACCCCGCTCATGCCCCGTGTCTCCCTTCTTCCCCCCCACCCCCCGCTCATGCCCGTGTCTTCCTTCTTTCCCCCCCACCCCCCGCTAATGCACCGTGTCTCCCTTCTTCCTCCCCCACCCCCTGCTCATGCCCCGTGTCTCCCTTCTCCCCCCCACCCCCCGCTCATGCCCCGTGTCTCCCTTCTTCCACCCCCACCCCCGTTCATGCCCCATGTCTCCCTTCACCCCCCCACCCCCCGCTCATGCCGCGTGTCTCCATTTCCCCCCACCTCCCCGTTCATGCCCCGTGTCTCCCTTCTTTCCTCCCCACCCCATGCTCATGTCCCCTGTCTCCCATCTTTCCCCCCCACCCCCAGCTCATGCCCCGTGTCTCCCTTCTTTCCCCCCCACACCCCGCTCTTGCCCCATATCTCCCTTCTTTCCACCCCCACCCCCCGCTCAAGCCCTTCTTCCCCCCCACCCCCGCTCATGCCCCGTGTCTCCCTTCCATGCCCCCCACCCTCCACTCATGACCTGTGTCTCCCTTCTTCTCCCCCACCCCCCGCTAATGCCCTGTGTCTCCCTTCTTCCTCCCCCACCCCTTGCTCATGCCCCGTGTCTGCCCTGTTCCCCTCACCCCCCGCTCATGCCCGTGTCTCCCTTCTGTACCCCCCACCCCCCTCTCTTGCCCTGTGTCTCCCTGCTGTACCCCCACCCCTCGCGCATGCCCCATGTCTCCCTTCTTCCCCCCCACCCCCCCACTCATGCCCTGTGTCTTCCTTCTTCCTCCCCCAACCCCCGCTCATGCCCCGTGTCTCCCTTCTCCTCCCCACTCCTTGCTCATGCCCTGTGTCTCCCTTCTTTCTTTCCACCCCCACCCCCCGCTCATTCCCTGTGTCTTCCTTCGACCCCCACCCCCCGCTCTTGCACCTTGTCTCCCTTCTCCCCCCACCCCACGCCCCTTGTCTCCATTCTTTTCCCCCACCCCCCGCTCAGGCCCCGTGTCTCCCTTCTTTTCCCCCCACCCCCCGCTCATGCCCCGTGTCTCCCTTCTTTCCCCCCGCTCATGCACCGTGTCTCCCTTCTTTCCACCCCCACCCCCCGCTCATGCCCCGTGTCTTCCTTCTCCCCCCCACCCCCCGCTCATGCCATTTGTCTCCCTTCTTCCCCCCACACCCCCGCTCATGCCCTGTGTCTCCCATCTTTCCCCCCATCCCGCACTCATGCCCCGTGTCTCCCTTCTTTCCCCCCCACCCCCCGCTCTTGCCCCGAGTCTCCCTTCTTTCCACCCCCACCCCCCACTCATGCCACATGTCTCCCTTCTTCCCCCCCACCCCCGCTCATGCCCCGTGTCTCCCTTCCATGCCCCTCACCCTCCACTCATGACCTGTGTCTCCCTTCTTCTCCCCCCCCCCCGCTAATGCCCTGTGTCTCCCTTCTTCCTCCCCCACCCCCCGCTCATGCCCCGTGTCTGCCCTGTCGCCCTCAACCCCCGCTCATGCCCGTGTCTCCCTCCTGTACCCCCCACCCCCCTCTCTTGCCCTGTACCTCCCTGCTGTACCCCCCACGCATGCCCCGTGTCTCCCTTCTTCCCCCCAACCCTCCGCTCATGCCCCGTGTCTTCCTTCTTTCCCCCAACCCCCGCTCATGCCCCGTGTCTCCCTTCTCCTCCCCACTCCCTGCTCATGCCCTGTGTCTCCCTTCTTTCCACCCCCACCCCCGCTCATTCCCCGTGTCTTCCTTCGACCCCCACCCCCCGCTCTTGCCCCTTGTCTCCCTTCTCCCCCCACCCCACGCCCCTTGTCTCCATTCTTTTCCCCCACCCCCGCTCATGTCCTGTGTCTCCCTTCTTTTCCCCCACCCCCCGCTCATGCCCCGTGTCTCCCTTCTTTCCCCCGCTCATGCACCGTGTCTCCCTTCTTTCCCCCCACCCCCCGCTCATGCCCCGTGACTCCCTTCTCCCCCCAACCCCTGCTCATGCCCCGTGTCAACCTTCTTTCCACCCCCACCCCCCGCTCATGCCCCGTGACTTCCTTCTCCCCCCCACCCCCGCTCATCCCCCATGTCTCCCTTCTTCCCCCCACCCCCCGCTCATGCCCTGTGTCTCCCTTCTTTCCCCCCACCCCCCGCTCTTGCTCCGAGTCTCCCTTCTTTCCACCCCCACCCCCCGCTCATGCCACATGTCTCCCTTCTTCCCCCCCACCCCCCGTTCATGCCCCGTGTCTCCCTTCTTCTCCCCCACCCCCGCTCATGCCCCGTGTCTCCCTTCTTCCGCCCCCACCCCCGCTCATGCCCCGTGTCTGCCCTGTTCCCCCCACCCCCTGCTCATGCCTGTGTCTCCCTCCTGTACCCCACCACCCCCCGCTCTTGCCCCGTGTCTCCCTCCTGTAGCCCCCACACCCCGCTCATGCCCCGTGTCTCCCTTCTTCCCCCCACCCCCTGCTCATGCTCGTGTCTCCCTTCTTTCCCCCCACCCCCCGCTCATGCCCCGTGTCTCCCTTCTCCCCCCCACCCCCCGCTCATGCCCCGTGTCTCCCTTCTTCCACCCCCACCCCCGTTCATGCCCCATGTCTCCCTTCACCCCCCCACCCTCCGCTCATGCCGCGTGTCTCCATTTCCTCCCACCTCCCCGTTCATGCCCCGTGTCTCCCTTCTTTCCTCCCCACCCCATGCTCATGCCCCCTGTCTCCCATCTTTCCCCCCACCTTCAGCTCATGCCCCGTGTCTCCCTTCTTCCCCCCCAGTACCCCGCTCTTGCCCCATGTCTCCCTTCTTTCCACCCCCACCCCCGCTCAAGCCCCGTGTCTGCCTTCTTCCCCCCCACCCCCGCTCATGCCCCGTGTCTCCCTTCCATGCCCCCCACCCTCCACTCATGACCTGTGTCTCCCTTCTTCTCCCCCACCCCTGCTAATGCCCTGTGTCTCCCTTCTTCCTCCCCCACCTCCCGCTCATGCCCCGTGTCTGCCCTGTTCCCCTCACCCCCCACTCATGCCCGTGTCTCCCTCCTGTACCCCCCACCCCCCTCTCTTGCCCTGTGTCTCCCTGCTGTACCCCCACCCCCCGCGCATGCCCCATGTCTCCCTTCTTACCCCCATCCCCCCGCTCATGCCCCGTGTCTCCCTTCTCCTCCCCTCCTCCCCACTCCTTGCTCATGCCCTGTGTCTCCCTTCTTTCTTTCCACCCCCACCCTCCGCTCATTCCCCGTGTCTTCCTTCGACCCCCACCCCCCGCTCTTGCACCTTGTCTCCCTTCTCCCCCCCACCCCACGCCCCTTGTCTCCATTCTTTTCCCCCACCCCCCGCTCAGGCCCCATGTCTCCCTTCTTTTCCCCCCACCCCCCGCTCATGCCCCGTGTCTCCCTTCTTTACCCCCGCTCATGCACCGTGTCTCCCTTCTTTCCACCCCCACCCCCCGTTCATGCCCCGTGTCTTCCTTCTCCCCCGACCCCCCGCTCATGCCATTTGTCTCCCTTCTTCCCCCCACCCCCTGCTCATGCCCTGTGTCTCCCATCTTTCCCCCATCCCCCACTCATGCCCCGTGTCTCCCTTCTTTCCCCCCCACCCCCCGCTCTTGCCCCGAGTCTCCCTTCTTTCCACCCCCACCCCCCACTCATGCCACATGTCTCCCTTCCCCCCCCCCGCTCATGCCCCGTGTCTCGCTTCTTCTCCCCCACCCCCGCTCATGCCCCGTGTCTCCCTTCTTCCGCCCCCACCCCCGCTCATGCCCCGTGTCTGCCCTGTTCCCACCACCCCCCGCTCATGCCTGTGTCTCCATGCCTGTGTCTCCCTCCTGTACCCCCCCACCCCCCGCTCTTGCCCCGTGTCTCCCTCCTGTAGCCCCCACCCCCCGCTCATGCCCCGTGTCTCCCTTCTTATCCCCCACCCCCCGGCTCATGCCCGTGTCTTCCTTCTTTCCCCCCCCACCCCCCGCTCATGCACCGTGTCTCCCTTCTTCCTCCCCCACCCCCGCTCATGCCCCGTGTCTCCCTTCTCCCCCCCACCCCCCGCTCATGCCCTGTGTCTCCCTTCTCCCCCCCACCCCATGCTCATGCCCCGTGTCTCCCTTCTTTCCCCCACCCCCCGCTCATGCCCCGTGTCTCCCTTCTTTTCCCCCCACTCCCGCTCATGCCCCGTGTCTCCCTTCTTTCCCCCGCTGATGCACGGTGTCTCCCTTCTTTCCTCCCCAACCCCCGCTCATGCCCCATGTCTCCCTTCTTAACACCCCCCACCCCCGCTCATGCCCCGTGTCTCCCTTCTCCCCCCAACCCCCGCTCATGCCCCGTGTCTTCCTTCTCCCCCCACCCTCCGCTCATGCCCCGTGTCTCCCTTCTTCCCCCACCTCCCGATCATGCCCCGTGTCTCCCTTCTTCCCCCCACCCCACGCTCATGCCCCGTGTCTCCCTTCTTCCTCCCCCACCCCCGCTCATGCCCCGTGTCTGCCCAGTTCCCCCCACCTTCCGCTCATGCCCCGTGTCTCCCTCCTGTACCCTGCACCCCCCGCTCATGCCCCGTGTCTCCCTTCTTCCCCCAACCCCCTGCTCATGCCCCGTGTCTCCCTTCTTCCCCCTACCGCCCGCTCATGCCCTGTGTCTTCCTTCTGTCCCCCGCCCACCCCCCGCTCATGCCCCGTGTCTCCCTTCTTCCCCCCACCCCCGTGTCTCCCTTCTTACCCCCATCCCACACTCATGCCCCGTGTCTCCCTTCTTTCCCCCACCCCCCCGCTCATGGCCCGTGTCTCCCTTCTTTTCCCCCCACCCCCCGCTCATGCCCCGTGTCTCCCTTCTTTCCCCCGCTCATGCACCGTGTCTCCCTTCTTCCCCCCACCCCCCGCTCATGCCCCGTGTCTCCCTTCTCCCTCCAACCCCCGCTCATGCCCCGTGTCTCCCTTCTTTCCACCCCCCACCCCCCGCTCATGCCCCGTGTCTCCCTTCTCCTCCCAACCCCCGCTCATGCCCCGTGTCTTCCTTCTCCCCCCCACCCCCCGCTCATACCCCGTGTTTCCCATCTTCCCCCCACCCCCGCTCATGCCCCGTGTCTCCCTTCTTCCCCCACCTCCCGCTCATGCCCCGTGTCTCCCTTCTTCCTCCCCCAGCCCCCGCTCATGCCCTGTGTCTGCCCTGTTCCCCCCACTTTCCGCTCATGCCCCGTGTCTCCCTCCTGTACCCCTCCATCCCCTGCTCATGCTCTGTGTCTCACTTCTTCCCCCACCCCCTGCTCATGCCCCGTGTCTCCCTTCTTCCCCCCACCCCCCGCTCATGCCCCGTGTCTCCCTTCTTTCCCCTCACCCGCCGCTCATGCCCCCCGTGTCTCCCTTCTTTCCCCTCACCCCCCGCTCATGCACTGTGTCTTACTTCTTTCCCCCCACCCCCCACTCATGCCCCGTGTCTCCCTTCTTCCCCTCCCCTGCTCATGGCCCGTGCCTCACTTCCTTCCCCCTACCCCCGCTCATGCCCCGTGCCTCTCTTCTTACCCCCCCACCCCCCGCTCATGCCCCGTGTCTCCCTTCTTCCCCCCACCCTCCGCTCATGCCCTGTGTCTCCCTTCTTTCCCCCCACCCCCCGCTCATGCCCCATGTCTCCTTTCTTTCTCCCCACCCCTCACTCATGCCCCGTTTCTCTTTCCCCCCACCCCCCGCTCATGCCCCATGTCTTCCTTTCTCCCCCACCCACTGCTCATGACCCGTGTCTCCCTTCTTCTCCCCCCACCCCCCGCTCATGCCCGTGACTCCCTTCTTTCCCGCTCATACCCCGTGTCTCCCTTCCTTCCACCCCCCGCTCATGCCCCGTGTCTCCCTTCTTTCCACCCCGCCCCCTGCTCATGCCCCGTGTCTCCCTTCTTTCCACCCCCCGCTCATGCCCCGTGTCTCCCATCTTTCCCCCCACCCCCCGCTCATGCCCTGTGTCTCCCTTCTTCCCCCACCCCCAGCTGATGCCCTGTGTCTCCTTTCTTTTCCCCCACCCCCGTGCATGGCCCGTGTCTCCATTATTTTCACCCCCTGCTCATGCCCTGTGTCTCCCTGCTTTCCCCCCCACCCCCCGCTCATGCCCCATGTCTCCCTTCTTTCCCCCCATCCCCCCTCATGCCCCGTGTCTTCCTTTTCCCCAGCCCCGCTCATGCCCCATGTCTTCCTTCTTTCCCCCCCTCCCCCGGCTCATGCCCCATGTCTCCCTTCTTCCCCCACCACCCGCTCATGCCCCGTGTCTCCCTTCTTCCCCCCACCCCGTGCTCATGCCCCGGGTCTCTAATCTTTACCCCCCACCCCCTGCTCATGCCCCGTGTCTCCCTTCTTCCCCCCACCCCCGCTCATGCCCCGTGTCTCCCTTCTTTCCCCCCCACCCCCCGCTCATGCCCAGTCTCTCCCTTCTTTCCCCCCACCCCTTGCTAATGCCCCGTGTCTCCCTTGTTCCCCCCACACCCGCTCATGCCCCGTGTCTCCCTTCTTCCTCCCCCACCCCTGCTCATGCCCCGTGTCTGCCCTGTTCCCCCACCCCCCGCTCATGCCCCGTGTCTCCCTCCTGTACCCACCCCCCTCTCATGCCCCGTGTCTCCCTCCTGTACCCCCACCCCCTGCTCATGCCCCCTGTCTCCCTTCTTCCCCCACCCCCCGCTCATGCCCCGTGTCTCCCTTCTCCCCCCCTGCTCATGCCCCATGTCTCCCTTCTCCCCTCCTGCTCATGCCCCGTGTCTCCCTCATGTTACCTCCACTCATGCCCCGTGTCTCTCTCCTGGTCTTCCCGACCCCCGCCGATGCCCTGTTGTGTTCTCTTTATACACCCTGCCTTCCCTTTCCCTGGTGTCCATCTTGGTAAAAGATTTTCCTTCCTACACCGGGACGCCTGTCTGTGGCGTCCCGGTTTGGGAAGAAAAATCTTTTTTTTACCACCCCGGGTTCCCACTTTGAGAACCTAGGATGCTAGTGGTCTTCCTCCATTGAAAAGGACGTTATGGTTACATTTCACTAATAAAAATCTATGAAATTCAGTAAAAACACTTTGTTGAAGGGACATTATGGTTAAGTTGCGCTACTAAAAACCTATGAAATTCAGTAAAAAAAATTTTGCTAAAGGGACGTTATGGTTAAGTTGCGCTATTAAAAACCTATGAAATTCAGTGAAAAAACATTGTTAAAGGAACGTTATGGTTAAGTTGCGCTACTAAAAACCTATGAAATTCAGTGAACAAACTTTGTAAAAGGGACGTTATGGTTAAGTTGCGCTATTAAAAACCTATGAAATCCAGTAAAAAAACTTTGTTAAAGGGACGTTATGGTTAAGTTGCGCTACTAAAAACCTATGAAATTCAGTAAAAAAACTTTGTTAAAGGGACGTTATGGTTAAGTTGCGCTGCTAAAAACCCATGAAATTCAGTAAAAAAACATTGTTAAAGGGACGTTATGGTTCCAAGTAAAACCGAAAAACCATTGAAATTCACCAGTTATGGTAAGCTAAGCAACCATAACTCGCGCCACCACCGTGCACTGCTAAGCCTAACACCCAGTACATCAAAGATGACATCACAAATGTCATTGATGACATCACTGATGACATCACATGTCTGACTCCCCCTTTTTTCCTTTCCTGACATATCTAGGCCACATGATTTTCTTCAGTAACAGTCAGGAACTAAAAATTGTAACTGTACTATATTCGTAGACTTATCCTTCAAGTATGTTCTTACAATAATTCCCTTAGGGTCCAGTCATATCATATGAAACATACACATAGGGGAAGACAGAACCTTGAAAGACAGCAATCCTTTTTGTGCATTAAAATTATCAGTAGATTTATCAGCACTTTCTGATACTTTTGAGGTTTTTTTATTACTGTACTTTCCCTGTATAAGCTCACATGTTTTATATGTTGTACTCACCCTATTTTCCTTAGGGTCCAGACACATCATGTGATATATATAGATAGGGTAAGTAATAGCTTTGAAACTGAGCAATCATTTCTCTGCATAAAGGTAATCAGTTAGGTTATGAACACTTTCTGCTACTATTGCTGTTTTTTTTCTTACTTCAATTCCCTTGTATATATTCATATTTGTATGTGGTGTTGTCTCTTTGTGATTTGTCTATAATAATGAAATTATGTAGTAAGTGGGTTTTATTACCTACTTATCACAAGTTTCACTGTATGCAAAACTCTAATATGAAAGCAGTTATCATTTCACTATTCAACATGGCAAGATTATGAATATGGCACCTTCATCATGTATGCTGCACACACTGCCTATGTTTCTGCATGAGTAGCTTAGTATACTGGATAGAACTTCATAATAGAATGCTATTTATATCAATGATTGCTTAATGCACTAATTAGCTCATGATATTTATCCCAATGATCCTTGACAGTTTTTGGTCAGCATTATAAGAATCCCTTGTACAGAGTTTTCATGAAAAGTAAATGCACATGTGATGTCATCAGTGATGTCATAAATTGATGTCCTGGGTGTTAGTGTTAGCAGTGCACAGTGGCGCGAGTTATGGTTGCTTATCTTACCATAACTGCCGAATTTCAGGGGTTTTTCAGTTTTACTTTGAACCATAACGTCCCTTTAAAAGTTTTTTCACTGAATTTCATAGGTTTTTAGTAGCGCAACTTAACCATAATATCCCTGACTTTAAATACATGTAACATAGAACATACTGAACCCCTAGCTAGTGATTTCGATGTCCGTGGAGTACTGCCATGTCCGTGGACATATTGAAAATATGAGCGTGGTGGATGTAAATTTAAATAGTGTGCCCCATTTCCCCCATGAGGTTGGCTCTAAAAAGAGCTGTTTTATTTGGTTCTTTTGCAGATGCTTGACAGACACCTGTTATTTTATATATTTTTTTTTCTTACTTTACTCCTAAAATCTTCACATAACCTTCTCCAAAGCAACCCTTACATTCCAAAACAGCATGGCATTTCCCATAAAAGATAAGGAAATGCCATCTTCTTTAAAATAAACAGCATTACTGGAATCAATATTCTCATTATTACAGAAGAACATACCAGCTCTAAGCATGAAGGCACACATGCCTCGGTTGATTACACACCTAGCATTGTTTTGCTGAGGACAAAAAAATGAACTATTGTCCCATATTGCCCTAGGTAGTAATCCAGAAAAAATTACTTTGGCATTTGGAAGGATGTTCATTACTGCTTGAACCAAGTGTTCCAAATCTGCCAACAAAGTAGGGGCACTGACATAGCCCAAATGGAAAGCATCATAGTGCAAAACTACCACATGGGGACTGTTCATCCTACCCATATCTTCACAAACTTGTACAATTGCCTGTACCATGCAATCAGGCACAGTGCTCCACACCACCTCCACTCCTTTAACATCAAAATTATTTGCAACATGCCTGCATTGAGCATACTGTTGTAAATCATGCACAAACATATCTCCAAGCACCAACACCCTGACTTTCTCCACTTCTGCCATCTTCACTACATACAGTCTCTTTCAACACAAATCCACAACCTCAACATCTGATTGGCTGATCCCTACAGTCTTCTTTCCATGCTGGATTTGCTGGAAAACCCCGGATGTAGCACGCCCTGTCCACGGACAGCCACGGTGTCCGCGGATCGCATAACTCTTGGACAACTCTTCTACCATTTCCACTTCACTCTCTGTGCCATTCCCTCATTGCATACAGCTAAGCAGTCACACAATACGGAGAACGTCCTCAGAACACCCCCATTTTGTTTATTTTCGAACATTTCAGGACACCGCGAGTGTTCTTATAACACATGCAACTTGCCAGCAAACAATACGGACAACGTCCTCAGAACACCCCCATTTTCTTTATGTACGAACATTTCAGGACACTGCAAGTGTTCTTCTGGCTCACTCTTTTTTCTTTTGCTGACATATCTAGGCCACATGGTTTTCTTCAGTAATAGTCAGAAACTAAAAATTGTATTTTATTTGTAGACGTATCCTACAAGTAGGTTCTTATAGTAATTCCCTTAGAGTCCAGTCACATCATATGAAACATATACATGGGGGAAGACACAAGCTTTAAAGACAACATTATTTTCATGCAAATAAATGATGATTTCTCTGTTTTAAAGCTGCTATTTACCCTATGTATCTGTATATTGGTATGTGTTCTTGTCTCTTTGTGTTTTCTCTATAGTAATGCAATTATGTAATACATGAGTTTTATTAGCTACTTATTACATATTTCACAGTACACAAAAATCTATTAAGAAAACAATTATCATTTCATTATTCAACATATTAACATTACGAATATTATACCTTCATCTTGTACGCTGCACACAATGCAATGTTTCTGCATTAGTAGCTTAGTATACTAGATAGAACCCCATAATAGAATGCTATTTATATCAATGCATCGTTCAAAGCACTAATTAGGGTATGATATTTATTGCAATGATCCTTGACACTTTTTTTGCAACATTATAATAAGAATCCCTTGTACACATATTTCATGAAAAGTACATACACATGTGATGTCATCAGTTTTGTCGTCAATGACATTTGTGATGTCATCTTTGATGTTGTGGGTGTTAGTCTTAGCAGTTCACAGTGGTGGCGCGAGTTATGGTTGCTTAGATTACCATAACTGGCGAATTTCAGGGGTTTTTCAGTTTTACTTGGAACCATAACGTCCCTTTAACAAAGTTTTTTCACTGACTATCATAGGTTTTTAGCAGCGTAACTTAACCATAACGTCCCGTTAACAAAGTTTCTTTATTAGCACGCAAACAATATACAAAGATGGAGTGTAAAAAGCAATTTCTCAGAGATGGCTGTACACAGAATGTTGCAAACTAAGAATTTATGGTTGTTTACAGTGAAGGTCAGCTGCTTCCATTTTTTGCTCGCGTGCCGGAGAGGCCCACAACTCACACTATAAGGTTCTATTGTTTTTTGACCTTGACAGACAGGGATCGTGCTAAAATGACTTCTTTTGAAGGAGTGTTGCAAAAACGTAAGACACGATAAGGATGAAATTTCTGAAACGAAACCACTTTTATATATTACATCACTATGAGAAACATCGTTGGCACAGATGGAGTCGTATTTTGGGACTGCACTATGCTTAGACAATGGAAAATGGCAATATAATGTAAGTAATCCTTTAGATTATTTTATACCGGAATATAATAACAATAGCGTGGCGTTAAAGCCCAGTTAAGTTGTACTTGTTCGTTCAATGTGGCGTAGTGTTTTCTACCGCGCACTATCACAGCCGAATTGGTCCCCTGTCGCTTAGAGGGCTCTGAAAAAGGCAGAGGCAGAGGGTGGGTTAATGGGAATAAGTTAACATATTCCGTTGCACTATTCTCACTAGCAAATAGTTTCACGCCCTAATAAATAAAATGAATATTTTTAATGAAGATCGGCCGGTGAGACTAATTTATGTTTTTTAAAACAGGTACGTACTTCCGTATTGTCAATGCCACGATTTTCAGACCCCAGCCGATGGTTTCTTTAACTGCCAGGTGCAGTTCCATGTAAGCAACTTCATGACCCTCACCATTTTATGGGACAATCGCCAAGGACCAATATGCCCTTACGCAGTACTAGCCGCTAGAAGCAACATACCAACCATTATGGAGGTCTAATGCCTCGTTTTTGGAGCAGCCTTCTGATTATCAGTGCGACCATTTGCTTCTTTCATCATAAACCAACAGCATGTGTACCCTAATGCCTCGTTGTTGGAGCAGCCTTCCGGTTATCAGTGCGACCATTTGCTTCTTTTATCATAAACCAACAGCCTGTGTACCGCAAAGGAACAGCGCGTGGCTCAAGATGAACTTTTGCTGATTGACAGCAAAGACAAATGCAAATCGCTGAATATTCTCTAAACATTTGATGTGAAATAAATGTACTTTAACAAATGTACAATCTTGCTGTTTACTTTTAAACCACAGTTTCATATTCCGAATTGTGGCGCACTGTGTTGTAAGCTGATCTAACACCCTCTGTACCGCAAAGGAACAGCACGTGGCTCAAGATGAACTTTTGCGGATCCACAACAAAGACAAATGCAAATCGCTGAATATTCTCTAAACATTTGTTGTCAAATAAATGTACTTTACGAACTGTACAATCTTGCTGTTTGTTTTTAAATCACAGTTTCATATTCCGAATTGTGGCGCGCTGTGTTGTGAGATGATGTGTGTTGATTTCCGGGTTCTGTGTAAAGTCGCGTTGACTGGAGACGACTGAGCGCGTTTGGCTACGCACCCTGTAACGTCACGGAGAGAGGCGGGGAATATGAATGCTTTGATAATGTCAGGCTTAGGGGCGGGACATATGATTTAGTGTTGCAAAAGCAGGTCAGCCAGGTCGATGGCGCAAGTGATAGGATTATCACATAATGTTGGCACACAGCAGCCTGATTTATCGTTTCTTTAGTAGACAAAAAGTCGGGTAAGGCCCATAGGAAATTGTACTATCAGCGGACATAAGGAGGGTTCTTAGAACACTTTCAACTTGACAACGAACAATATGAACAGCGTTCTCAGAACACCCCCATTTTGTTTAATAGCAAACATTTCGGGACACCGCAAGTGTTCTTAGAACACATTCAACTTGCCAGAGTACAATACGGACAGCGTCCTCAGGACACCCCCATTTTGTTTACGTACAAACATTTAAGGACACTGCAAGTGTTCTTAGCTCAATTTTAGCTTGCTTGCGAACAAAACGGGCACATACTCCGTCCTCAGAACACCCCACCATTTAGTTTATTTACAAAATTTCCGAACAGCTGTGTTGTCCGCAGACAAATCGAACACAACAAAAGCGTCTAGCACATTAAAAAAACAGAACATTGAACCTATCTCATACTCCCCCACCCTCCCCAAACACTCTTACACACCAACACACTCCACTAAATACAATTTTTAATCCAAGTTTCACCGTGCTGTCCGCGGTCGACGGCGAATGCAAGATGGCGGGCGCCACAGAAAATCTGACGCGCTCCACGCACCACGCCGTCCAATCCGCGAACTCGTTGCATGTCCGCGGACATCACGCAAGCCACTCGGGCCAATCACAGCGCTGTCCGCGGAGCGAACCGGGAAGTCCGTCCGCGGAGCGAACGTAGATATCACTAATTTCTTTGCCTTACGTTTTGGTCATTTTCATTCTGCAAAAGCACGCTTTCGGGACCAAGCCCCCGCTCCTGCCGCAAATTTGGTGTAAATCCGTCCAGCGGTTTGGGCTGTAGGCATGCACAAAGTTTTTTCCCATTATGTCTATGGGGAAAAACACAAGTTTTGGGACCCCCCCTATAACTTTGCCCCCCTACCCACCCCCGGACCAAACCTCTCCAAACTTTATACTTTTTTCGCAAAGTTTGGTGAGGATTCGTCCAGAGTGAGCGAAGTTATAAGCCACACAAAAAATGCTCTTCCTATGGAAACACCAACTTAACCATAACTACATGGAAGCTACCGCGTCCATGTAATATAGATTCAAGTAAACAACTTTAGTAGAAGGGACATTATGGTGAGAACTTAACACAAGAAAACCTGTGAAATCCAGCTAAAGCCACCTTAACTTTGCATCCCCTGTTGCGCAGCCTATGACCATAAAATGTATGAATAACAAAACCCTGACATCACAGAAAACATAACTGATGACATCACTAATAATTGTAGGAGAACACTGATAAAATCACAAATTGCATCACTGATGACACAACTGGTGACAACACTTATAACATTGTATATAACAGATTATATCGATAATGGCATTAGACATAACATGATTAATATATGAGGTTATAAAAACGTTGACTTTCTTAATAACAATTTAGGCCATGGACTTGGCCGTGACGAAGGCTGTGGTAACTGGCCATCACGAAACACTGTAGCCTGTGGTCAGTTACTATACTAAATACTAATGTGCATGATTAAAAGCCATGCCTAGTGGATTGTCACTGTTTAAATATGCAGTGGGAAACATTGAAAGATATAGTCAGTGGCCATGGCTAAAGGCCATAGCTAGTGCCCATTAATATGTTAGAATATACAGTCGGCACAGCCAAAGGCAGTGGCCACTGGCTAGTATTGTGTTGAAGACCATGCTAGTGGATGGTTAATATATATAATTTACAGTGGGCACGGCTGAAGGCCATAGCTAGTGGCTGGTTAGTGTTGTATAATACACAGTGGGCACGGCCAAAGGCCATCACTTATTGCATGTTAGTATTTTAAAATGTACAGTGTACATTGCTGAAAGATGTACAAACTGCTCATGGTCAAATGCCACTGCTAGTGGCCCATTTATATATCAGAATATATAGTCAGCACAGCCAAAGATTGTGGCCACTGGCCAGTATTGTGCTAAAACCCATGGCTAGTGTATTTAATATACAGTGGACACAGCTGAAAGCTGCAAGCTGTAGCCACTAGTGATTGCCTATGTCAAAGTCTATGGTTGGTGGCCTGTGAGTGTTTTAAAATAATCAGTGCACATGGGTGAAACCTGTGGCCAGTGTCCAAGACTGAAGACTATCATTAGTAACCATTAATGTATTAAAATATATTTGGCCATGCACACTAAACATGACTGAAGGCCATCCTTAATGCCAGTTACTGTTGTAATGTAATTTGTGATGTCATCAGTGATGTGATCTGTGATGTCATCATTGTGGTCATAGATGCGCAACAAGGGACACGAAGTTAAGGTGGCTTTAGCTGAATTTCAGGGGTTTTGTTTGCGTGAAGTTCTAACCTTAACATCCCTGCAACTAAAGATTTTTCCTTGAATTTGAATGGTTTTGTTATTCCATACATAATTCATATTAATAATACATACCATTATTCTAATCAAAACAATGTATCATGTGTAGAAAGTAAAACATAAAGCAATTGTGCAATCACATTCCGCCCAATAACCCTTTTCTTAAAAACCTTTCTTTCCATATTAATGTCATTTTTAAAAGTGTTGACAAATATATGTGCTTTTTACAAATAGAACGTTATTAATTGTTACAGTAAATGTGTACAAAGACTACGCTCATTATATCTTAAAACAAATCTTTACAACACTACTGCACACATATATGTTTTTTTTAGAACAGTTTTATAGCTGCATCTAACAAATATGAATTTATTTACCCGCAACTAATCACAGCGCTTCAGCTGTGTCAATAAAAGGCCCAATGCTCTTCCCACCGGCAAATTGCATTGTGAGCTCCTATCTTCCCTAGCTGTGTCAACAAATGAGCCAATGGCACACCGAAATGCATTTACGCGATGACACGAATGAAGCTACATGATATCCGCGCCAGCAGAATCATCCAATAGCATGTTGAATTACATTGAATTACATTGACGTGTCTATGCATCACCCCCCCACCGATCATATTAAGCAAACCGTCCAACCGCACCTTTGGATGTATTGGTGCGGCTACACCCACGCCGTTTCACGACATCTGCACATATGACACCGTCCAATCAGCGGGTGTGGAAGTCTGTAGCTGCAAACAATCACCATATCCACAAAAAAGAAGTTTACATTTATCATTGCTTTCTGTACTTTCAAGTGTTTCTGAGTAACTGCAAGAAGTTTTGGCACATTGCCCCTCACATTCTTTATCCTTTTTATCCACTTTTCCCCTAATACTATTTTCATTTGTCTTGTAATCTGCTCAGTTTGCCTATTTTTTTAACAACTTTTTCATTTTTTGAGGCGTTACCTCTTTCAAGTTGTACATATTCCTCCCCGGTTGGACATTCCAACATGTCCGCCCACGAGAGTACCAGCAGTGATGACATTTTCCTTTGGGTTTCGAATCCATCGCCACGGAGGAAGAAGGAAACTGGGATGAAAACCACTGCTTTCAGTTGGCGCATCTTTAAAGTTAAAGAACACTGTTCCAGAAATGAGGCAGATCAGGTACTTTGCACATTCTTCTACAAAAATGTACATTGTGGGTCTTTCAACGTTCCATCTCAAAGCCTGGGAACATCTATTATGATTAATCATGTGGTGCAAGTCCTCTGGGATGAAGTCGATAATGACTATCAAAAGCGCACAAACATCATGAAAAAAATGCATGGGTCCCATTCTTTGCGTAGACAGACATCAGCACCACCTGCAGCACCTCAATCCACCAGTGCACCAGCAACACAAATTGCAAATGAAGCATCAACTTCAGCAGCAGTGTCCACTGCACAGACTCCTGTTGTACCAACCGCCAATCTTTCCATGATGAAAGTCATGTGTAGACAATGGGTCCCATTCCGAGGTTGGTGGTAAGTGGTTAACGGTGCCGGTAATGGTGCTGGTGCCGTTAACCCCTTAGCATCGCATTACGAGGTCCTTTAGCGGGTCCCACTAAGGGTGGCTGGTTTTTCCAGGCGTCCATAGTGGGATCCGCTAAAGGACCAGTATGCTAACAACAGGCCCATTATTAGCGGGACCGTTGTTAGCATGGTCCCCATTCCCATTGAGCCCTGTGGGGGCTCGAAAAGGAATGGGGAGGGGTTCCCGGAATGGGGAAATACCAGGTCCCAGGGGCGTTGCTAGGGGGGGTCTAAGGGGGCTTTAGCCCCTGATCTTTTGGTTGTAGCCCCGGATAGAATCTCAGGAGCTACAGCCAAAAGGCTAGCTAGCCCCCAGTCCCAACAGCTCCAACATCAGCTTAGCCCCGGGTCTTTTCCAGACCTAACAACTCCCTTGCCGGGTCCTCCAAGGTTGGAATGGCCTGGTAATTTCCCATTCAGGGAACCCGGACCCGGTATGCGGTAAGGGGGTAGCCATGGCGCTAATAGTGCCATGGCTACCTCCAACCTTTTAAGGAGGCCCAATGTCTCAAATGGGTAGTCAGGGGAGGAGCCACATTTAGGAATGACAGAAGTTAAATGCTGAACACCAGATTACCTGTCATTCTTTTTTTTTTAAATTTAAAGTGCCAATTTCTTTTGCCCCCTTTTTTCTCAAAATATAAAAACAAAAAAATGAAAATAAAAATATGTTGCTTTTTCTTTTAATTCCCTTTGTTATATGTTGCATCCTTATATGTTCTTCCCGCCTATTCCAAACCCTCTTCTGTCTGCAAAACTGCCCTTTTAAGGGCCACCTTTTAAGTTACAAAAATATATCAAATTGAACACAGACTGGAAAGATATATTCCAATATCTATTGTTATATCAACATTTAATTTATCCATTTTCAGTTATCAAAATCCCCTAATGTTTTGTTTGTAGCTATTGTTACCAAGGGCAACAGTTTAGCTGTGAATAAAAGCACTCCAGTCATTGCTCGCCTTAGCCACGCACGCAAAATCCTGCAATCCATTGGCTGAGGATGTAGCTCCGACTACAAATAATAATATTTAAAAAAAAATACAACTTTGTGTTTGTACATATGTGATTAAACATATATATCATATTTATGAAACCTGTTACAAAATATCTTTTACATGTTCCCTTCTTTCTTCTATATTTCCAACTATGAAACAAAATGAAATGCATTTCATAACAAAAGAAAAACAAAATTATTTCTGTTTTTCTTTTTTAATGGTCCAAAGTGTAAGGAAGGCATGGTATCAACAGTAAGACAGACACAAGTGACCACAGTTCAAGGGTGTTTATTTAACTTCAATGAGGTTTGAATAACACCTATCTAATCCTAAATCTAAAGATGGGAGCAAGCTACGACCACCACATAATAATAATGAAGTCAGAGTGGCGTTTTGTCAAAATAAAAGGGCCTATACTAATAAATCTATTGCCCATCCTGTCCTCTAAATACAAATAGTGTGGGAAACAATGTTATGCAAAAGAAAAGTGTTCAAGAAATGATATGTCAGGATTGTATTGCAGTTAGCTTCCCTTTCCCACGGTTAGCACAGTCTCTGACTTTTTTACCACACATGTGCAGTTCAAAATGTCAACATCATGGCCTTCTGCGCCAAAGTCTCTGCTGTTCAAAGTCTCTTCTTTCAGAGGTCCTGATGCAACAAACAAATAATTAAGTCCCTTTCCTTCCTGGATTCTCCTATGCACACTTTTCTCAGGTTATTTACTGTTTTCCTTGGAACCCCCTCCACCAGGCTCAGATCCACTGTAACACAAAGTTCCGATTTTCAACATATACACAATTTTCTTAGGATTTCCGTGTATCCAATTTCTCAGGTGATACATGGTTCACCCCTGATCCTCCTCTGCCGGGCTCAAATCTGTTCTAACACAAAATCTTCAATCAGTCTCCCTCTGCCTGGCTCAGACCAATTTCTCTATTGTATCACAAACTTGCTTTAACTCAAAGCTTTCAATTGATCTCCCTGCGGCGGGCTTGGACCAACTTCCTCTACTTTGTCATCAACTTTCTTTAATGTATCAACATCGATGACTTTCGATTGCTCACAGTATTCGGCTTGACCCATTGCAGGAACACTTTGATTCACAATCCTTTGTCACTCTTTCACATTTGTCAGCTCTCTTACAGAGACCTTTGATTCAGCATGCTCATAGTGTCGGAGCACTCTGTCAAAGGTATCGGATATCTTGGTTTCAAAGTTCAATCATTCATCTGCAGTTCAACTTTACTCACGTTGGTTATTACACACGTTTCTTACAATGTTCGTTCCAAAGCTCGCCATAGAATGTTGCTGCTTGCAACCTTGGCTTTAACACAGAGCGGTCTTGTATCTGTCTCGCCAACTCACCGGCTTTGTTGATGTCACTGACGCTGCTTTGTTGTTGGAGCCAAGAGCAGTCCCATAGCAGCTGGCGATTCTCCCCGCTTTGATTATCGACGCAGTAGGCCGCCTTGTACCTCTGACACACAATGCAGGATTCCTCAGGCTTGTTTCCTGGTCTTACACTTTCTATTCTCGAGGCTTCACGAAAGTACTGGTTCCTTGTCGAAAAAGTCAAGGAAACTTCCCTCATTGTGATCCCCTTCTGTTTCGCCATCTTTCTCCTTGTGTCAAACTTCCATCTTGGAACTGATGTTTCCTCGTGTGCTTTGCATCGCTCAGTGTGTGCTCTCAGGCTCTGCCTTTTCTCCATGTGGGGAAGTGTAATGTAAGTCAGGTGTGCGCAGTGGTCAGTAATTGCATGAGACTACATGACCATTGTATTGGTACATGTCAGGTATACAGCTCGGTTGTTAGTCCGTTTACTCTTATAGCGGGCTGTCCATGAGAAAGTGTTCATGCTGTGAAAGAGGGGGTTGAGTTCCTAAGTATCCTACCTGGTAGGGTGGGGTCAAGATGTTACAGGGAAGGGGATACCATGCCTCACCATGCAGTGGCCCACTCCCAATCCCTGAAAACCCCTCACCCAAGTGATCATCCTGCACTAGTCCACCCCCAGGAATAATCCAAAAGCGATGGTCATGTTCTGGCCACCTGGATGACAGATCCATGGGGCTAGTGGGTGAGACAGCTTCTGGTTTCTCACATAAGTGAATAAAAATTGTATTCCTAGTACACAACCATTAACAGGTTGTATTCATTAATCATATTATAGAGGGAAAAACTTCTCGTTGGAGAGAAAAGAAACCTCTATTCAGATATTTTCAATATTTAACAATAATTATATGCACATATACAAAATATGCACTATCTCACTTTCTACAAGTATATGCATATAATACCATGTATAATAAAAATGTAAACAATTGTATAAAATAAACATTGTATCAAAAACACCCTTCACAAAATAACACTTTAAAAAACGAAGAGCTGCTACAGTGCAGTATACGAAAAAAATGCAGTATTATCACCTCAACTATACTAACCATTTAGGTAAAGACAAACTTGGTTTTGCATCAGCAGATTCTAAAAAGAATTGGCCACAACGCCAATAATTTGAACACTGATAAAGGCATTTCACTACAGTGCACATGTTCCAATACCGTACACATATTATTTAATAATACATGATGATACATTTAGAGATTATTTTATGCAACCTTCACCAGGAAACCAAGCCACATAACCTAACTATGTCTTCAGTTTTACAAATAAATAAATGATGACATGCCAACAGTGTAACATTATTTTCAGTATTAATCTTTTATAGTCATACCTATATTTCAAATAATAGATACACAATAAAAACGTGTGTCTGTAAACAGATTAGCGCTTAGCAAAAACTACACTAATAACCTAACAAATGTAATTTCCATACTTGTACTTTATAAAATCTATGTGCGTCCTTTGTTTGGCCACCTACACACACGAGAAGTGTAAAATGACATTTCATAATGTACACATCATATTTCAAATGTTTAAAAACTAGGAATTGTTATTTAATCTTCTATTGGCACTGATAGTTGTACGCAGTGTGCAATACTTTTTTTAACTATATCAAAATTAATTCTTAATTATCAAAATTATATCTGCACAGCCATTTCATAACTTCTTTCATAATTTGGTGTGTGCCCTTTTTCTGGCCACCTACATACTTAAGAACCTAATGACAATTTTCTTAAACCTACCATAAGAAATGGAAAAACATGTACGGTTTAATGACTGAATAGATTTGATGACTTTTCTAAAAACGTCACACTGAACATATTTATGCACTAAACACACTCACACTGTGAGTAAGGCATTTTCATTTTTTATTTCAATTAGAATACTTTTTTAAAACTGTTATGTGAATGCACATTTTCACCACCCATACACATATTAAGTAAACACAGTGGGCCTCATTACGACCCTGGCGGAAATCGAAAAACGATGGCGGAAATGCAATACCGCCATCGAATAGCGCTCGGTGCGATTATGACCCGTCACCGCAAAGTACGATGCCATTAGCGACACCGTAGTGAACGCCAACGCTAACTGCACCAAGTACGCGCGCGCCATGCCAAACCGTAATTACCACCATGGCGCAACGGTACGCGAATTCTGACCCTAGCGGACATGCACCTAACGCCATCAAGCACGGCGGAAAGTACCATTCCGCCATGGTGAGAAGTACGGCATCGCGAACCAACCGTAAACGGCCCCACTGAGTGCCTGTACACCGCTCCCTGGCCACATTGTACAACTCCCCGTAGGTGCAATGAAGTCACACAATGCAACCAGTGAAATGTACTAGTCATCCATACCTGCCAACGAACAAATGAATCTCAAGAGGGGCCAATGGGAGCTGCAGGGCACAGATGGCACGAATACAGAAGCTATTCCAATGGACATGACCTCAGTCTCCCACCAAGATACGCACGCAAAGACAGGCACCTGTGACCAGCAATATTCCGAAAATCACATCATTCCACCAATCCACCTGGCTGACCGGCATCTGTTACACAAAAGCTAATCCCCCGCCCCTGAGCATGACATCATTAAAACAGTCATATTGGCAGCCCTTATCCCTGACCTCACTGGGCTTCGTAGGCAAACGCGCCCAGCACAGTACCACGCAACTATACTCCGAAGCTGGAACCCAATGCAGATCTCCTCACAATACATCGCTCCCCAAATAGGAATATGCCACATCACTTGCAAAGAAGAACGCTACACGGTCCATATCAGAATAGAAATTTAATGCACAACAAATTCACCAAGCCCATACAGCCATTAGGCCATGAACTCCAAAACACATTTCACCATTGTGGGCTGCATCCGCAATAAATGACCAGCTACTTCTTGTGTGACGCCCTGTTCCTTCATGGTACACAGGGGCTACATTCTCGTACGAAAAGGCAACATGGAAGCGCCTACAACCGCAGGGCCGTCCCAATAGGGAGGCACTAGTCCAGCTGAAAGGCCGAAATGTTGCTCCTAGCCACTAGTACTGCGTAAGGGCATGTGGCCCATTGGCGATCGTCCCATAAGATCGTAATGCTGCTCCACTGATTAACACGAAGCAGCAGGTGTCGGGAGTAAAATCCATCTGCAGGAGTGGCATACAGATGGCAGTGGCAAAAGGGGAGGAGATACCTGTCAACCAAATGAAATGAAAAAGAATAGTATGGCCATCAGAAATACATTTGAATTACTCACTTCAATGATCACACCAAATCCACAGCCATATGCATGCTAGCCCACTCCAAAGGATCATCACCACCCAAAAACCACTTGCGAATCATAACTATCTATATCGAGGTGAAAACACCATCACAAACGAGTGTACCTGTGCATGCGTCTGTTAAAACAGAATCCATCAGATGGGATTGGTAACGTGCATAGACACAAGTGTCTGAAGGCGCGTCGAGACAGGGAGGGCTCAACAAGGCCAGATAGACGATGGTCCCACTATGGCAGCCCTGCATCACATAGCGCAGGGGAGGCGGACAGATTCCAAGAAGCCCTGTACATGGCAAACTCTGTATCAAATCATCTGTCCATGCATCCATTCATCATTCCCTCATCCCGTAATGAAAACGCCTGTTCCCATACTCACATAACATGTGAAATTTCCATTGAGTCTGTGCGTTATGCAGCCTGCAAAATCCACTGTGCCCCAGCCCGTAATTCCAGTGTTGTGAAGTAACATGTATTTGGGAACGTCCGGCCTCATCGTCCACTTCGCTATTGCGCATCCCAAACTATTCATATCAATCATTGCATCCTCGCCAATGCCCCCTGTCCCAAGGACATTGAACAATAGAACGTTATATTTGCAGTCAGACCTGTGGGCATCTCCTCGCCGCTAGCTGAAAACCGAAAGCGCCGCCCTTTGAATTCCTCATTTGCAACATCACGTCGAAAAGGCATCTGTGGCCGCTTGAAATCACAAATTAATCCATCTAGTGCGGCTGTGTGTGAAAATGGCAACTGCCTTCACTCACAAATGGGACGCCCCGCCCGTCGTTGAACCTCGGTACAGTGATGCATGAGGGTCCACCGTTACTCGAGTACTACGTTCCACTGACCCTTCACAAGTCTGTTCGCGACTGCAAAGATAGTATGTGAAACAATGGGACCATAGCCGAATGAACAAATCAACCAATGTTACACTGCCATCGGGTACAAATACATGATTGTAATAGCAAGATGCCATTCGTCGAATTGCAGCGTTGTGTGCGGGACGTGCTCGCCCAAAGGGGAGAGCAGCTTGCACAGGTGGAATGAATCACCACAGGTGGAGGCCATACAGCCTGAAAACACATAAATTGCACACCCAGTCTCCTCCCACAACCACACCCACTCCGAAATGCTACCGGCAGGACTAGCTATGTTGGCCCTGGGGGACCTGATAGCACTGCAAGTACTCCAACTTCAAGAAGAAGACGAACACCAACTACAACCGGCCGCACGGAGGAGACGCAGGAGGAGGAGGAGGGCAAGGCAGGGCCAGCAAGGGCCGCCAGCACAGCCACTACCACCACGCAGGCAGCCCGCAATCCCACGCCTCCGAGCACATCCGTTCAACCTCACTGATGAGCAGATCAACACCCTCTACCGTTTGGACCGGGACACCATAACCACCATTGTGGACATGACACAGGCTGACCTTGTCAGCATGATAGATAGCCCAACCGCCATCCCACCCCGACTGAAGGTGGTGTCTGTACTCCACTTCCTGGCCACAGGCACCTACCAGCACACAGTCGGACAGTTGCATGGCATTTCACAGCCACTGTTCTCACGGACACTATTGCAAGTGCTCGATGCCCTCCTGCAGCACGCAGACGACTACATCTCTCTACCACGCTCGGAGCAGGAAATTACCAACACAAAAGTGGGATTCCATGCACTTGCCGGCATACCGGGTTGCATTGGTGCCATCGACTGCACCCATGTGGAATTGGTCGTCCCACATGCCATGGAGGCCCAGTACCGCAACCGAAAACAATTTCATTCTCTGAATGTACAAATGGTGTGTGACTCCAACAGGATCATTACACATTGTTGTGCCCGATTCCCTGGATCAACCCATGATTCTATGGTCTTGTGGAACTCTACAATACCACGCTACATGGAGCGACACGCAGGGAACAGATCCTGGCTACTCGGTGAGTCTCATTTCATGCATGATGATGTGGGGTATGTGATGCGGCAATGACCTGGCAGGAAGGGGGGGGGTGCGTACGTAGCAATGGCATTCCACATAATTCGTTTATCGTCCACATACAGGTGATGCCGGATATCCACTGAAGAGATGGCTCCTCACACCAGTCCGGAACCCACGGGACCAGCATGAGGAGGACTACAACCATGCCCACTCACGTACCCGTGTAGTCATAGAACAGGCATTCGGCCTACTGAAGACTCATTTCCGATGCCTCAGCAGGTCTGGCGGGGCACTCCTGTACCGCCATGTGAAGGTTGCAAAGATGGTGATGGCATGTGTCATGCTACACAACATGTGCGTACGTAGAAATGTGCCCATGCCCCCTGACGCAGAACTGCAAGCACCTGAAGATGGCCATGATGAGGGTGGGGATGTGGCAGCACCTCAAGGAGTCTGCGAGGCACAGGAGGGCCGTGACATTCGTCAGCATCTCATAGATGCATGCTTCTAGCACTCACGCCTGGTGGCTGATACATGGACACGGGACTCGTGGCACTGTGTGTGTCTGGTACATGCACAATATGGACTGTACGCCTATAATGGCCTCGTACACAAAGATCAATGTCCACACATCTCATTGGTTGATCGTGCATTGTTTATGGCATATGTGATATCATGTTAAACACCCTATCGACCCGCCACCCAAGTGAGCCCAACACACCCCCTCCACCCTCCTACCTCCCCCCCGAACACCAGTGTCCAAAGATGCTCATTGTCAGTGGGCAGTCGCTATTGCAAGCCCCAACTGCGGGTATCAGGGGCACCCCTGCCTGTGGAGCGCAGGTTCCTCCCAGATCTACGTTGGGGGCTGCCCTGGACGGAACTTGCAACGGATGATGTCTCTGCCTGCTCACGTCCATGCATGTCCCTAAGGGTTTGTGAGAGCTCAGTGAGCACACGGCGCACTGCGGCAAGTTCGGCACATACGTCTTTGGACGTCGCATGCAGTTCCCCCCTCAGGCTCTCGGTGCTTCTCTCCATTTGTACTCTTAGGCTCTCGGTGCTACTCTCCATTTGGACTCTCAGGCTCTCGGTGCTACTCTCCATTTGTGCCCTTAGTGTCTCTGTACTTCTCTCCATTTCTGCCCTAAGTGTCTCAGTTGATGTTTCTATGTCTGCCTTAGTGCCCCCACATTCATCGGCATGGTCCTTGAGGAGCGTGGCCAGTTGCTGCTGTTGCACGATTAACTGGTCGAGGGACTGTTGCCTCTGCTGGGCAATGGCCATTTGCGGTGGTGTCACAGAGTGGCTGTTCGCCTCATGTTGCCCTGCCACAGGGCTTGTGGGGGATGGCCAGTCGTCGTCTTGTGGGTGCCCCTGCGTGGTATCCTCATGGTGTACGGGATGGAACAGACAGGGGGATTGGGACAGGTCATGGATGGATCTGACTTCGACATCCCCGTTTTTTGTGTCGGAGCATGCTGCCATTAATGCAGTGTCACCTATGGTGCTGCTACCACCAGAAGCAGTGCCTACTGTGGCATCCATTGGGGGGACCTGTGGTGGTGGTGTTGTGGGCATGCTGGCTGCTGGGGTGCCTGTTGGAGTTCCCTCCTCTGTGCTGCCACTTGATTTGTGCTGCTGCCGTGTCTTGATGCGTGCAGCTGTGGTGGAGGGTCTTTGGCCGTTGGTCTTGGCCCTCTTTGCAGGTGTGCTGGTAGGGGTGTCCTGGAGCTCGTCGTTTGGATCGGACCCTGTGGTGGAGTAAAGGAGGGCGAGCGTTATTAATGGGTCTGTGGGAATAAGAATGGCAATGTATCACATGCATTGGGGTGGTACCTGAGGGTGATTTGGGTCGGGGCCTTGGAGGTGGTTTCATTTGTGTGTGGAGTGAGGGTGCAGTTGTTTGGCAGCCTGCAGTTAGGGTGTGCCTGCTGCACGTGTAGAGGGTGTTTTTAGGATTTTTAATTATTTATGTATTTGATGTGAGTTTTGAAGTATGCTATCAGGCCTATGTATGTGGACGTTCTCCTGGACATGTGTTACTGTTGCACTATGTGGGCACGTGGTACTTCACATGATTGGACATTGTGGTTTTGGCATTGTTTTATTTGGGCCACCTACCTGATTCTTCGGATGTCTGCACTCCTTTCTCCATCCCTCCGACTCCCTCTATGCTCTCCATTCCTATGGTGGAGGCACAGATTTCTTCCCAGGGGGTCAACTTGATGGGTGATTCCGATCCTCCCCCGGTGGCTGTGGCAATGTTGCGGTTGGCAGAAACTATGCTACGGATGCGTATCCGCAGGTCGTCCCATCGCTTTCTGCATTGCTGTGGGTTGCGGGGTGCGGTCCCCACCGCACTTACCCGCTGTGCCACCAGGGCCCATATGGCCTTCTTGTTCGCAAGTGCCGTCCTGGTCATTTGCGTGGAGAAGACGACGGCAGCATTCTCCTGGAGGGTCTCTGTGAGCACGGTGAGTTCCTCACGGGAGAAGTGGACCTGCCGCTTGCGGTCGCACGCTTTCTTCGCTACTTTTCCCATTTTTCTTGGTTTCACTAGGGTGGATGACGGGTTGGGATGTGTCTCAGGGTAGTATTTTTAATGGTTGTGTCGGGGGGAAATTCTGCCGGGGTCGGCCGGGCCGTCCGCAGACCTCCGGGCAGGGAGGCCCCAACACCTCCCGTATATCCCAGGTGTGAGATAGAGTATGAGACGCACACAAGGAGCAAGGCGACTCTGCTGTTTATTTATACAAAACGGCAGGGATGGGTCAAGGAGCGTACGCGTCCGTCCTGACACACACATAATCGTGGGGCTCGCAGGCCCTTTTTACTGCATTATGACGCGCTACTTGCGTCACTTCAGAAAGTTAACAAAAAACCTATCGCCACTCTTAATTGGTTACTCGAGTGGTAGGGTTAGTATAGTACACATATAGAGAATGATATTAGTGGACAAGGTGTAGTCAGGTGGTATATCTGGGTTGTCCCTATAATTGGATACATAAGAATTGTTACATGAAGGCTCCTGAGGATTGGCTAATGTTACTGACGTCTGAGATAAGAGCCCCATGTTCTGATTGGTGCATCCGTGAGCTCCCCAGCCTGGGACCACCGTTGTTCCCAGCTCTCGGTGTACCTGTGTTTGCAACAATGTTTCAATATGGGTACGTGCAAACAATGTGAGGATTTATTCATAGGTGGAAGGCTGACCGCTCCCACTGTAGCAGGTGTCCATTGAGCCTTTCAAGTGTCTCGGTCTGTGTCCCGTAGTGAGGGACCCAGACGCCTTTTCTCTCCTGGGTTTTGGCATCTCGTCAGATTCGGCTTGGTCACGTGAGGCGGGACCGTGTTTTAGGCAGAATTCTGCACAATTAATATTGCTTTTCCACTGTGTGTCTGGTTTAATTTGTAGATATGACTTTAACGTCGGTACGCGGAGTGCGAGGTTGCAACATCGTGCCTTTGATGATTTGTTCTTGGATGTGGGTTTGCAACATTGCGACCTTGGCTGGTTGCTCCATCGGGTTCTTTCTGCAGGATCAGCAACCTGACTCTTGCTTTGTTAATGTCCACGGGAGCTCTTGTTTGAGGCCTACTCGGGCCTGGTGCTTAAGTAGTCTGTTTGGTGCATAGGTGCTTTAGATTATAGTAGCATACATTTCCATGACCAGTATCGTGTTTCCATTATACTTCTCATGGTGGTAACGGGTTTCAAGGGAAGCGTGAGCAAGCGTTATAGATGAGTTCATGATGCATCTTGCGTTTCTGCATTCTGAAAGCCTATGTAAAAATAATAAAGATGCACGTCCGTGAATATGCCTGTCGCCTACGTCAGAGCACTGAGTATGTTCTTCGTGTAGATTGATGTGGAAATGTTAAGTGTGTATACTTGTACAGATGTGC